>NC_060072.1:118972045-119275075 GCF_922984935.1 Meles meles
AATTGGAGATGGCTTTTCAAACGCCAACACAAGCATCCAAGATGCATGTTTAAACTAATACTACAGGGCGAATGATTGAATGCAGACAAGGAGTGGGCAAGGAGTCTGGGAGAACCAAATCCCGTCTTTGCCGATCTTGTTGACAGCACTGGGTTTAGCAAGGGTGTAACCGAGTAAGCAAAGGGGTCAGAATGGAGAGCTTCAGAGCCCACTTTGGGATTTATAGCGCCAACTATGAACTCATGACAACGAAAGGAGGGCAAGAGAGGGCTCTGTGCAGATAGGCTTCCAGTTGGACGTGGCTTCTCCTCCCACCTGGAAAGGATGAACAAATGCTCCTGGGACAGCTACACCCCCAGCCTCCCAGGGATCAACGAGAGAGTCTCAACTCCCCTCACCGCCCCCAGCAGAGACAGCAAAGTGAGACGAGGAAACTCACATCGGTAATTGTTTCATCAGTAGAGAGGAGCCCAGCTGTGCTGGGACCCAGCATCCCCGCCACTCAGGCACTTGATAGAACAGCACAGAAGCAGGTATTAGGCAAGGTTCTGTGACGGTTTTGCTGATCAAAGTTTCCAAGGACTTGGACTTCCTTCAGGCCTCCACACACCTGTGATTTCAGTTCCTTCAAAAACAGGAATTGAGCTCTGAGCCTCTGGAACCAGACATTCCTGTGTCTGCGTCCTTATTCCTCTACTTACTATCTGTCTGGCCTTGGGCAACTGACTCACCTACTCAGCTTCCTTCTCTATCAGAAGAAATGATAATAGGGCGCCTGGGTGGCTCAGTCATGAAGCTTCTGCCTTCGGCTCAGGTCATGATCCCAGGGTCCTGGGTATCAAAGCCCACATCGGGTTCCCCCCTCGCAGGAAGCCTGCTTCTCCGTCTTCCACTCCCTCTGCTTGTGTTCCCTCTCTCGCTGTGTCTCTGTCAAATAAATAAATAAAATCTTTTAAAAAAAAAGAGATGATAATAACACTTCCCTCATTCATTTGCTGGAAGGACTGACTTAAATAATCCCTTTAAAGTGCTTGGCACGCTCCCAGGCACGTAGCACCCAACAGAGCTTAGTAACTATATTATTGAGGTAAGAAGGCAGACCCACATTTCCTTCAAATTTCTTTTTTTTTTTTCCTTCTCAAGTCCCTGGCCCCACCATGCAAACCCAGAAATTCCTTTTGCGACCAATTGAGTCCTTTGACCTTCTTACATGTCACAGAAGCGTGACCGGGAACCGTTTTTGAAGTTTTGTTCCAGGGTCTGCTTTTTTTCTGGTCATCCAGGTAGTTGACCAGTCACAGGCGGCCTCGAGTTCTCTCCCAGCAAGCCCAGGGACTTGCGTTGTAGGTACGCTTTAAGGTTCCTGAGGGCAGGGACGGTGGTGCAGGTGGGTAGGGGGGACACAGGAGGCCATGCCCACAGCAGCAGCAGCAGCAGCAGCAGCAGCAGCAGCAACTGGCTGTTTAAAGAGGCACCCTCAGGGCTGATCAGGTTCCGCTGGAGCACGGGCAGGTCTAGAAGAAACGCTTTTTGAGGTTTTTGAGGTTGTCTGTGATGTGGGCTACCTAAGCCAATTTGGTCCCTGGCAATTAGTAGGCCTTTTTAAGGATTCTTGCATATGGGTCACCGCAAAGTAGGTGGTGCGTTTTGAAGCTCCCTCTCTCTCAGGCAGTTTGTTACAATGAAAGCCAGTCTCACAAGAAGTTGTCACACCTACGGATCTGGGCTAGCCAGCTGGCGAGTAATAGTGGTTGAGCCTGTTCTGTAAGTGCCACAAAACGGCAGCTCTTCGCTCCTTCCGGCTCACCTTCGAGGACCTTGTGTGAAGGGTTTATTTAAGGTGGACTCCACGAAGTCGTAGCAGCAAGACTCAGCAGACGTGCTCAGCACGGAGTGACCGACGCTTCTGGAAGAGCCGGAAGTAGGACTGCGTCTGCAGTCTTGGGCACCACTCCAAAGCATACAGACGATGGGCTTGCGGAGGTAGGAGGAGAACATTAATGATGTTCAAAGCCAGTTCACACAGCTTAAACCCTGCTCATCTCACCAGTGGAAAATCAGTTGTAAAGCCCCTATGTTAATGATCAAATCCCCGGTGTGATCAAGGAGAAGGGCCCAGAGTCTTCCTCCCTGGAATATGCTGGAATATGGGCTTCCGATTAGTCTTTTAAATGCCAACTAAACACCCCAAAATTGAAACCCGAATTAAGAATCGCAAAGATCACAATTTACACATGCACACACACACACACACACACACACACACACACACCACCTTTGCTGAAGTATTTAAAAAGTAAGTTACAGGGAATATAACAACATACAGCCCTTCGAATCCCTTTTTGGGTTAATCCAAATCAGAAAAAAAATGGCACTGCATATACTTAACCCGAGTCAAAGAGCTAGACACAAAGTCAACGAATGAAGGTCATATCCAGGCTCAGTTTTTTGCCCAATAACATAGCTGGCTATCTGCGGGACCCTCATCCCTCTGTCTGCCTACCTGCCACCTCTCCAGGTTTATCCTTCTGTTGGTAGCCCAGGCCATCTGAGAGTGTCCCTGCCATGACCACACAATAAGATGTAGAAAACTAAGGGTTGTTCTGTATGGTGAGGAACATAACATAATAAACACATGCATACATACATACATAAAATAAACTACAAGAAGAAGAAAGAGAAGAAAAAGAAGAGAGGAAGGAAATTCAGGGTCTCTTAAAGGGGAGAACTTGAGGCCTTGAGGATCTTCGGCAAATGGCTCATGGGAAGGGACTGTAGAGAAGGGCCTGGAAGGTGACCCTGGGAAAGGAGCCTGGAAGGAGACAATCCCTAGTCATGGAGGAGTCATGAATGAAAAGAGGAGGCTAGACGCCTGGGTGTGGGAGGAAGCAGTGGAAATCAGACGTCAGAAAGAAAAGGCAAGACACAGTTGATTACATACGACCTTGAATGTGGAACAGACACAGATCAAGTGTCCATCAGCTGCCTTTGCTATTCATGGCTTTCCTGATTAGCCACTTCAAGTGGACTTTTAATACATACTGCTGATTATTCATTGTGGAGAGCCTCAAGCAGGGGTGCTTATATTTTAGTTCAGTTAGGATCACAATACAGATTCCAGGGCCCTGACCCAGATGTTCACGTTCAGTAGGCCTGGAGAGAGGTCCAGAAATTTGTATTTTTAAGTATCCCAGGTGGTTCTCTTACACACTGACCTGTGTGTGCCACTGCTCCAGGTTTGGAGCACTTTTTTTTTTTTCCCTACAAGGAGGGAAAAAGCTCTATTAATGATTTAAATACCACATACTCAATATAAAATTTGAACAATCCCTAAGACTGTAAAGAAAAAAAAAAGGAGAGCCAGCTGAAAACCTAGCCCCTCAGATGTTTGGTTCTCCAGGAGATGTTTAGGCATAAACCAATCTGTATGCTGTTGTCTAAGTAAGATCACTTAAACACACTCTTCTTTCTTGTGTTCCCTTTGGTTATCTCCCCCCCCCTCCTGCCAGCATCCCCTCCACTTAGCTGGCTCATGTTTTTCTCGTTTGCATGAACATACAAAAATGCGTACATGAGCTTTTGTCATTGTTTGACCAAATGTATGTGTGGTGTTTTAAAATTGTCATTCAATATGTATATGCCTATACTAATGTAATGATTCCTCTTAGTGGCTGTGCTGCGTGGTTACTCCATGAGTCAACAATATTATACTATCATTTATTTGCGAGAGAGGGGGAGCACAGAGGGAGGAGCAGGCTCTCTGCTGAGCAGGGAACCCAAGGTGGGGCTCCATCCCAGGACCGCGACATCATGACCTGAGCCGAAGGCAGGGGCTTAACAGACTGAGCCATCCAGGGGCCGCAAAGTTCTTAATATTTTAGGCTAAACTATTGTGTTTGGGGATGTATTGGTCAGCTTTTGTTATATAATAAACTACACCAAAATTCAGTGGCTTAAACTGATAGTCATTAGACTCAGAGCGGGACCAGAGTGGTGATCCTTCCGCTCTTCTGCTCGTATCTACTGACTCTAACGTACATTTTTGGTCAGCTGGTAGTTGGGCTGACAGCTGAGGGGCCTCACTCGCATGTCCAGAGGTTGGCAGGCTGGTTGGTCTGGGGGTAGGAGGCCCTCGGCAGGGACGTCTTGTCTCTGCTCCGTGTGGGTCCCCCTCTGGGAGGCTGGCCCTGGGTTTTTCACACCGTGTTCACAGGGTTCCAAAGAGCCGCAAGAGAGAACGAGGCCCAATGCGCAGGCCCTTTGCAAGTCTCTGCCTGTGTTTATGCCGCATTTGCTTCCCTCCCGCCACACAAAGAAAGACACACCGTCAAGCCCAGAGTCACTGTGAGAAATGACTGAGGGAAAGCAGAATTTGCTGCCCCCAAACATACCCTTTTGACATTTCGAGCCCAAGGCAACTGAGAGGAAGCAGATACAAGAGAAACTTCGCGGCCCTCCCCCTATTTGCCTAAAAGCAGGACATTAATTTGTACAGAAGTCAATCACCAACAATCCTAGCCCCTTATCAGCCAGAGAGGGCATGAAAGGACTCTTCATGACTCTACTGACCAGCCCTTACCTTCCATTAATCTCCCATATATTTACTTTCTCATAATTCGCTGCCCAGAAACTCACAGCTTTTTTCCTTTTTCTTATAACTTTTCTTTAAATTTATTATTTTTGTCTGATGCTATATATGCCTAAGTTCTAGCCACCTGTTTGAGTTACTATCCCTGAGTTTCTCCCACGTGTATATGAAACATACATGTCAATAAACGTGTTTGTTTTTCTTGTTAATTATCTTGTGTTACAGAACTGCAGCCAAGCACTCAGAAAGGTAGAAGGAAAAAGATTTTCCCCTCCCCTAGACTACTCAAGAGCATGGATATAGGAGACATAAATTCTTGCAGACAATGTACTACAGGAGTTATCTGCTAAGAGGTTCTCAATGATTAATAGAAAACTAAAGTCTTGGGAAATTTGTGAATTATAGGAAAAGAACCTGTCATTTCCTGCCCAAAGTTTGGTGCCAATGATGTGCCAAAGTCAGCACATTTCTAATGATCCAAGTGTTGCAGAACTTCTCAGTCCAGGACTCCTGGGATGGTCTTCAGAAGAGCTGACATCATCTGGTCTGTTCTCCCTCCCTTCACAAATGCTCCCAAAGGAGAGCTGTCCCAGCAGCTGCTGTCTGCACCTGCTACTGTGAGGCCTCAGGAAAGTTCCTTTTTCCTTGGGGCTCATGTATTCAGGGGTTGTATGTGTATATCCTGCAGAATGACCCAGTTAGAGCACATCCTTAGTAGAACACCGAGCTCCCACCGGTATTTTTCTGACTCTGCACTGCCATCTCTCAGGGTCATCTCTTGTCTCCACCTTTGACTTTGGACTTGGGATACTTGGGTCTCATCCTGTGTGTTCTTAGACATGTCACTTTATCTGCCTAGATTTCACTCTTTCTGAGAGAAATGAACGACTTAGTCAAGAATGACATTTTTCAAGATTTACTGTGCATACAAGTCACCGGGAGATCTTGTTAAAAGTGCAACATTTCAGGTCCCCCCCCCCCCAACATATTGAATCAGTACCTGCTTTTTCACAAAATCTCCAAATCTAAGCCATTGTTCTCAACCTTGGCTGCAAATTAACATCTCCTGGAGGAGCTTTAAAGTAACGGTCTCCAGTGCTCCTTTCTAGAGATTCTGATTTCGTTGATGTGGGGGTGCAGCCTGGACACGGAGCCCAGGAATGCAGCGGGATCTGGAGAGAATGCTGTCGGCGAAGACTCAGCCTTTGGTAGAGGAACACAGCCGCTCCCAACCTATGGCCCGCAGGGAAGTGGTCAAGGGGGGTTAATAGCCAGCCCTCTCATTTCCTGTCAGTGCTTCGCATCCATTGAACCCGACTGGATTCCAGAAAACAAGGAAGCCCAGTTGATCCATCCATGACTGTCAGCCTGGTTGGATGGAGAAGGAGTGGGTTAAGCCGCTGCCTTTGGCTCAGGTCATGATCTCAGGGTCCTGGGATCGAGTCCCGCATCGGTCTCTCTGCTCAGCAGCGAGCCTGCTTCCCTCTCTCTCTCTCTGCCTGCCTCTCTGTCTACTTGTGATTTCTCTCTGTCAAATAAATAAATAAAATCTTTTTAAAAAAAAAAGGTAAATAGACACTATTCAGCAGAGGACGCTTATTATGACATGCAGATTTCTGGGTCCCACAGAGGTACGTCTTTGCTTTGGAGCTGAGATGCAGAGATCTGCATTTCTAAAAAGTTGCTGAGATATACATACTAAATTTGAGAAGGACTGGGCAAGATGACTCTGAAGTTCTTTCTGTTTGAAATGCCTAGGACATTACTACTCCTTACCTAAACTGCCCATTACTCCCCTTTATTCATGGCTACGGTACTTCGCTTGGCTTTTCAACTGTGCATTCTGTGTCTCCAAGTCTATTCATTAAAATGCATATGTTTAAGTAAATCAATTATGATCAGTGTATTGGGTCTGCTTTCCACACTTACAGTCTCTGAGCTGAAATGTGTAAGTGGGGTGCCTTGGTTTGCTGTTTGCCTGCTGGCATAGTGGGAGATTCAGTGGTTGTAGTTGAACCATGAACATCCAATTGTAGCCTACTGCTTTAATTCTAATAATCCCGGGAAATGTCAACTAGAAGATTCCCACTTAAGCACTAAGTAAGTGGGGCACCTGGGTGGCTCAGTGGGTTAAGCCTCTGCCTTCAGCTCAGGTCATGATCTCAGGGTCCTGGGATCGAGTCCCACATCGTGCTCTCTGCTCAGCAGTCAGCCTGCTTTCTCCTCTCTCTCTGCCTACTTGTGATCTCTTTCTCTGTCAAATAAATAAATAAAATCTTTAAAAAAATAAAAACAGGGCGCCTGGGTGGCTCAGTGGTTTAAGCCGCTGCCTTCAGCTCAGGTCATGATCTCAGGGTCCTGGGATCGAGTCCCGCATCGGGCTCTCTGCTCGGCAGGGAGCCTGCTTCCCTCTCACTCTCTCTGCCTCTCTGCCTACTTGTATCTCTCTCTGTCAAATAAATAAATAAAATCTTTAAAAAAAATAAATAAATAAAAACATTAAGTAAGTGTTCTCTTTCCTTATCTTGCAGCAATGATGAAGACTGTCAAGTCTGACCAAACATGGGATCTCACCCTGGAAGTCTTTGGGAAGCTATTTTGCTAACTGCTTTAACACATAAATATTAAGAATTATGGTTTCAATATTTACCAGAGGAAAATGGGAGGCGTGTATGGTTGATAAGACTTTTAACTATACACACCATTAAAAATTCCTGAGGAATGAATCTTGTATCATCTATGTGTAACCCAAATGGCCCATATCCCACCACATGTAATGACAAACAGAAGTCACATTTTATTCTGATACTCACCTTCATGGGTCACAATTCCCCACTGGTTTGATCATAGAAAATGATTTTTTTTTAAGATTTTTAAATTTATTTGTTTGACAGAGAGAGAGTACAAGCAGGTAGATAGGCAGGCAGAGGGGAGGGAGAAGCAGGCTCTCCGCCAAGCAGGGAGCCCGATGCAGGGCTCGATCCCAGGACACTGGGATCATGACCCGAGCTGAAGGCAGCCGCTTAACCGACTGAGCTACCCAGGCGCCCCATAGGAAATGATTTTATCTCAGATCCACCTTTCCCTCTCCCCAAGGATTTCCAGGGGTCAGGGTGCTTCCCACATGTCCACAGATGTTCCATGAGTTGTACTCACCACAAAGTGTTTGCTCTGTCCTTCCTTTCTGGGTTCTGACAGGTGCACAGTTGTTGCCCACAGCCTTCCTGGAAGAAGCCTCCCCATCATCCCTGCCCCCCTAAGAAGGCCATGAGCTGTTCCCAGGGTACTATTTCCGGGTGCTGACAGATTTCCAGTCCTTGGGAGTATTAGATTTAACTTGGCTTTCATGCAGAGGCAGGGGAAATGCCCCCTCCCCTTCCTGGACCATACTTTTCATAGCACAAATTGCATTTAGAACGACCAAGATGGGCGCTGGGTGGCTCAGTTGGTTAAGTATCTGCCTTCTGCTCAGGTCATGATCCCGGGGTCTGAGGATCGAGCCCCGCAACGGGCTCCCTGCTCAGCAGGGAGCCTGCATCTCTCTCTCTCCCTCTGTTTGCTGCTCCCCTGCTTGTGCTCTCTCTATCTCTGTCACTTAAATAAATAAAATCTTTTTTTAAAAAATGGAATCACCAGGAGCTTCCACTCACTGCTGGATGTGGAGTCTCTGCCTTGCTGTTGTCGAAGCTGGTGAACTGCTGTATGAGGGTTGGGAACCAGGTGTTGCCTTCTAGAATGGGAACTCTTTCTGGGCTTTAAGGAGGCCTTCTTTGTGTTCGGAATAAGTACCCCTCTTGTCCCATTGTGGAAACTTCAAAGCAGAGAAGTAAATCAAATAAAGATGCTTCAGACTGAGATATTAAATATCTTCTATGCAAGTTGGGTGTATCTTCATTTTGTAAAGTATGCGTTTTGACTGGACTGTCCCTGAACACGAGCGGATTTTTTCTTGAGGGGTGTGTGTGTGTGTGTGTGTGTGTATGTGTGTGTGTGTGATTCTTGCTCCAGTATTTGCTTTTGGGAATTCATAAGACCAGACCTCACCAGGCATATTCTTTGCATCTCAGCTGGAGGAAACAGACGGAATTTGCTGACACGGACCAGGCTTAGGGCAGAGCCCGCTACATCGAGTGGTTGGAATCCCACACCTGGTGCTACTCAAGACAAGGAACGCAGACTGGGAGAAATACATAATCAGCTCTTCAGTTTGCCTCACCTGTGCCACACAGAACCACCTGACACCCTGTGCCAAGGCTGGGGGATCTCACGACTTCAATCATGCTGGGGCAGAAGAGAGGGGTGGGGTCCTGGGGCTCTAGCCGGCTCACAGCCCGGGGACTCCAGGAGGCTGGGGGCTAGGGAAAGAAGCCGCCAGTTGGAGACTTCCTGAGCTAAAGCTCACTAACAGGTTCTAGGAGCACTGATGTCCAATGCTGGAATTTGAGGTTTTGTGTTCTTCACTGTATTTCCCTTCGGTCTGGAGCCTTCGGCCAAATTGTGTTACCATGACAGCCCAGAGTTAGCTATATTTTAGAGTCATGCTTGTTCCACGCCTGAGAGCCTGGGGACAGCACAGACAGCAGGTTAGCATGGAGGGGCAGCACAGGGACAGGCAAGAGGGCAAAGGATCTGAAAGTCCTTGGGCACACTAATGAATTCGCACGGGGGCAGCCGAGCCCCCTCAAAACTGTCCGTTGCAATTCTCACTGGCTCTCAAATGGCATCAAGGGGAATCTCTAAGGGCAGCTTCATCACCCTTTCACATGGTGTACAACTTTCTGCCCAACGTATGTGCAAGAAGAAGAGGGACTCCTGCGGTCATTCTAAGCCATATTGCAGGGACCTATCCCCCCACCCACCTGTCCCAGTATCGAAACCCCTTTCTCAGTCCTTCTTCATCTAATCACTGGGCAGCTCTTCCCAGCGTGTCCAGGTCTCCATCACTGGGCCTGAGCCCCCACACCTGTGGGTCCGCAAGTCCCACGACTCATTAATCTCGCCACAGTTTACACCAACCCATCCCTGGCTTACCGCCTTACATTCCATCTCCCACCTTCTCTCTCTCCCCACGTTGTCTCATCCCCCTTCTGCTTTGTGTTTCCTCCCCCAGATCCTTGCCCTTCCCTTATTTCTTGGGGAAAACCTGTTCCCTCACAAACAAATTCTCTCATGTTCTTCTGTGTTAACCCATTTCTTTTCTTTTCTTTTTTTTAGATTTTATTTATTTATTTGACAGAGAGAGAGATCACAAGTAGGCAGAGAGAGGGGGGAAGCAGTCTCTCTGCTGAGCAGAGAGCGTGATGTGGGACTTGATCCCAGGACCCCGAGATCATGACCTGAGCCGAAGGCAGACGCTTAACCCACTGAGCCACCCAGGCACCCCTGTGTTAACCCATTTCTGCAGTCAGTCAGTGATATTTTTGAAGAGAGTCCACAAAGGTCACAGGCATTGTCCTGTGTGTTGACATTATAGGGACGGGTCACACAAACACGGTGCTCTTCTCACGGTGCTTACATGCTACTGGAGACAAATAGAAGAGTAAGAGTAAATAAATGAACGAGGTACTTTGAGACAGGGATAAGAATTTGATAATGGAATCAGATCTTTCTGGAGACCCAGAAAGCGTGCTTTAGTGGTGTGATGAGAGACAGTCTCTCTAAGAATGTGATATTCGAGAGAGATCTGAATGGTGGGAAGAACTCAGCTGTGGGGCAGTTCCGGGTTGAAGTTCCAACTCTATAGATTGGCAACACTATAAACTTATCATCTCTAACCTTGGGTGTGTCCTTAGAACATTCTGGCAATCCTTTTATGTGTGTTGGCCAGCTTCCTCACATGCACAGCTCACTGGAGCTTCAAATCTTTTCAAAATCCTGTCCCCTCCCTGCCTTCTCAACAGTCTGTTTTTTACTTCACAGAGAAACTTGAGAGCCTCAGAGGAAATCTCCATCCACCTTTGTCTCCTGGTACCTGCAGGTACTACCCCTCTGAACCCGCGTTTTCTCCTTCTTTCCCATCTTCATAGAAGTGTCCCCCGCTTCTATATTCATGGGGTCCGGGTCCCAGTTCTTCCTATCACCTCACCAGCCTTTGTTGATAGTTTCAAGTTTTCCCTGTAGGCTGGCCTCTTCCATTCCTCATGAAAGATATGCTCGTGTCCTTCTCTCAGCGGAAATACCTTCTCTCATGCACCGCTGAAGACCGTGTAAGTTGATTAAAATAAAAATAACAACAATGATAAATTCAACAGGCATTTTGCAATGCATGTCAAGACAGATTTTGCATACATTTTGACTCAGTAACTTCACTTCTGAAATTTGTACATGACAAATGTGCTATTGTAGACGTAGTAACAAAAAGATAGTAACAAAAAGATAATAACAGAGAGAATCACTTGAGTGCTGTTTGTAATATTGAAACATTATAAAGCCATAATGCCCAGCAATAGGCGATAGTTTAAAAATAAAAGATATAGATATATAATGGAACATTCTCTGTTGCCATTCAGGATAGTGTTGCAGAAAAAGCAGTCAGGACAGTATGTATTCATGATATATGGAAACACAGAAAAGTAGCCTTTTTAGTACATTTTTTTAAAGTGTATCATTTAAAAGTATAGTATTTAAAAATGTGTGGCGCCTGGGTGGCTCAGTGGGTTAAGCCTCTGCCTTCAGCTCAGGTCACGGTCTCAGGGTCCTGGGATCATCAGGCTCTCTGCTCAGCAGGGAACCTGCTTCCCCCTCTCTTTCTACCAGCAGCTCTGCCTCCTTGTGATCTCTCTCTCTCTGTCAAACAAATAAACAAAATCTTAAAAAAAAAAAAAAGTATATTCCTCCTTTTAAAAAGATTGTATTGTATATGCCAAAATGTCAACAGTGATTATGTAGGAGAGAAGAGATTACATGAAACAGTTTGTACTCTCGTGTTCTAAATGCATGTTCTACATTTTCTATATGAAGAATTTATGGTTTAGTAATGAGGAGTGAACTTATTTTCATATTCCTCCTTTGTTCCGATCTATCCCTTAATCACTTGTCTTCTTCCGGGATTAAGCTTCTCCAAAGAGTGGCTTTCTCTCCTGCGCCCACTTCCTCCTCTGCCATTCTCTCCTTAAGCCGCGGCACTCTGCCTTCTGACGTTCAAGTTGCAAGTTCAGTTATTCCCTTTGGGGTCCACATCTTCTTTCACTTTGCTGCAGCCTTTAATATCATTGTCTATTATCTCCTTGAAATTCTTTTTTTTTTTTAAGAATTTTATTTATTTATTTGACGACAGAGATCACAAGTAGGCAGAGAGGCAGGCAGAGAGAGAGGAAGAAACAGGCTCCGGACTGAGCAGGAAGCCTGATGCGGGGCTTGATCCCAGGACTCTGGGATCATGACCTGAGCCGAAGGCAGAGGCTTTAACCCACTGAGCCACCCAGGCGCCCCATCTCCTTGAAATTCTATCCTCTTTGGACCCTGTAACACTCCTGGTTTTGATCCCTTCTTTCTGGCCACTGCTTCCTGGTCTTTTTTTAAGTTCTCTTTTCATACACCTGTCTCTTAAATGTTAGTATTTCCCAAAGCTCTGTGTCTGGTCTCCTATTCTCATTCAGCACCTTCTCCTGGGTAATTTTGAAGGCTCACGCAGCTTACAGTCCTAACCCTGTGCCTCCAGGCGATGGCACCAGCTTCGTGTACACTACTGCCCACCAGAGAGTTTCACCTGAAGGTCCTACACATTCCTCAGCATCAACATGTCCCAAGCTGAACTCACATCTTTCCCTAAGAGCTTGTTTCTCCTCCCATATTCACTCTTTTGGATAATGACCTACCATCTAGTCAATTCAAGTTAAGAATCTATAAATGGCCCTAGACTCCTTTTCTCCCTCATTTCCCCAACACTATACACACTAATTTATTCTTTTTAAATTTTATTTATTTATTTATAAACATATTTATATTTTTATTATTTACATTTTAATATTTAATTTTCTATTATATTAATATTAATATTAAATATTAATAATAATATTAATAATTCAATATTATATTTCTATATAAATATATAAATATTTATATTTATATAAATATAAATAAATATATTATTTATATTTAAATATAAACAAATTATTTATTTGTTTGAGAGGGAGAGAGAAGTGGGGAGAGGGGCAGAATGAGAGACAAAAGCAGACTCTCTGCTGAGCAGGGAATCCTACCTGGGGCTCAATCCTAGGAGCCCAGGATCATGACCTGAGTTGAAGGCAGACACTTAAAAGACTGAGCCACCCAAGTGCCCCCATACTAATCTATTTTTAAGTAAGATGTTCGAAACCATCACTTCTCTTTCAAGATGCCTACTCCATATGACTTTTCTCAGTAAAAGATCTTGCCTCTTCTCAGAGAAAATTAAAACTACCAGGAAGAATTCTCTCACCTTCCATGCATTCTCTACTGTGCATTCTCCTCTGTGATACAAACACGAGAAAGCCTGGTCTCTGGAATTTCAAGTCTATTGAACACTGGGGATTTGTTTGAACAACTTTTTCCCCTCCCAACTGGTGTACATTATATTAATATTTAGATAAGACTTAACGTGTAACCTGCTTGGGCAGATTCAAGGATACGTTTGAATCGCATGATCGAAAATGGCTAAAAATCAAAGAAGAAAGATTTGGCATAGGTATCTGGAAAAGTTTGTATAGAAATCTTAACCCCTAAATGTGCACAGCTTGTGACTTGAATTCTAGCTCATTAATTTACATAAAAGATTCTTTCTATAGAGCTACCCTCTGACCCAGAAATTGCATTACTGTGTATTCACCCCAAAGATACAGATGTAGTGACCCGAAGGGGCACTTGCACCCCAATGTTTATAGCAGCAATGGCCACAATAGCCAAACTACATGAAGAGCCCAGATGTCCACTGACAGATGAGTGGATAAAGAAGATGTGGTGTATATATATATATATATATATATATATATATTTTTTTTTTGATGGTTGTGTAATATTCCATCATATATATATATATACTGACAGATGAGTGGATAAAGAAGATGTGGTGTATATATATATATTTTTTTTGATGGTTGCGTAATATTCCATATGATGGAATATTACGCAACCATCAAAAATTGAAATCTTCCCATTTGCAAAGACACTGATGGAATTAGAGGGTATTACGCTAAGCGAAATAAGTCAATCAGAAAAAGATAATTATCATATGATCTCACTGATATGCAGAATTTCAGAAACAATGCAGAGGATCATAGGAGAAGAAAGGAAAGAATGAAACGAGATGAAACCAGAGGGAGACAAACAAAAAGAAACTCTTAATCTCAGGAAACAAACTGAGGGTTGCTGGAGGGGAGGAGGGTGGAGAGATGGGGTGGCTGGGGGATAGACACTGGGGAGGGTATGTGTTGTGGTAAGTACTGGGTGTTGTGTAAGGCTGATGAATCACAGACCCGTACCCCTGAAACAAATAATACATTATATGTTAATTTTTAAAAATCCTTTCTTTGGATCCACTCATCTAAAAATGCATAGCAAATCTGAGTGCAGTCTGTTCTCTGCGAAGGCATACAGAGACAGGTACGAACTGCACAATTATACCACTGCTCTGATGGAGGTAGGAATAGGGTTTGCTTATCACACAGATTAGAAGGGAATTGTAAGAGATTGTAAGGAAAGTCTCCACAGAGAAGACAGCATTTGAGTTGGGAGTTGAAGAAAATCTACAGTTCATCTATGTATAGCCTGTCATATTCCCACAGGAATTGATATATTTTTTTTTAAGATTTTATTTATTTATTCGACAGATGGAGATCACAGAGAAGCAGGCAGAGAGAGAGGAGGAAGCAGGCTCCCTGCTGAGCAGAGAGCCCGATGTAGGGCTCGATCCCAGGACCCTGGGATCATGACCTGAGCCGAAGGCAGAGGCTTTAACCCACTGAGCCACCCAGGCAATTGATATGGAATTGCCTGGTTTTGAATTGATTTGGAATTGATATGGTTTTGAAAACAAATGCAGGACTCCTACTTCCAGAAAGATAGAGTAGATATCCTTTTCCCTATTCTTCTCACCAACTACAGCTAAAAACCCAAACGTTACCTGTGAAACATACAGAGCCTCTAAAAGGTAAAGATAAGAAAGCAGTCACACTGAGGACCTCTGGACATGAAGAAAGCTAAGGAGTGAGTTCCCTGGGTTTTCTTTTTGCCTCATATCCCAGGCTGGGGCTGAAAAAACTGACAACATGAAAATGACGATAGGAGCAGAAGAAAAAAACCCAAATTCAAGAAAAGCCTGCTGTTTCTCACCAAAGGACCGGGAAAGCGGAAGCCTCTCAAGACAGACAGTTTTCAGATAACCACTCTGTTCCAGCTAAAATACCACAGAGAATATTATGGCTCTACCTTTACCCCCCAGGAAAGATGGAGTGGGGAAGCTAGACTACCACTCTTGTCAGTTGGTAGTAATGGAGCTTCTGCTGGGAAGTGTCAGGGAAACCTAGTGGAGAGTCGAGATTTTCCCCACTGCTCAGAGGTTATGAGGCCACCCCCCCCCCCCCCGATTGCATCAGGAATCATATGGGGAGAAGGAACAAGGCATCCCTGTGCCTCCCACTCAGGTTGGTATCAGTGAGCCATGTCAGAAACCTGTTAAAACAGAAAATTTAAAAGAGATCCAGAGTTACCCCAATGCAATACCTAAAATGTACAGGTTTTACCTGGAAATCACTCATCATACCAAGAACCAGGAAAACCTCAACTTAATGAGAAGGGAACCAACATACACCAACACCAAAATGACACATTAGAATTATCTGGCAAGGATTTTAAAACAGCCATCCTAAAAATGTTTCATTGAGCAGTTACAAACTTACTCTAAACAAATGAAATAGTAGAAAGTCTGAGCAAAGAAATAGAAGCTATAAAGCAGAACAAAATGGACATTTTAGAACTGAAAATACAATAAACAAAATGAAAAATGCCTTGGATTCTTCGTCAGTGGGATAGAGTGACAGAGAAGAGAATCCATAACTGGAAGGCAAAACAATAGGAGTTACCCAGTCTGAACAACAGAGACAAAATGGACTGGGAAAAAAAAAATGAACAGAGCCTCAGAGACCTGGGGGTAGATACCAAACGTTTTGTGTCATTGTAGTCCCAGGAGAAGAGAAAAAGGATGAGGCTGGGAAAGTATTGAAGAAATAATGACTGAAATGTGGCCCAAAACATAAACTGACAGATTCCATAATCTGAGAGATCCCAAACAAACAAACAAATAAACCCAAAGAAATCCACACCAAGACACATCACAGTCAAACTTCTGTAAACTAAAGACAAGGAGAAAAAATTGAAAACAAGGAAAGAGGATAACACCTTACCTGTAAGAGAAAAACAGTGTTATTACGTTTGATGGAGTCACTGAGTTCCCTAAGTCTACTCTTGGTTTGCGGAATTTGTTTTTCTCTCTTTCCTTCAGCTTCATTCCTTTCTATTACTATCTTGTAGGTCATTCATTCATTCCTCTGCTTCTCGCATCTGCTGTTGAGAAGCATCAAGCATGCTTCTCACTTAGTTTCCAGCCCCTTATCTCCACGTTAAGGGGCTCACTCCATCTTCCATTCTTTTTGCAAGCTTCCTGATTACCCTTGGGACCATTGCTCCAAATTCTCCATCAGGCATGTTACTTATATCCATTTTGCTCAGCTCTCTGGCCATGGCTTTGTCCTGTTCTTTAATTAGGGACAGATTCCTCTGTCTTCTCATTTTGTCTAAGTCTACCTGTTTTTGTGTGTTAGGAAAGTCAGCTATGTCTCCTGTTCTTGAGGGTAATGACTGTATGAAGAAGAGTCTTCATGGCACAGTTGGCTGAGCATCCAACTCTTGGTTTCAGCTCAGGTCATGGTCTCGGGATCATGGGATCCAGCCCCGTGTTGGGGTCCATGCGCACAGGGAGTCTGCTTGAGATTCTCTCTCACTCTCCCTCTGCCCCTCCCACACTCACACACGCTCTCTCTCCCTCATTATCTCTAAAATAATGAAATAAAAATAAAATAATGAAATAAGTCTTCAAAGGAGAAGAAAAAGGAGGAAGAGGAGGAGGAGGTCCTGTAGTGCCCTGGTAGTGTCTCTTGTTCCCCAGGGCCTGGTGCTTCCGGGAGTGTCTCCAGTGTGTCATGGAGGCACTGTTGTAGATGCAGTAATTGTATCTATGTTGTAGACGTAGTAATTGTGCGCTCTCTACTATTATGTCCTGGCCAGTTTGTCCTTCAGGCCAGTCATCTGCAGAGATGCTCTCTGCCTGCTGTGGGCAGTGTTTGGTCCCTGGCTGAATTCAATACATTGTAACTAGCTGTGCTCTGTCTGCTTGTGAAATGAGACCTGTCTGCTGCCACCAGCACTGAGGCCTCACAAAACTCCCGGGGCCGAGAGACGTGGTGTTGGCAGGGGTTTGGGCCAGTCTTTTGGGGTAGGGGACATGTCTCGCTAGGAGTGTGGCAAGTGTGACTGGGAGGGGTGACTCCAGATGAGTGGAGGGGAGGGGAGGCAGGGTTTGGTGTAGCAAGTTAGATGGTGAGTAGTGCTGTGTGGCTCGCACAGGTGGCTCTGTGCTTATGCTGAAGGGCAGGAGAGGGGAATGGCATTGGCCAGTTCCTTTGTTCCCAGAGGGTCTCCCCATGAACGCCGTCTCCTAGGATGCGCTCTGAGATGAACAGTGAACCTCCCCACTCTGTGCTCTTCCAATTGCTACCGCTGTTTCCACACTCTATGCCCACGGGCTGTTTGCCTGCCTTCTCTCCTAGAGTAGCCCTGATGTCCTCCAAGTTCTCCCAGAGCCAAGCACTCTGACCTTTATTTTTTTTTCTTTTTTTTAGAATTTTATTTATTTATTTGACAGAGAGAGAGATCACAAGTGGGCAGAGAGGCAGGCAGAGAGAGAAGGGGAAGCAGGCTCCCTGCTGAGCAGAGAGCCCCATGCAGGGCTCGATCCCAGGACCCTGAGATCATGACCTGAGCTGAAGGCAGAGGCTTAACCTACTGAGCCACCCAGGTGCCCCTGACCTTTTTTTTTTTTTTTAAAGATTTTATTTATTTGAGAGAGAAAAAAAACGAGAGGCAGAAGAAGATTAGAGAGAAAGGGAGAAGCAGACTCTGCCTCGCAGAGAGCCAGACCTGGGACTCGATCCCGGGATTCTGGGATCATGACCTGAGCCGAATGCAGATGCTTAACCAGCTGAGCCCCCCAAGTACCCCACACTCTGACCTTTAACACTCTAGGCCTTAAGCCCCGCTGGTTGCAAGAATTCCCAAAGTTCAGGCACTGTTGCTTTCAAGCCAATTGCTATGGGGATTCCTGTCCCTGGTGTGGGCTCCCCTGGTGCTAGTCTCTCTCTCGCCCTTCTCGGTGACCGTGGCTCCCTCCCCACCACAGCTGCCAGGGTCCACTTTCTCCCAAGCCACATCCCCGCACTTCCTACCTTCTTCAGTGTGGCCTCTTCTCTACCTTTAGTTGTGGAGTTCGTTCGGTCAGTCTGCAGGTGGATTTCTGGGGTGTTTAGGGTGATCTGATAGTCACCTAGTTGTATTCGTGTCTACTTCCAGTTTCACCTAGTTGTATTCGTGTCTACTTCCAGTTTCCAGTCATCCTGCAGGGATTATCAAAGTGAGAGAATGATAGGATTTATTTGTTTGTTTGTTTTTAGAGTTTGTTTATTTATTTGACAGAAGAGAAAGCACAAGTGCAAGCAGGGGAAGCAGCAGGCAGAGGGAGAGGGAGGAGCAGAGCCCATGTCGGGCTCCATCCCAGGACCCTGGGATCATGACCTGAGCTGAAGGCGGAGGCTTGACCAATGAAGCCCCAAGGGGCCAGGGCTGACACATCATAGCTCCTGGCCAAAGCTACTCCAGGCCCAGCAGGCGAACCGATAGATTCAGCTTTCAGGGATGTGTCCGAGCTAAGAGCCACAAGAGCTTCCTGAAGCTTTGAAAAACTGTGAAAATTCAAATTACCTTTGGGATTCAGAAACCTCTAGCAAGTTGAAGGCAGATGATGAACACAAATGACTTAATTAGAGGAAAAATACAGTGAAAACCGTAGGAACCTGTTTTCACTTCGTGGGCCAATCTTCAGATACCACAAAGCTGACTGAGAAAACCAGCTCAGGACTCGGGGAAATACAGGCAGAAAAACAACAGTGAAAGGGAGATGCTGGATGGGATGATGTAGCCGAGTGGAAGCCTTTTGCTGTTGAAGGAAACCCTTGGAAGGTTCTCTGGTGTTAGCCCAAGTTGGATGCTTGCATCTCACAGTTACTTCTTTTCCCCCTCATCACATTTTTGCTTTATTTTTTTTTTTCAATTTTTTTTTTATTATGTTCTCTAAGTCACAGTTACTTCTATCAGAGAAAGAAAATGCTCCTGGACTACAGATCCCATAGTCCTCCATAAGGAGCCTGGTGTGCTATTCCTAAACCAGCATCACTCCAGTTAAATGTCTGGGTGGAAGAGTTCCATGTCCTTCCTCAAACCTCCCAGGTGTGCAGGGTTTTACTGTTAACGGGGGACTAGAAAGCACGACACGAGAGGAAATAAGAACGAGCAAGACCGGTGATTTTCTCTTCAGCTTTGGTTCTTTGCTCTGAACTATGCATTTACAAATAGAAACATGAATAACAGCTGCCTGCATGTGTTGTGTACCTACAGAACACCGTGCTAGAACTTTCTATCTCCATGGATATCTGCAACAGCCCCACGAAAGGGGTGATTATTAGCCACCCCGCAGAAGAAGACACTAAGGTGTACAGCCAGGATTCGACCACGGGACTGACTCTAGAGACTGCATTCTTACCTTCTCCAAAGCCCTCCGGTGAAGAGGAATTCTTGCCATTTTCTCCAAATGCAAGGGAATCTGCATTTTCGCCTAGACACGACTGGCATTTTCTTGAGGGAAAGGGTGAATTAAAAAGCCCTCCGCATACATTATGATATTTTCATCCAAAATATAAGCTAAAGTCCCAGTGACTTGATGTGGGTTATCAAAACAGAGATTAACAGTCTGAGTCATAGAGTAATTTATTTCAAATTTGGCTTCAGCACCCATTGCTAGGTGATTTGGAAAAGTAGGCCAGCCGTGTGGGAATGGCTTGCATGACGTCATGGTTAGGCAATCTGATTCCCACCCTGAAAGGCTGAGACCTGCACTGGAGCGCGGTGCTTGCCTCTTGCCATCCCCCACCCACCCAGCCACCCAGGCACAGTTCAGATTCATCGAGTTGCTCCCCATTTTGTGGTTTTTATCTCCCAGTCTTGCAGCGGCCCAACGCACTCTCGTCTTTCAGGCCGAGCTGCCAACTTTCCATTCTAGGTTCCAGAATGAAGACAAAGAATCACACGCCAAAATGATGCTAGAGTTTTTTTTTCCCCTCCCTTTTGGCATCGGTGTTTTTAAAGGGAACTTGATTCACTTGTCACACACACACACACACACACACACACACACACACAAGCAGCCCACAGAGATTGCTGCGTTAGAGGAGCTGGACAAAGCCTTTCCACTGGGATTCTATTTCAGGGGTGATCACTGTGCGCGCTGAGAAGACGGCCTCAGAGAAAGACCAGGAAGGCAGTTCCTCCCGAGGGGTTGGGTGGCGCTGCTCTGAGAGCCCAGGGGACCTTCCTTGAGCAGGGAGACATTCTTGTCCTGACGCATGAGAGTGCAACATTGTGTCAGGCCTGTGACCTTTGCCCTCTCAGGGATGAAACATCCACAATTTGATGATCTCAAGTATAACAACATTAAGACTCAAATATTTTGAATATTTTTTTTTCTGTCAGCTGTTTTCCTTTATTAGAATTTTTCTTTTTTTTTTTTTTAATTGTGTTACGTTCGTCACCATATAATACATCATTAGTTTTTGGTGTAGTGTTCCAAGATTCATTGTTTGTATATAACACCCCACTCTCCAGGCAATCCATGCCCTCCTTAACACCCAACGCTGGGCCAACTCATCCCTCCACCCTCTTCCCCTCTAAAATCCTCCGTTTTTTTCTTAGAATCCACAGTCGCTCATGGTTCGTCTCCCCCTCCGATTCCCTCCCTTCACTTTTCCTTTCCTTCTAATGTCCTCCATGTTATTCCTTATGCTCCACAAGTAAGTGAGACCATATGATAATTGACTCTCTCTGCTTGACTGATTTCACTCAGCATAATCTCCTCCAGTCCCGTCCATGTTAATACAAAAGTTGGATATTCATCCTTTCTGATTGGCTGAACGTTGGTTCTCAGAGATGGACTCTGCCACTTACTAGGTGCTGGTCTGACTGCAAAATGGGAAAGATTATAGAAATCCTCCTTCAGGGTAAAACCCTAAGAGAGTCTTAACTCTCTTATGAGTTATGAATGAACTGAGGGTTGCTGGGGGGGGGCGTGGGGGTAGGGAGGGATTGGGGTGAGTGATGGGTGTTAAGGAGGGCACTTGATGGAATGAGCCCTGGGTGTTAAATGCAAATGATGAATCACTAAATTCTACCCCTGAAACTAATAATACACTATATTATAATTAACTTTAATTTAAATAAAATCTTAAAACACAAAGCAGAAAAGAAATCCCTCCTTCATGGGTTTGTTGTGAGGATTAAATGAGATAAGGACAAAGATTAGAGACGAGGCACACAGGAAGCAGCAGAATGAGGTATTTAATCGTGGGGACTCTGGACCCAATCATGTGGGTCGAAAATCTGTTACAATCACTGACGAGCCAGGCGAACTAGAACAAGTTATATGACCTTGCTGTCAGTCCTTCCATTTCCTCACCCTAAATGGAGTACAAATGATAAAAATAGTGTCTCCTCGTAAGGCTGTTGTGGACGTGTAGTGAATTAATATGCATAAATCATCCAGAACCATCATTAACACATAATATGTCCTAAGTCTGTTCAAACTTCATTATAGTATGCGTCCAATAAATGGCTTGGTGGCTGTATTACCAGCCTTCAGATCTTGAACCCTGCACATGCTGGCATTTAGATGCCCAGAGGTGGCTTTAGATTGACATGGTCATCTTTGCCCATATACAGAATAGACCTATGGCTACTAGGTCAGAGCTCAGGGAGAGAAGGATAAATCATACACACACAACAACCACTGTATGCTACAGACTTCATGGGATAATGAATTAGCATGGGCTAATTCAACCTTCATAATCACCCTACAGGCAAAAGTACTCTAGGTGAGGACAAAGATACTGAGAAATACTCACTTACTCCAAATCACAAAGCAGAGAACAGCAAAGCCAGGATCTAAAGACAGAGGTCTTGTCTCTTTCCTCCTGCCTCGGGAAGGAGCTCAGACTGAGGTCTATCACCCCACCTGCTCAGTCGAAACCCAACCTTCCTTTTGACAAGAAGTCTTTCATTCCACATCAGAATAGAGGTCTGGAGATACAGACAAAAATTCCCACTGATGTGTGAGCCTCTGACACAAAATCCTTTCCTGATAACAGATTTGGTTGCGGCAGGAACAAAAGGGCACTGGTCCCAGAAAAGGGAAGCCAGCTCAAATTTAGGTCACGACTTACTGTTTTCCTGGTCAGTTCTGCTTACTTTCAAAAACTTGTTTTTAATGTCTGCTCCCGATAAGGGTGCCAGACTTTAAAGTATATATCACTATATATGTATGTTTTATATTTTTTAGTGTAAGTAGGTCCTGGGTCATATTGGGGACACACTAAAAAATTACTATTTTTTTAATCTGATATTCAGATTTAATAGGGTGTCTCCTCGACCTGAAAGCCTTCCACTGAGTATGTCACAGGCAGACAGAAGAGATAAAGATACCGAGCATCAGGGATGCCTGAGTGGCTCAGTTGTTAAGCATCTGCCTTCAGCTCAGGTCATGATCCCAGGGGCCTGGGATCAAGTCCTACATCAGGCTCCTTGCTCAGTAGGGAGCCTGCCTCTCTCTCTGCCTGCTACTCCCCCTGCTTGTGCTCTATCTCTCAGTCAAACAAACAAATAAAATCTTAAAAAAAAAAAAAAGGATAGTAAAAAAAAAAGTTACTGAGCATCAGAGAAATAGTCCCAGTGCCTTCCTAACCCACAAGCTTATGATGAACTTTGAGCTACACTCAGCAATGTCCGGTCTGGGCCTGGCAGCAGCATTTTCCACAGAGTACCACGGGACCTGTTGCCCGAGGGAGTGGCTACCAGGTCTGGAGTAGTGGCGGGGATGATGAGAAAGATTGGACAAGATGGGTCTTCTGTGCTTTTGAACCCATGGTTCGTTCCTTGAATAACCACAAACACCATTTATTATCTCACTGTTTCCATAGGTCACGTGTCTGCTTGGGCTTAGCCAGATACCCTGCTGAGGATCTCCCAAGATTGCAACAAGGGGTTAGCCTGCCTGGGCTCTTCTGGAGTCTCTGGGGAAAAGTCTGCTTTCAGTCTCATTCACATGGTTGGCAGAATTTAGGTCCTTCTCATGGGCTTGCCGGACTGACAGCCCTGAGTCTTTGCTGGCAGTCCTCTGGAGGCGGCGGGGTTGGGGAGAGGGCATCCCCAACTTCCGGAGACCGCCTACTTCATTGGCCCACTGCTCTCTCCACCTTCAAAGCCGGCACCCAAACGTCAAATCCTTCTCATGCTTCCCATCTCTCTGACTTCTCCCTCTGGTGCATTTCTCTGGCTTTCAGCTCTCCTCTTGTCCTAAAACCTTGTGGAGTTACATTGGGCCCACCAGATAATCCAGGATTATCTCCTTCCAGGAAGGCCAACTGATTAATAACCTTAATTATACCCCCAAACTCCCATTTGCTATGTAATGTAGTGTAATCACAGGTGTAACACAGAGACCAAAGGTCACGGGGTCAAGATTCTGCCTACCACAACTAGCTTTGGAAGTTACAACTCCTTCTGGCCAGAGCTGCCAATGTCTCAAAGCAGAAACGCAACAAGGGCTATGAGTGTTCACTTACCCATTCCTGGTGCAGTGTGAACCAGTCAGGAGAGAATCAGAACTCTGTTCTGATCCCAGCTCTGCATCTATCAAACCAAGCAAGCATAGACAAGCTACTTTACCTGTTAGATGGAACGTATTGGATGAAGAGTTGAGCTCTTGAATGAAACCCTCTGTGTGATTTTCAGGCCTGACCACTCGCAATTACAAAGGCTTTGCCTGCTGGTCCTCCAACGGGTAGCTGACCTCCCCACACATGGAAGGGGGTTACGGTCAAGGACTCAGGTCCCCCGCCAGCCTTGCTCTCATACCCATCTGCGTTCCTAGCCCAGGCACCTCCATCTGGAGGCCTCTTTATCAGGGAGGCCTTGACAGAGCCCTTCCTCAGGAGACTCTGCCAAGCCCTCCTTTTAGAGGAAGGGAGGAGGCAACCTAAAGACACTTCTTCTCTATGTATTAGTATTCAGTACTTAGTATTCAGTACTTTTCCACTGCAGTCCTCTTCCCTTTGTTCCCCACCCCCAGCCCAGCCCCAGGTCCATAAAACTCCAGGGAACTTTTGCTCAGGGCTCTCTCGGTAGTGAGACAATTCCCCCACCCGTGCTGATACCTCGGACCCTCACTTGGTTCTGTTCCACGGGGAAAAGAAACAGGAGGAACCAGCATGTTCTCCAGGCTAGCTTCTTTGTCATACTAGGTGGCCATTAAAGGTTTGACTGTTACTTACATATTGGCTCGTGGTCTCAGTCAGTGACTCCAACACCTGGTAGTCCCGCTCTCTCCAGCTCAGCTGAGCCCTTGACCATACTGGACAGTCTCGTTGCCTTAGTAGTGACATGAGTTACGTGGCTCGTTCATTCATTTATTCAGTAACATTTATTCAGCACCTACGATGATGGGCTGGGCACTTGCTAGGTGTCAGAGATACAGAGATGAGTAAGACCTGTTCCATCATGGCAGGAAGGTTACATTCCAGGTGAGGAATTAGGACAAATTAATTATGATGCAGTGTAATTAATCGTCTCGTCAAGTATTTGTTGAAAGCCTAATGTCTTGCTTGAGATCCCATATAATGAGTCTTTGAGAGAGATTTAATGATCAGCTTTATTCTACAGACAAGTAAACCAAGGCTCAGAGAATAAAGATTTTGCTCAAGGCCCCACAGCTGCTAGTAAGTGATAGGGCAGGATTTCTGATTGAAATTTGGCATTCTCTCCTTCATCCCAGCCAGATGTAAGTCCTACAGGGACACAGAGGAGGAGACGGATTGTTCCCGGGGTCAAAGAAGGAAGGGAAGGCTGTCATCCTCAGGACTTGGAGAAAGTCGAGTGCTATGGATGGTGGTTCCTGTTATTATCCTTGGCCATTTACACGCTTAATCCTTTTCATACAAAGATAAAATAAAAGTTCCAAGTCAGCCGGAAGCCATCAGGCAAAGCGCTGCCTTCCCTCCGAGGCAGAAAGTCCTCTGTCAGTTCCTCTTGAGCCTGTGCTGGTGACACCCATGCCCCAGACACCGGTGCAAATGGCTTCCTCCATTAGGGTTTTGGGAAAGTCAGTCTTTACATAATGACCCATTAAACACAATGCCTCTCAAAAACACTGGTTCTTTAATGAGGCGGTTGGAGGATGAGAGTCCTATCTGGACATAAAGGAATCCATTGATTCCATCTCACTGGCTTGAAAGAGAAAGCCAAACGTGGGTGTTTGCAGAATGCCGGGCAAACTGGAGGGCTCAGCGCTCGGAGCTAAAGGAAGGCAAAAGTGAGCATGAGGTCATGGGTTCCTCCCTAAAATATTTCCTCTCGGTTCCCAGTGAGTGTGAAGTAGTTGGCAAATATTTTAGATAAGTGTTCTTGTGTAGATCCATTCACTGCTGCTCTAGGGCTGTGTCCAAACGGAGACGAGCCCCATAGAGCCCAGCCCTGGCCCGTGCCCCTCCAAGGTGCCTCCTGCTTTCCATCTGTTTATTACACGGCCACTTCCCAGTCCTTCTTCCTTTCCAGGGGCCCCAAGGAAAAACACAGCCATCCACATAGACACCAGAGGCCCTGCCTGTGGCCTTGCATCTGGCCCCTAAGAAATTCTGCAGACACAGAGGGAATCCAAGCGGCTTCTCTCGGGTTCACATCGGATGGACATAAGTCCCTGGCCCCAGTGACTACTTATGATACCCTTTTTCCTCTTAGATCCTAGGTCCTCCCAGACAATAGAGCTTCAAGGTGAGATTAAGAAAGACTAAATTTTATTCCGCCCGGTTTGGTGGTAGCCAAATTATATCCTCACTCAACATGAGCCTCTGCAGTTATCCCATGAGACTGGTATATACTTATTATCTGAAATTTTACAAAATACTTTAAGTTCTTTGGAAAAGGGTCCTACAGAATGGCAAAGTATCACACTGCTCTCACTGGCTATTGCTTCCTGACAGTGATCATAGGAGCCCCCATTCATTTGCATTTCTTCCCTTCATAAACTTCTATTGAGCACCGACTGCATGCAGAGTTCCTTACCTGACACCTATGGTGGTACAGATACACAACCTCTGTCCTTCCAGAATTTAGCATTTACTACTTAAAATGAGCGCAGTAGAGTACTAGAGAGGAGGAACGAAAAGGAGCCCTTGTTGCCGTGTCACGGTGATTCTCAGCACTGTGTCACAAAATGGGACATTCTGAATAACCAAACAAGGCTGATGCTGCCTGAGCCATCTGAGAGGCGAGGCCCTGGCAAGTCCCCAATCCTCTTGCTGGGCTTAATGCACGAGGCTAGTTTGGGGTCTGCCGGAGGCCAATGGAGTTAATTTCAGTTCTGGACGTGGGACTCTGGGACTTTAAGTGCAGGCATTTTTTATTCATGAGATTCGAAGGAGAGAGCCTGAAATAGTTGACTTTCCAACAGAAGAGCCTGAGCGCCTGGTGAGGGATTGGGGGAGCCACGCCCTGGCTGGGGCAGGGAAAGTGATGACTCACCCAGAACCACTTAGGTTGGGCAGGAAACAGCTGATTCTTTTGGGGCTGGTCTAGGCAGGGCCTGCATTCCCTGGGTGGACAGGTTGCATTAGGATTTTGGCACGAGTTTAATGGCAGCTCTTTATCTCTGGGGTTTTGGGGAAAGAGGGTTGAGCCATAGGATAAGCTAAACAAACAGGAAGGAAACGTGGTGTTCTTGCCAGGCCAGCCCCTCACAGTCGGTTCCAGCAGACCTGAAAGGAGCTGCCTCCTATGGTGAACCAGGACACAACAAACAAAGGATCCTTCCCACACCACTGCCTTTAGAGCTCACCTGGTAAGCGACATCCAGAGTTCTAACTTTCCAGGAACGGCCAGTGGCCTGAAGACATCCTCTTGCTTGGGCCCCACTGGGTGCAATTTCAGCTCCCCCATAACCCATGACAGCAGCTTACTTCCATTCTTTGCGTCTCAGAATCCTCACGTATAAAATAAGTTGAACAATAGAAAAATACCTAGAAGATTGTTTGTGAAGATTCATGCGTAAAAACACAAAGCACCTAGAACTATGCATGGTTCAAAGTTAAAGCTTAATAAATATTTGGCTCTTGTTACAAGGGCGGTCAAGAGGAAGGCATGCAGGGATCAACGATGGGTGCAGACCCTGACTGTTAACATTATGTCTGGAAGCAACGTTAGGTGTTTAGTTTTAATGCGCCATAGAAGACAAGTGCTTGTAGGAAGTCGCTCTGCACCCTCAGAGGCCACCCTGGTTACGGTTCTTTCCTTTTTCTAAACCTGTGGGGAGCATGTTTCCTTCCTGGTCTGTACTCAAATTTGAATGGTACATAAATCACCTAGACGGGGGGTTCTTAGTAAAATGCCGATTATGACTCAGCAGATCTGGAGGTAAGCGAGAATCTGCATTTCCAACCATTCCCGGCTGATGCTGCAGCTGCTGGTTCACAAGCTCCGGGTACGGAGGACCCAGTCCCCTAACCTCCTGTGATGCCAGAGATCTTCAGCGTGTAGATTACTGTGGATTAGCCACTAGCTGCCAACCGCACATGGCTGTGGAACGTGCGAAATGTTGCTGTTGGAAACTGAAGCTTTTCTTTAATTGAAGTGTAAACAACACGTGTGGTTGGTTAGTGACTCTTGTAACAGACAGCATGGCTCCAGACCCTTCTGCCCAGAAGCTCAAAGTCATGAGCTGGAGCCTTGTCAGGGACTACATATTATACCTGAGATGACAATGGGGACTGAGGAGAAAAGGTGTCTAGCTCTCCTCCAGCCATCGACACACCCAGCAAATACAGCCAAAGCCTCTGCTCCAGTACATGTAAGTGTTAGTAAAATAGCCTTCTTATTTGCAGATGAACTTCCTGGTAGAGCTGTCTGATCAGCTTCCTTCTCTTACCTCCGGACCTGGAGCTCGAACTGTTTAGGACCTATGTGTTGGGAAAGAAGGTATTCCATTAACGATGGATTCAGGGATGGCCTCAACTGTATAGTTTTCACTTCTTCGTTGTTTTTCTTGCCCTTGAACCCTTGCTATCCATATACATCCTAGAAATAAACGTTGTTGAAGTTAGAAAAATGGAAAGTTGAATGAACTTAAATAGGTAAAAAGATCTTTATCTGACTATATTGAAAAAGAATAAGGGCTTAGAATGTTTGATTAGGTTGAAAATTATACCCAAGTCTTTAGCTTTCTTCATGGTTGTTCCAAATAGCCTTTGATTTCTGCAAGTGCTTTCTTGGATGAGGAGGACGTGTCACACATTCTGGGTAAATAGTGACGGGCCTTACACCCATATCAGTGACAAATACCTGACCCTGATCCAGAGCCCCGAGTGGATTCTGAACAGAGGCCAGGGCCTGGTGTTTTCACACTGATATGAAGAGGAAGCCAGCCCCGTTTCCGTTTTTCACTACATTGTCGTGAGAAATGTGTCAATGTTCTTACCTGCTTTTTTTTTTTTTTTTTTTAAGATTTCTTTATTTTAGAGAGCATGAGCATGAGCGTGAGCCAGGGAGGGGGCAGAGGGAGGGAGAGAGAGAGAAAATCTGTGAGCAGACTCCCAGCTGAGCACAGAGTCCCATGCGGGGCTCTACCCAATGACCCTAAGATCATGAGCCCAGCTGAAACCAAGAGTCAGATACTCAGCTGACTGAGCCCCCTACCCCTTGTGCCCTTTATCTGCTTTCGATATTACATGTAAGAGATCAACTTCAATCACCTCCAAATTGCCTTACTGATTTGAGCAACGTCCATTGGCATTTTTTCTGACACTTGGCATTTTTAGCATGTGAATATTTGGAACCACAGGCAACACATAGTGCAAAGAGTGGTGATGTTAGCTCTAGCTGTATATTGTATAATTATATAATGTATATAGATATACTTACGAGAAACCCTTGTTGCAACAAATGTCAAATTGAATTTAATAACAATTAAGGATGTAATGCTTATCTTTTATACGAGAGTAAAACTTTCAATATCCACATTGTACTTTTAAAAAATATGACAGGGGGAAAAATTATGACAGGGATGAGATATATTGAGAGACTATCTAATATATGCCCTCATACTTGGCTGCCAAAATGTGCGTATTGAGAAGAACATATGCTGAATAGAGCGACTCAGTTCTTGTTCAAGGGCAAAATGGAGTTTCCTGCCATAATGAATAGCGAAGGGGGACCCTTTGTAATCAATGTTTGCATAGAAATTAAAGTGGATTTCATTAAATGCCTTCAACAATGGACTAGAAAACATACAAACCTTGGACATTTTTTTTAGTATGACACAGCACTTAATAGATTCAAGATTAACTCTCACATGAGAAAGGATTCCAGTGGGTCAAGGTACAAAGGAGTATTTTTCCTCTTTTCTCTTACTGTCATTGTCTCCCCCTTCCCTATTTTCCCTCTCTAGTTATCTCTGTTGTTTTGGTTTTTTTTTTAACAATTAGAAAGTTTTTCTGTATTCCTTTGTCTATCCCACAACTTCTTCCACTAGAAAGTCATGTCCTCTTAATGGTCCTGAAATGTACCCAGCCCTGTCCAAGATGTCGTAGAAAGGTACAAAGAACACACAGAGGTTTCCTTCGCATGGGCAATTTAGAATGTTATCTGGGGAGACAACCTTCATATATGAATCAACGAACATAGAAGGAACGTAAGTGATTGAGAACCACTCATCAAACACATAGAAAAGCTAGGGGTGGGTGACCACAGGAAGGAGAAGGAAAAAAGAAATCTCCATGGGGATTCAACATGTAAGGCTGACGACTGCAAAGCAACCACAGAAAACCAGACCAATATCTTGAGTGTCGCAGGACAATCGGAGGCTAAGAATCCGGTTTGCAAGGAAAGTTCATTTAGGCAAAAGCAGTCTGGGTCCATGAGGCCGCCAAGATGAGAGCTCCTGAAACAGCCCTCAACAAAGCTTATACTAATGTGCGCCTACTCAGTATGGACAGGCTGGCGTGAGCTTCTTGCTGGTACCTGGACCCACAGCAGAACAGCTGCTTAGAAGAGAGAGACATATCTATACAGATCAGACACTCCGGAGTAATGTGGGGGTCTAGGAGCTGGTGATTGGATCTGAAGCAGGCAGAGTGGGGTCACCAGGAATCTCAACCAAGCACTTCTGGGTAAGGTTTGAAGCTGCACGTTCCTTTTATTAATCGCCTTTCAAAGAAAGTGCTGGATAATGTTTTGGTCATGTTCAGGTAATGATCCTGCTTCGCCCATCAGCCTGGGAAAAAGATTGGGCTGAACCTCTGGTGGTTTTATACAGCATGTTGGGAGTCGTATCCTCTCATTGTGAGGTACATTCTTAACAAAGCATATTTACAAAAGCATGTAATACTTAAACTGACACAAGACAGATTAGCAGGAGAAAAACAAATGTAATGTCATATGTATGGGAACCCCACAAAAATACGAGACTCAAAGAAGTGACCAAAGCAGGCAGTTCTTACACATCTAAACGAAGAAACAATGCATTTGTGAGGAATCAATGAGACAAAGATTTTTGTGCTTGGGGAAGTAGTTAGTGAAAAAGTTAACAAGATTTGTTTACACAGCCTTCTTGGCCCTGAATTCTCATTCTCTGATGACAAGGATTCCTTCTCTCCTCCTGGATCAGGGATGGTACCTTTCACATGAAAGATTTATTTCCTGCTTTTCGGGGGACAAAAGAGGGTCAGCGTGTCCTTCTTACCCCCATTGTTTCTTAAGCAAGTTTAATTCAAAATAATCAGTATGCCCAAATGGTGCATTTTGGGGTAGCATATTCTGCTTCTCTTCAGCAGTAAATAAAAGCAAGTAGTCGGGCACCTGGGTTGCTCAGTGGGTTAAGCCTCTGCCTTCTGCTCAGGTCATGATCTCAGGGTCCTGGGATCGAGTCCCACATCACTCTCTCTGCTTAGCAGGGAGCCTGCTTCCCCTCTCTCTCTGCCTGCCTCTCTGCCTACTTGTGATCTCTGTCAAATAAATAAATAAAATCTTTAAAATTAAGAAAAAAAAAAAGCAAATAGTCAAGGCCTTGGGAGATATAAGAATTGAGGAATAAGAAGCCGGAGTGTGGCCTTGATAAATAATAAAACCACAAAGAATAAAAAAGAGAAAAAACTAAGATCACGTAAAAATTTTAAAACTTCACTGCTACAAATGAATGGGATCAGGTTGAAAATGACAGATGTTGAAATATACAATAGCTGAGAGGTGAGGATGTTGAGGTGTGTTCTTAAATTCTTCAAGTTTGAGAACTAAGGGACAACACTGAGATTGTGTCTAGTAGCAACACAGACAGATTTGAAATGTTAAAAATTCATATAATTACTTTCTTTACTCATGCAAATGCCTCAGTAGCTGCCTTTTCCACTAAACTGATGAATAGACCTTTGTCTCAAGTGTCCTGGAGACACAGCCTTTGTTGAGAATCCCTGAGGGATGGGGAGGAGAAGATGGAGGAGGGGAGTAATAAAGTAGTTTGGAAGACAGGATGGTTCTTTTTTGTGTTTTTTTAAGATTTATTTATTTATTTATTTATTTGAGAGAGAGGGAGCTGAGTGAACCAGAGAGAACACGAGTGGGGTGGAGAGGCAGAAGGAGAAGCAGACTCTCTACTGAGCAGGGAGCACGAAGCAGGGCTCAATCCCAGACCCCGAGATCATGACCGGGGCCCAACACAGACGTTTAACCTACTGGGGCACCCAGACGCCCCGAAGAGATTGTTAATGAGAAAAAACAATAGTACTAGTTTAGTCAGGATTCTTTTGGTTGGAATGGAACTATTGATAAGTCCCTGACTTAGACTAGGTAAAGCAAAAAGAGGAGGTTATTCAAGGACACTAGAGTATCTTAGAGAGCCCAAAGAGAGAAATGATTGTGGGTCTCAGGAAGGAGCCATCCAGCCTCTGAAAGTCTGGCAGCACCGTCTTGTCCCTGCTGGGTGCATATCTGGGTCCTTCTTTCCCTTCCCCAGGCCCTGAATCCACCTTAATCACAGCCTATTTTATTTATTTTATTATTTTTTCAGTATTCCAAGAGTCATTGTTTATGCACCACACCCAGTGCTCCATGCAATCCGTGCCCTCCTTAGTACCCACCACCAGGCTCACACAACCCCCTACCACCTCCCCTCTAAAACCCTCAGTTTACAACCTGACTTTCAGATTTCTCTCCACGGCCAGCCTCAGCACCTAGGGGTTTATTAAGTATGTACCAGTCTGAACCAAACCAGAATATCTGACCCAGAAGGTCAGTTCCTCACCAAGTAGACTGCTAAACCCTGCGGGGCACCTCATACAAATTATCAGGACATTGACAGGGCGAGGGTTGCCACAAGGGTTTGTGCCCACATCCTTGTTTTAAATTAAAGGAGGCAGCTATGATTGTTTCGGGATCCTTGAGTGCGATGGCGAAGAAAGAGTTCTTGAATCCTGGCAGGTTCAATGGGTCGAACATGCGACTCTTGATCTTGGGATTGTAAATGGGAGCACCACATTGGGTGTAGGTATTACTCAAACAAAAATAACATAGGAAGGAAGGGAGGGAGGGAAGGAGGGAGGAAGAATTTTTGAGATGTTTTACAGGTACAACTTGTAAGTTTACAAAGTAGCACGGGACAGGACCCGTGGGCAGAAAGAGCTGCACTTTGCTGTCTGAAGCTAGTGGTCATATGCTTCATGCCCAAGGGGAAGGGAACGTGTGGGGAATATTAGATCACAAATGTCTTCTTCAAATTTCTACTTGTAAAACTACTTTCGCAAGATTTCTCTGGTGCTTATCATTCAGTTCAATAATTGGTGAGATTTACAGGCAGTCATGAGACCCTCTAAGAAGGTAGAAACCAGCTCCTCTTTGATACGTATGAAAAGTATGTAGGCTACAGGTTAGCCTGCTGGACTAGCAGGTGAACATTTTTCTACTTCTATCCCCCATTATAATGATATGGAAGTCCATATTCCTAGATAGAAAAAGAGATGAAATAATGACTTTATGTGACACTGCATAGACGGGTAGTGTTCTTTTCCATATTCTTCTTTTCCATGTTCTCCTTCATGTTAACTAAGCACCAAGTTGTGCCCTTCAAAGTCCTCTTCTGGCCCCCAGCTTGACGACTTCAAGGCACAGTTTGATTCCAGCTTGATCAAGAGCCACCTCCCTCTTTGTCAGACTTCAGAGAAATTTTTTTTTCTGTCTGTGGGTTTCTAGTAAGAAAGGATAAGACAACGGAGCTCCAGACTTTGCCTTCCAAATCCCCTCATCATCTGTGCTTTTGCATCACTACAAACTTCGGTGTTCTGTCCTCTTTTTATAGTGCAACTTTCCACACACTCCTACCCAGAGACCAGCTGTCTCCTTACGGTCCTTACAGGTCCCTTACGGGACCTGTCTCCCGTAAGCTTAAAGGATTAATGAACAAGGACAGCCCTATAGTCGGCATCTCTCGGTCCCCGTGCAAGGACTCCCTGGGCGTGCTACCTTCTGCTTTGAGCTGTAGTCCCCATTGTTTCCTGTACTGAAGGCGGAGACCAGTAGTTCCGCACCCAAAGCCATTGTGCTGCAAGGGCTCCCTTTGCCCCAGCGGGGCACACCATGGCCTTGGGCTCCGTACTGTCGGTTCCCAGGGGTCCAGAATGCCTCATCTTGAAAGGGGGGTGTGGAGCTGCTGTGGTGAAAACAAAATTTACCTCTTTGCTCCTGACAACGAATGCCTGGAGCCTTCTGTGTTGTTCCGTGTCAAACAGCTCAGGTTAAACCACATTTTATCCCTAAGACAGAACTTTCAGTGTTATGGCATGTTAAAGGGAGTACGTAAGTGCAATATAAACAAACTGGATGTGAAGGAAACTTTATGTTTTAATTTGGTGGAGTGTTGTGTTTTATTTATTTATTTTTTTTTCAGTTTGGTTGACTCACAAACCTCAGTTATTTAGAAAAAGAACAAAAAGGAGCAGTTTCCTGATCCACTTGATAACAAATTCTGGGCCTCCACTCTCTTTCATGGTCCATGGGACTGGATTTAAATGCCAAAACACTAGGTTTAAAAATAAAAGAATGCATTTTTAAAAAGGCAAGGCAAGATTCTATTTTTTAAAAAAATGAAAGCCGAAAACTTGACTTGAAAGAGATTCCATGTGTAACGTTGCCTGAGGAAGTTTATCAAATTTTTATCCTTTGTTTTATTTTTGCTTTGGGCAAGAAGCAGTCCAGAATATGAATTTGATACCATCATTAGTTGGGACTTTGTATTCTCTTTCATCAACAAGCAATTTTGTTTTCTATGTAGTTATAACTTATTTATAAAGGGAAGTTTTATAGAGACCTTTGCTTACCAAGCATAGCTCGAGAGTACTTCACACTGTATTTCTGGAAACCTCTTGTTTTCTTATTAAGATCTGCCTAAGAAAGCTACATTGATGGATGTGAAAGACTTTAAACTTCATTATGGGTCATTTCCTTAGTGGGGAAAAAGAACTTTCTGTTGGAGTGATAATTTTACGTCAAAATCATCTTAACTATTTCTTTTTTTTTTTTTAAGATTTTATTTATTTATTTGACAGACAAGTAGGCAGAGAGGCAGGCAGAAAGAGAGGAGAAAGCAGGCTCCCTGCCGAGCAGAGAGCCCGATGCGGGGCTCAATCCCAGCACCCTAGGATCATGACCTGAGCCGAAGGCAGATGCTTAACAACTGAGCCACCCAGGTGCCCCTTATCTTAACTATTTCTAAGGGAATTATAGCTTAAAAGAGAGCAAACATCACATGAGTTGTCTTTATTAATATGGGGTTTCCTTTGTAAACATCTTACCACGTGATCTGTAAATAGTAGTGAAGTCATTTGTCTGTACCTGGCCCAGCAATATCGCATGGATGACATTTGCCTTTGTTGGCTTCCTAACATATTTTATAAACATTTTTCTCTGGTTGTCCGATTCTGTCAGGGAACCCCACCTTGGCGCCTCATTGCATCTGCTCAAGGCCATCAAAGCCTGTGACTTTTATGTGTATTTATTTGCTTCAGATTTGTTTAACCCTGACTTTTTAATCTCCTGATAAATATATGCTCATTAAAGAAAACATTAGAAAGTACAGACAAGCAAAATAAAAGCCACCTGGAAACCCATTCTTCAGCTGGGATGATGCGATAGGCAAGCCTTCAGCTGTGACGTGGTGAGGCTGAAGAAGTGGTTTGGCCGAGGGCAGGGTGGCAAGAGGGACTGTAGAGTCTCCCATCCCCCTCTGGTGACCATGGAAGCAGCTGTGTGTATGTGTGTGTGCGTGCGTGTGTGTGTGTGTGTGTGTGTGTGTGTGTGTGTGTACGTGTGTGTAGGGGGGATGCTTGGCTCCTAATAAGCTGGGGAAGCTCAACACTCGAAGGTAGAAAGAATCCTCAAGGAAGGGGTGTGTCCACCTGCCCAGAAGTAGAGCAATCAACTATACCCCTGTGACAGGATTATATTTGGGCCCCAAAGGGGAGAAGCCATGTTATGCTGTGTGTGATGGTGCCTGTATAGGTGTGTGTGGGGTTTTTTTTGGTTTTGTTTTTTAAGATATTTATTTATTTATTTATTTATTTGAGCGAGAGAGCTTGCAAAAAGAGAGGTCAGCAGGAGAAGCTGACTCCTTGCCTATTAGGGAGGCCGATGTGGGACTCGATTCCGGGACTCCAGGATCATGACCTGAGCAGAAGGCAGTCACTTAGCCAACTGAGTCACCCAGGTGCCCGGTGTATGTGATTTTTACTGAGGGTAGCCCATTAATTGGTGTCCAAGGCTATAGTTCAGGGAAACTTCACACATGAATGACAGCGCACAACAAAGTTTTGTTTTGTTTTATGAAATGGTTTTTCAACCGATTTCTCAAGTATTGAACTATTCTACTGATATGCCAGGCCCGTTCCATTCTGTCTCATAATTGTTTGGCAGGATAGAATGAGGAGAAAGGCCTATACACAGATATGCTGGAGAATTACTGAGAAAGGGAGCTCCTAGAGTCAGGGAAGTAATCAAGTTCCCAGAGCCACAAAGCCCCCAGTCTTTCCAGCCCAACCCCCGCCCTCCGCCATATGCTGTGGGCCTGGCCACCACTGCAGCCTCTCCTCGGCCACAGGCTGTTGTGTTTAGTTTTTCATTTGTGCTAAAATTTAAAAGCATTTCAAATGAAAACTTCCAAAGATAAACATAAGTAGAAAGAACAGTGTCATTAACTGCCAAGTACTCAGGTCCAAGAATGGTCAGTGTTTCATCTAGACCACCATCTGCTCCAAAAATTATTCTGAAGCAAATTCTAGACATCACATCATTAGATAGATGGCAGGTTGATCAGTTGATTGATAGATAGATATAGATCTTAAAAACAAGTCTGCTCAAGCTGTCATACAGTATGCTTATGGGACTGGGTGGCTTAAACCACAGAAATTATTTTCTCCTCATTCGGGAGGCTGAAAGTCCAAGATTAGGATGCTGGCTGGCTGGTTTCCAGTGAGACCTTTTCCTGACTGAGAGACAGCTGGCTTCTCACTGTGTCCTCGCATGACTTTCTCCTCTGGTGCACTCCTGTGTCTCTTCTTATAGAGACACCAGTCCTATTGGATTAGGACCCCACCCTATGACCTCACTGAATCCTAATTACCTCCTTAAAGGCTCCACCTCCAAATGCAGTCTCACAGAAGTTAGGGTTTCAACATATGGATTTGGGGGGACATAATTCAATCCAAACACAGAGATTTTTTTTAAAGACTTTTTAATTAATTAATTTATTTATTTGAGAGAGAGAGGCAGAGGGAGAATCGGGCTTTCCGATGAGCAGGGAGCCCTATTTAGGACTCGATCCCAGGACCCTGAGATCATGACCTGAGCAGGAGGCAGATGCTTAACTGACTGAGCCACCCAGGCGCCCCCAGAGAATTCTTTTAACATAAATATAACACAGGGCCAGTCAGTTGGGACTCCCAACTCTTGGTTTCTTCTCATGCTGTAATCTCATGGTCAGGAAATCAAGCCCTGCATCTACTTGAGGTTTTCTCCCTCGCCCTCTGACTCTGCCCCTCCTGCTCGTGCTCTTTCAGATAAATAAATAAATATTTATAAAAAATAACATAAATACAATACCATTGGGGCATCTGCGTGGTTCTGTCAGTTAAGCATCTGCCTCTGGCTCTGGTCATGATCTCAGGGTCCTGGGATAGAGCCCCGAGTTGGGCTCTTTGCTCAGCAGGGAGCCTGCTTCTCTCTCTCCCTCTCTCCTCCCCCTGCTCATGCTCTGTCTCTCTCGAATAAATAAAATCTTTAAAACAAATAAATAAAATAGATACTATACAATACCATTGTATTTACATTACATTATTTACAATGTATTGTAAATAGTAACAATAATCTCTTAAAATCAAATATTTAGTCAAAGTTAAATTTTTGCAATTATTCTTACAAGCATATTTCATAATGGCCTCAACGTTTCATGTTAATGATGATAGTCTGCGGGAACATCTTGTTCTTATCTTTAAAAATCCATCAGTGAGCGTGCATTTATTAAACACTTACTGTGTACTCAGCATTCGTTCTACTCATCATGAGATGCTAAATGCCCATGTCAGGAAAGGGTAAGTAATGAGTCAAGTAGTTAGATGGGGCCAGACAACAAATGATATTGAAAAGCATTAAAAAAAAAAAGCATTGGAAAATTTAAACTTGATTTGGTTAAAAATTGATAACCTTTGAAGATTTTTGAGCTTTGAGGTGACAGGAAGAACTTCCTCCTGAACTTCAGTATCTCCAGTGAATGACCACATGACAGTGACAATTTCCTTTATCTCTCATTATGCCTGACCCCTAGGCTGGTTGAAAGATCAAGTAAAATAATGAATGTTTTATATGAACTTCAGTTGTGATGATAAATGTAAAAAGGTCATATTTAGTTTACAGAAATTTGTCATTATAGTCAACTGATTAGAAAACAGATTATCTGCAAAGCAAGTCTGTAACTATGTATACAACTATATTTTAATATTCAATAAAAGATTTTAGTTAGCAGTTTTTAAATGATAAATAACCATATGAATAATATAAACAAAATCATTCTCAATGGCCAGGAGAGAGAGAATGAAAGAAATTATCTTTAAAGATATAGAAAATAAAATTTTCTGACATTTTCTAAATATGCATTTAAATTTTTTCATTGTATGAGTCTTAACCAATACTGTAAGAGCTAAGTACGTGTACAGGCAAATGCTATGTAAAGGAAATTTAACTCTAGTTATTTTTAGCTAAATGCATAATAAAATAAACCTAAGACCTCATTACAAGCTAAGTTTTTGCAAAGATATAAAAATGGAGCTATGGTTGGCAGGGATGCATGTGATAGAGTTTTGAAACGCTTGTAATCTATGAGTTAGTACCTCTGGAATGTTGGAGAAAAAAGAATGGCAGTAATCAATCCAAGAGGACACAAAGGCATGTGCTCTGTGAGCTGTTCCAAGTCTATTTTAGCAAGTGCACTTGTCTCCAAAATGAAAGATCCTCTCCAAATGGTGAAATGGCATCTGGATCATACAAGGGGATTTTTATTGTTGTTGTTGTTGTTGTTTGGTTGTTTTTCTTTTTTTTTTTTTCTTTCTTCTTTTTTTTTTTTTTTTAGTCATTTCAAATCCAAAGAGATTCTCCAAATTTCAGTAAAAGGAACAATTTTCAGCCTTTAGACTAGAGTTTATCATTAAAATACTGTCATTATTTGATTTTAGTATTATTAAATGAGGATATTCCACAAAAGCACATAATTCTGATTACTAAAAAAGCAGAAAATAGCACATTTGGGGCTTGTGTTTGAGGTTTGTGTAAGACTATTTTGTCTGGTGATTTGCCAAAAGAACTCAAAAGACTCAATGGCGGGTTATACTTAGGGCTAAAATTTATTACAGCAAAGTATCCTGAGCAAAAGCAGAAAGAAATAGATGTGCATCGGGGGAGTCCCAAGAGGTTCAGCACAGGCTTCCAATGTCCTTCTCCATCTGAGAACATACAGGAGCACATTCTCTCTGGCAGATCTATCTGGGGCATAGGTGAAATGTCTCTGCCTAGGGGAGTCCATCCGAGTGTCAGAATCCAAGGCCTTTACCGGGGACCGTCACGTAGGTAAAATCTACTACACAACCAGCCGTGGCAACCAAAAGCAAGACTCATCATCATTCTTGAGATTTTCAAGACATAACCTGACAAACCAGCACAGCATGGTCCATGGCTCCAAATGTATACAACAAAATGATCAATCATTAACATAAAAAAGATCCCAGGGACCACATTGGCCAGTTGGCCAAGGATCAATTACGGCTCATTTGGAGACCTGGAAGGAATAAGCATACAGACCTGCTGGTATTTGGTATGAGCCAAAGGGAGTAAGCTTGCAAGATAGTGTTACTTCTGAGAGCATGCCGTATACGCTCCAGCACTCTTCCTTTCCTGAAGTTTCCCCCCAAGCAAGACTGTCTTCCACATCCTCTCCTGTCTTCATTTCCAAATCCCAAGGCACTGGGACACCCACAGATACCCTTGCCGAGCTGGTAGCAAACATCCGTGCCATTGGTACCAGCTACAGAATTTGCAAAGCCTAGTGGAAAATGAAAATACTGGACCGGGGTGCCTGGGTGGCTCAGTCTGCCTTCTGCTCAGGTCATGATTCTGGAGTCCCAGGATGAATCCCGCATCAGGCTCCCTGCTCAGGAGGGAGTCTGCTTCTCCATCACCCTACTTGTGCTCTCTCTCACTTCTCTCTCTCTCTAAGTAAATAAATAAATAAAATCTTGGAAAAAGAGAGAAAATACTGGGCCACTTGTTCAAAAATTATTTGAAATTTCAAGACAGTGACAGGAAAGCTTTAAACCAAGAGAGAGAGCTGGCACAGAGCGCCCAGTAGAGCTCCACAGGTCGCACATCCATGAAACTCGTCCTGAGTGCAACAATTATCTTCCGGAATGTGTCTCTTCCCAGAGGTCAAATTACTGATCAAAAGATGACTTGATGATACCCTCTAGGTCCATCCATTTGTCATAAATGGCAAGATCTCATTTGTTTTTAAGGCAGAGAAAGGTAGATACTATATGATTTCACTTAAACATGGAATCCAAAAAACTAAGCAAATGCAAACAAAAAAGCAGAAACAGTTCTTAAATACAGAGAACTGGTGGTTGCCAGAGGGAAGGGGGAATGGGGGATGGGCAAAATAGGTGCAGGAGATCAAGAGGTACAAACCTCCAGTTATGAAATAAGGAAGTCACAGAATTGAAACATACAGTGGAGGGAGAACGATCAATAATACTGTAATAATGTTGTATGGTGACGGATGAACACTACACTTATCATGGTGAGCACTGAGTAATGCGTAGAATTGTCAGATCAACGTGTTGTACACCTGAAACTAATGTAACATTGTATGTCAATTACATTTGTAATTTAAAAAAAAAAAGACAAATAAAGGAAAGTGACTGCTGCCGAGAAGCTCTTCGGGCCCCCTAAACTCAGCGTGGTGGGTTTTCTACTGGTATTAGACAGCTAAGGAAAGTATGCTCACTTTCAAATCAGATCACTCAGTCCTTCTTGGCAGTGGGACATGGAAGTCACTTAGCCTCCCAGACTCTATTTCTTCAGGAATGACAATGACCCTGAGTCTATGCAGCGGCCCAGAACATTGAAAGAGATAATGTCCAGGGAGGGACTTTGTAAACCAAAGTGCTATGCAAATGTTATTAGCCTTCTCTCTGAGGTATCTCCTTCTAGATGATGAGTATTGGTTATTTCCTATTCCCTGGACAATACTCGAGACACACTGGGCAGTACATTTTTTTTCCAATCTTTTTTCCCAGACACTAATATTTCTCTTGTAACAGCCTTACAACATAACCTCATAAGGTGTTTCCCCAAGTCATAAAATACAGTGATCGCTGATCTGTCAGGAGACACAGATACATTTGTATCATCCAAGTTGAGTATCTTCTGTGGATACCTAATCTGCTTTACTTTATGTTTTGTTCCAATGAACTTCAAATTCAGAGAGTGTCATTTTCAAAACTCGTCCTAAAATGTGGGTCCATCACACTATACAATACCTGCAGTGGCCTATGTACAGACTACATGTGGCTCTTATAATCTCTGAGCTTCTTAATGACTGCTCTGTATGCATGAAGATCTTGATAAATATTGTGCTAAATGAATGAATTAATAAAGGAATGAATAAAGGGAAGAGAAGCTCAAAGTGTGGAGATACCAAAGGAATTAAATGCTGAAATCTGTTCATGATCACCAACATGATTTCTTCGATATCAGAAATAATTATTTTCCTAGTTGCTACCTAAAGACATCCAACACACGGAAATTCGTCATGGATAGTCACAGTCCTTGATCCCAGGAAAGATGCAGTCCTGCTGGGAGCAGGTGTCTGGGCTGATACGGAATGGAATGAAGTGAGATGAGTCACAGATCAGTCAGTTACACACCGGCCTATCCTGGATGGGAGCAGAGCTCCTGCTTTGGGGTTCTGAGTCTGTTTCAAAGTTGTCAAAGGGATCATCCTAGAAGCAGATATGGAAGTCTATGGTGCTATTACTCCCTAATTTTCCTCCTTCCTCCCCATTTCCCCACACTTCTTCCCCCACCATAGAACAAACACAGAATCATGGCCACTGTTGAAGTCTCTTAGGCCAGATTCAAACCATGAATCATCTCTAGGACTGTCCCTATTCCCATGGAATGCAGGAGTTGAACAGGTCTTCTTAGAAGAAGTATAGCGTGGGACTGAATCCTTGGCTCTGAAAAGACTAGACTAGCTTTTGGAAGCAGCTTAAAGGAAAGAAACAAATGGTTTTCCTTCCAAAGTTCTATTTTTTGTATGTCTTTGAGTGGAGTGTCTTGATAAAAACTCAATTAATGTGGGTGGTCATACTGAGTAGAACACCCGCTCCAGTCAGCTCACAGAATTGGAGCACACAAGTCCAGAATGAGACTGGGATCTCTCAGATAAGTCGCTTTGCCTGAGGATTTGGAGACTACCCAAAAAATTCCAATAAAAGTAAACTGCTTGCTCTGAAAATGGAGGTGTTCAATTTTTCATGTTATGAAGGAAACAATTGAATGACTCAGAGCATTTTTTAGGATGATTTAGAAACCCAAATTGGGGCGCCTGGGTGGCTCAGCCGATTGGGCATCTGTCTTCAGCTCAGGTCATGGTCTCGGGGTCCTCGGGTCAGCCCCATATTGGGGAGTCTGCTTCTTCCTCTCCCTCTGCTTGTGTGCTTCCTCTGTCTCTGTCAAATAAATGGATGGAGTCTTTAAAAACAAAACAAAACCAAAAAACCCAAAACCCAATATGGTTACAACACCAGCCCTAAATGAAGCAGAATCTTCTGTGAGCAAGTTAAAAAATCTTTGTTGCTTGTGCTCCCAGGGTCCCAAGAAAACAGAGTGAAAATGATTAAAGCATGGTTTTTGCAACGTGGGCAGCACTCATGATTTGGGAGGTGATCCTCAGCCTCAGAGAGCTCCAAAGCTTCAGCTATGTACCAGTTTCCTTAAATAGAATAATAAGTCAAAACGGGTTACTTTGGAGGAGTTAATGTTTCCTAGGGGCGGATTTAGTGAACAGAATTTTTAGCAGTTAGAACGAGATTTTTCCTTCTGGCTGTAAGGAGTGGGTTTTCTCAGCTAGACGATGATAGAAGTCCCTGCTATAGGAAAAGGAGGGTAGAGTAGTCACATACTATGTTAAAATGGAAGAATCAGAATGAACTCTGAGTTTAAAAAAAAAAAAAAAGACACATTTTCTAGCTCTAGCACTCTTACCTTTGCTCTCACCACCACGACAAGAGCAGTGGACTTACTCATCACAACTTTTGGTCCCTGATACTATTCTCCACTGAAACGAGAAAGGACTCATGCAGGGTATCTCATTCCACGTCTTGGGGCAAGAAAAATCAGTATGATTTTGGAACATCACATCTTGCCAAAAAGCAAGAATGCCTCTAAGGATTCCAGAAGCAGGCATAAAGGGCAACGAAACTTGACTAGTCTCCTGACATGAAATAGAGCCTCAGTGAACAATAACTGTTATTGTTAATATAATTAGGACAAGTTGAATCTATGAAAGGTCACGAATTTATAATACCCTAAAAGAAATATTAACATGTATTATACAAAAGGTGATTGTAGTACAGAAACAAGGAAGCAGAAGAGGATATGATTTATTTGTATCAATTTTAATAAATGAAAGTGTGTGAGTTTTCTTTCTTCCATTAAATTTGTGCATATTTATAAAGAATGGATATACACTTGCTTCTATCTGTGTGGGTAAAAACAGTGAATACAAGCAACTGTGAAAAGTCCCAGAAATTGTGGAGGCTATACAAGGACAGGAAGGGTTACTCATTTCTAGTGGTCACACATAAAAATGGGGGAAAAGGGGGCTTAACATCAAACCACTGCAGAAAAAAGGTTCAACAGTGATAAATGAGCCAAATGTCCTAAAGGGAAGGTACCTATGCCTCTTGCTGGTCCTACTAGTTATAATGAAATACCAGAAAGGAATTAATATCGTTTTAATAATGGTAACAGATGGGGCGCCTGGGTGGTTCAGTGGGTTAAAGCCTTTGCCTTCGGTTCAGGTCATGATCCCAGGGTCCTGGGATCAAGTCCCACATCGGGCTCTCTGCTCAGTGGGGAGTCTGCTTCCCCCTCTGTCTCTGCCTGTTTCTCTGCCTACTTGTGATCTCTGTTTGTCAAATAAATAAATAAAATCTTAAAAAAAAAATAATGGTAACAGACAAGGGGGATATATCATCATGGAAAAACATGTTATTTAACATTAGCCAAGCAGGGCTTTAAAAGTAAACCATTTTGCAGGAAGATACCAAGTTGTAAAAAAAACTAAAACATATGCTAAAAATGATCTTGAAAAGTTTTACTAGTAAGTGGAGCTGATCAGTGGAGCTTGACTGCAAGCAAGGACCTCTGTCCTGTTGCCCAGGGGCTCAGAGGGAACTCCCATGCTCTGACCAAGAATGAGATGATAAGCCCCATCTTACAAATGGTCTGGTTTGGGGAATATGCTTTTGGGTCTGCTAAGATCACTGCAATCCTGGGAAAGTGTCCAAACGACAAAATGAAAACCCTAGAAAGATATTGAAATAAAAATAGCTATAGCCCGAAAATAGTATAAAAACAAGCAGAGGGAAAAAATGAAGAACTAGGAGAGGGCCATTTTGTCAATGTCTCAGAAATAATTTCAGTGTGGGTGGCTCAGTGGTTTAAGCTGCTGCCTTCGGCTCAGGTCGTGATCTCAGGGTCCTGGGATCGAGTCCCACATCGGGCTCTCTGCTCAGCGGGGAGCCTGCTTCCCTCTCACTCTCTCTGTCTGCCTCTCTGCCTACTTACGATCTCTCTGTCAAATAAATAAATAAATAAAATCTTTAAAAAAAAAAAGGATTTGAAATGTTTTTTAAAAATCATCAATGCTAATACATAGGTCTGTAATTGTTTGAGAGAATTAATTAAATTGATCTTTAAAAAGATTTATTTAGGGGCGCCTGGGTGGCTCAGTGGATTAAGCCGCTGCCTTCAGCTCAGGTCGTGATCTCAGGGTCCTGGGATCGAGCCCCGCATCGGGCTCTCTGCTCCGCGGGGGGCCTGCTTCCTCCTCTCTCTCTGCCTGCCTCTCTGCCTACTTGTGATCTCTCTCTCTGTCGAATAAATAAAATAAAATCTTAAAAAAAAGATTTATTTATCTTAGGAGGGGACAGAGAGGGAGAAAGAGAGAACATGAGCAGGGGAGGGGCAGAAGAGAGGAAGAGAGAACCTCAAGTCAACTCTGTGCTGAGCAGGAAGCCTGATGGAGGGATCGATCTCATTACCCTGAGATCCTGACCTGAGCCAAAACCAAGAAAATCTGGATGCTTAACTGACTGTGCCTCCCAGACACCCTTAAATTGATTTTTAAATGCTCAAAAAATTTAGTTTTCAGTGATAGTTAAGTAGATATAGGCATTTAACAATCTGAGCATTAAACAAAATTTAAATAGTTCTGAGTATTCCTTTTCATGTCCCAAATCTCCTGGGCATTAAAGAACATAAGGATTGGGAGGGGTGATGTGTGGTAGCAATCACTTAGACCGATGGCAGTGCTCAGTGGGCAGAGGGCACTGGGATGGGGAGGGGGACAGGAGGCCTTCCTTGTACTACATTTACTACTTCAACTGGGCTTGTGGGCAAAGAGGAGTTTACAACATTATATTCCATACATTCTTCTGTGCTGAAATATTTCATAAAAAGCAAATTTATAATTATACTTGAAGGAAGAGAAACTCTCATAGGAAAGATGGTCTTAATCCAAAATGAATGGCTAGATTGGTTCAAATTACACTGAAAAATGTTCACACCTTGTAATCTTAACCCCGGAGGCAGAATTTTACAAGTCCAAAGCTATTTTAAGATATTGTAATAGCTATGCATGGTGAACAGATGGTAGTTCCACTTGTAGTGAGCCCCATGTAAGGTATAAACTTGTCAAAAAACTATGTTGTGCACCCGAAACTAATGTAATACTATGTGTCAACTATACTCCCCCCCCCCCCCCCCGGAAAAGGCCGTTTTAACAACTGGTCAATTTAGATGACTGCATTACATTTAGCTGTATCATTTGATTCTAATGGCATTAACCATTACATTTTTGTTAACCCATTACATGTCTTAGGTTTTCATGAGTTTGTTAATATATTTCCCAGGAATTAAGTCACAGTGCCTCTGCAAACTCTCGGCTCAAAAACTACATCTACTCTGTGGGAAAACATTTGCTGCACAATGTTTCATTTGTTGGCTTCAGCAAGCAAGTTGCCAATAAATTATTTTTAACTTCTAAAATTCCAGTATAGTTAATGTCCAGCGTTATATTAGTTTCAGGTGTACAATATAGTGATTCAACGATTCTGCACGTTACTCAGTGCTCACATCATGCTAAGTGTACTCTTAATCCCCTCTGTCTATTTCACCCATCCCTCCCCGCCACTCCCCTCCCCTCTGGCCAACACCAGTTTGTTCTCTATAGTTAAGAGTCTGGTTTCTTGTTCGACTCTTTTTTTTCCATGCTCATTTGTTTTGTTTCTTAAATTCCACTATGGTATTTGTCTTTCTCTGACTGACTTATTTCACTTAGCATTATACTGTCTAGATCCAACCACGTTGTTGCAAAATGGCAAGATTTCATTCTTTTTTATGGCCGAGTAATATCCCATTGTGTGTGTGTGTATATATATACACACACACACACACATACATATATATATATATATATATATATATATATATATAAACATTTTCTTTCTCCATACCTCTGTCAATGGACACCAGGGTTGCTTTCATATCTTAGCTATTGTTAATAATGCTGCAATAAACATAGGGGTGCATATATCTTTTCAAATGAAACAAATAGGTCTAGAGACAATCTGTACCTTTACACAGAACTTTACAGGGGGCCAAAGCTATCATATTCACAGGCTCAAAATTGTGGTCCACCTAGGTCACAGAGTGGGCTAATGGCAGCACCGGGAGTTTTGATACTAAAAGCTACTTAAAATGGGTTCTTCCGTAGTGGCCTTCAGAGGGAAACTCTGCCTAGAAGACATTGGCAGGGCTCATGCCTGAACCAAGAACTCAAAATCTCTGGGATTTTCTCACGTCTGGAATCAAGAACCCCAAATCTCTACCTTTAGGAAAGATTACATTGTTTCCTTAGTTGCCCCTGAGGTTTAGTGGCAAGGTAGAACCTGAGAGAATTCTTCACTCATTCCAATTGGATTGATTCCAAGTGACTATCCTTAATGCATGTGTATTGAAACTTTTGGATCATCATTTCAGTTAATCAATTCTGTATTTGCTGATTCCACACTTTCAGAAACTTCAAGATTTGATGTTTGTTATTTGATCCACACTGGCTCTTAAATATTTTCTTTTTTCTTGGTAACTTGTAGTATTACCTCTCTGTTTTACCTTGTAATAATCCTCCTACCTTTTTTTATTGCTAAACTCAATGATGGGGCTTGGGGACATTTCTCCTTATGGACATAGTCACTATTTGCTAAAAGTGAAAGCAAATAAAGGAAAACAGCACAGGTGTTTACAGCATCCCCCCAGGATGTCTCAGCTCTGCAAGGGTCCTGTGGTAGACAGGAGGCACCACCATGTAATCCAACACAAGCTGGGCTGGGCCTCTGGCTTCTGGCACTTGCTGGCTTTGTGACCTTCAGTTAACTATTTTCCTCCTCTGGGTTGTAGTTTTCTCAGTGAAAATGCTTAACAATACCTTTGTTAGTAGGGGTGTTGTATTCAGGGCCAGGATTAGGGGGAGGTGAGTACAAAGTACAGAGTGAGAGCCTTTCTTTACCTAAAAATGTTGATATTGGGGGGTGCCTGGGTGACTCAGTTGGTTAAGTGGCCAACTCAATTTTGGCTCAGGTCATGGTGTCAGGGCTGTAGGATCAAGCCCAGCATCAGGTTCTTCACTCAGTAGGGAATGGAGTCTGAGATTCTCTCTCTTCCTCTCCAACTGCCCTTCCCCTACCCCTCCCACCCTGCTCACACCCTCACTCCTTCCCTCTCTTTTTAAAAATAGATAAATCTTTTTTTTTTTTTAAGTTGATATTTGGTTCATCATGGACTTCTTCGCATTAATTTTGATTTTTAAAATAGTGCATTAAGGGGCACCTGGGTGGCTCAGTGGGTTAAAGCCTCTGCCTTCGGCTCAGGTCATGATCCCAGGGTCCTGGGATCGAGCCCCACATCGGGCTCTCTGCTCTGCAGGGAACCTGCTTCCTCCTCTCTCTCTGCCTGCCTCTCTGCCTAGTTGTGATTTCTCTCTGTCAAATAAATAAAATATTTTAAAAAAAATAGTGCATTAAAATGTATTATTATTTATTTGATTACTGAGTTTTTGTGAATCCCCCTTCATTTATGCCTGACAAGTGCCTCACTTCCTCACGCTGGTCTCGGCACTGGTTGCATTTGCTCTCTCTATAATTTGCACTGTCATCCAAGGCAGAATCCTGGGAATAATCCTAGATCCCTCATTCTGAATGCCCTCCTGCATCTAAAAATTTCCAAACTTCAGAGATTCTACTCTTCCTCTCTCTCATTGCTCCTGTTTTGTGTGTCATCACTTCCCTCCAAGATAATTGCAAGAGATTCTTAACGAGTCTGTCCCAACTAGCCTGTCTTCCCTCCACTGCACACCCCCAATCACGGCCAGTAATATCTTCACAGAAGGCAAATCTGATCACAGCACTCTCCTGCTTTAAAGCTTTCAAAGATTTCCTCCAGCTTTTAGAATAGCTTGAGCTCATTCATAGCCTGGACCCTGCCTAGTTCCGCAGCTCCCTTCCTGCCGTCGCCTACGTGTGCGACCCGTGCATTGTGCTGTCGTTTGTTGCCATGCATACTGTTTATACCTACTGTTTTCCCTCTCTAGAATGCCCTTACCGCGTCTTTATCCAGCTGACTTCAGATGTTTCAAATTTCACCTCAAGAATATTTACTCTGGAAAGATTTGGCTGCCAACATCATTGAATTTATTTACCTAGTTTCTGTGTTTCCAAAGCACTTAATGTGCCCATCTACTATCCCCTCCATCGTGCTATGCTGAATTCATTGATGTACTCGCCGTAATGACACTGTTAGGTCCTTACGAACAAGAACAATGGCTTTTTATCTGTTTCCCGTCTTCTAGCAGAGTACTGATGGCACCCAGTAAATATCTGTTGAAAGAATGAATGGATGAATGAATGAATGAGTGAATGAATGAATGAATTAAATAAAAGACATAATAATGCGTGGTATACAGTAGGTACTCAAAAGTGATGTTCTCCCTTTTTTTGTTTTTGCACCCAACTACCCTAATAATAAATTTATAGTTGTCATTCTCAATAATCATACTTTTTAAGAACAGATACTTTTCTTAAATAAAGAGTTCCAACGCATTTGTTGATTCCATCACCACTGGTTGGAGGCTCTGTTTGAAGTTATTCAACCTAACTGAAGAAGCTGGTAATGAGGGGTGCTGGTCCCTGTACCCTAAAGTTTGGATAAGAAATGATTCCTGATCAGAAAGTGTTCAATCTAATATAACCGAGTATGACAAATCCTCACATTATGCTACTAGAAGGTAAAGTGTCACGGAGAGCCATGCAGATACTACGGCAGTCACGTAACTCGTAGAATGCCCCATCCCACAGTGAAATGCTGGGAGAGGGCATTACATGGACATGCTGAGGTGGGAGGCCACAGCACATGTGGAAACAGAAAGCAGGCCCATTGGGCCACACGTAGGAGAGCTGAGGGAGCAAAACGTACAAAGGTGGTTGGGAATAAATTGCAGAGGGTCTCAAATACCGCAGTGAGGGATTTGTGCTTGACCTAAGGCAACAAGAAACCACAGAAGGTAGTTGAGCAGAATGTCATAACCAGAGACTTGCTTAAGGCAGGTTGTTTGGGTAGTAATACTATCATGGATGTTCGCTATCTAAAAGGGATCAAGCCACTGTGAATTACTTAAAAAAAAAACCCAAAACTTACAGGGGTACCTGGGTGGCTCAGTGGGTTAAGCCTCTGTCTTGGCTCAGGTCATGATCTCAGGGTCCTGGGATTGAGCCCCTCATTAGATTCTCTGCTCGGTGGGGAGTCGCTTCCCCCTTCTCTCTGCCTGCCTCTCTGGCTGCTTGTGATCTCTGTCAAATAAATAAATAAAATCCTTTAAAAAAAAATACAACTTACAAATACACTGAAAACAGTACCCCCAATGAAAAACTAAATTAATGTGAGAGCTCACACTTTAAGAAAAGGAACTATACACACTATATTTGAGTAATCCAAAAGCTTTTAAATTTAGGAATATTTGTTGTGCAAAATACTAGTTTTCTCAAGTTAGAAGGAAAGGTTGGTGGAAAACTGTTGCTCCTTGTTTACTGAGTTGGTGAATTTCCATTCCTCCTCCTCAGAAAGTGTGTGGTCTGGAGCCCTTATCAGTTATCCACCGAGATCTAACAGTCATCACGGAAACTGGCTAGAACTTGTCTCTTCTTTTCCACTGCTATTAAGACCCTAAATGTGGCAATCTCTGAAAAAATGAGAAGACCAAGTCAATTTCTAGAACCCAGAGTAACCGTTTTTTAGAATGTGATGTGTCCAAAGTACAGCACCAGTGTTGTGCATGAACTATTTGAAAATACATGTGTGTGGGTGTCACCTTAGGAAAATCTGACATAGAAATCTGAAGACAGAGTTAAATAAAGATGTGATTCTTCATCCTTATTTACCTTTGCATTTAAGACAGTTAGATGTAGCTATAGCTTTTTGAGAACAAATGAGTCATGAAAAAACAAGTCTTTTCATACTTCAGCTGTCTTAAAAATCTCAGGTTACAGGGGTGCCTGGGTGGCTCAGTGGGTTAAGCCGCTGCCTTCGGCTTGGGTTATGATCTCAGGGTCCTGGGATCGAGTCCCGCATCGGGCTCTCTGCTCAGCGGGGAGCCTGCTTCCCTCTCTCTCTCTCTCTGCCTGCCTCTCTGCCTTGTTGTGATTTCTCTCTGTCAAATAAATAAATAAAATCTTTAAAAAAATAAAAAAAATCTTAAAAAAAAAATTCTGTAAAAAGTGCATATTCCTGGGCCCCATCTCTGGAGACTGTCTCCATAGATCTTGAGGAGTGGAGGAGAGAAGTCAGTTATTTGCATTAAATACAAACACACGTCATTTTGATACCAATATAATATGGGAACCACTAAAAATAGGACTACTCATATCCGTGTTTCCCAAATCTCTAAGCACCCAGCTGTCTTTTTATATTTGTCTTTTTAAAAATATTTGTCTTTTTATATTTGTATTGTGTTTTCTAATGAGAATGCTTGCTTCAATCCTTTATGATTAGAGTAAAATTCTTCCAGATGGTTGAAATTCCAATATCTTCACATTCTTTCCACATTTTCTAATGGGCTGACATAGGCTCATGGAAAACTAAGAGAATAGAAATGAGAATAGAAATAGAACTGCCGTTTGGAAGATGTGTCAGTCCAGATGCACTGAGCAGCAGATACCAAGATGGGATGAAATATGTGAGGTTTTTATTAAGAAAAATGCTGCTGTGCAGTAAGTGGGGAGGGCTTCAAGGAAATCTGGAGAGCATTCAGCAGACATGCAACTCTGACCCCAAGTGAAGGAGAGAGAGAGTAAATTTTGCACAGAGGAATCTACCCCACTGTATAGTGCAAGGAAGGTTCAGCAGAGCTGCCAGGGAGTTCTCAAGGCAAAATAGATCCAAGTTTTGTTTTGTTTTGTTTTGTTTTTTTTCAAGATTTTTCTTATTTATTTGACACAGAGAGAAAGCACAAGCAAGGGGAGAAGCAGTCAGAGGGCGAGGGAGAAACAAATGGCTTCCTTGCTGAGCAGGGAGACTGATGAGATGCTCAATCTCAGGACCCTGAGATCACGACCTAAGCTGAAGGCAGACGCTTAACGGACTGAGCCACCCAGGTGCCCCAGACCCAAGTTTTTGAAAAAGGACTTCGATTTTATTTATAGATTCTTTCTACCTGTGTGAAACTCAGAATCTTCCCAGAAAAGGACCTTGAGAAATTAGTGGCTTTTGGGGCACCTGGGTGGCTCAGTGGGTCAAAGCCTCTGCCTTTGGCTCGGGTCATGGTCCCAGGGTCCTGGGATCGAGCCCCATATCGGGCTCTCTGCTCGGTGGTGAGCCTGCTTTCCTGCCCCGCCCTCTGCCTGCCTCTCTGCCTACTTGTGATCTCTGTCTGTCAGATAAATGGGTAAAGTCTTAAAAAAAAAAAAAATTAGTGGCTTTTAAGTTAATTGTATCTCCTAAAGAAAATTTCCAATTAACACCGATATCTTGCAGTATTAATTGTATCTCCTAAAGAAAATTTCCAATTAACACCGAGATCATCCCTGGAGGAGGGAGAATTATCATCATTCCATTAGAGATGCATACTCATTAAATTAACAGAGCAAACAAGGTTCTAGAAATGGCTCCTTAAATGCAGAGTGTTTTGATGTTAAGCGCTTTCCACTCTTCTGGCTATTACTGCTCTCTTAGATATTTCTGAGTTCATCATAGCCTTTGATTCTCGGGCAAATCCGAAAAGGACAGGCAGTGTCAATATCAGTGACTACTGGTCTCAATTCCACAGAGTTGACCTGTCTTGTTGTTTCAATTGTTTCCTGAGCACTCAGCAACATACCAGGATCTGCCTAATCCCTATGGTTTTTTTACAGCTTCCTTTCCCTATATGGCATCTATTTGTCCTCCACTGACATGGTGCTTAGCATTTCAGTCCGATGTTTCCAAAGCACTCTAGAAAGTGGCTAAACATAACTTGCATGTAAGTGGAAGGCTTTCTGCTCACCGTCTATACAAGCAGCTCCCACTTTGTACAGTTTCTGCGTGCGTGAATTTCGGTTACCATGGTTTAGGTAAGTACCACCAATTCTCCAACAACATAATTCACATTTCAGTCACCATACTTCACGGTGCGGAGTAACTGCATACACTGATGGCTACTAGGTCCTCAGTCCACAAATCTCTATGCACATAACAGATGGGGATACAATCGGTGGCCACAACAACACTTCTCTCCAAGTCTATCAGTTGTCCGTCGTTGCACATTCACTGTTCAGTTTTTGTACAAACAGCAAAGTGTGGAGCTGTGTAGCCTTTTTGTCTCCCAGCAATTAAACTCACATGACATTCTACAAAAATGGGTAATAAAGGGGTACCTGGTGGCTCAGTCAGTTAAGCCCTCGACTCTTGATTTTGGCTCAGGTCATGATCTCAGGGTCGTGAGATCGAGCTCTGTGCTGGACTCTGTCCTCAGTGGGGAGTCTGCTTGAGCTTCTCTCCCTCTTCCCCTGTCCCTCCCCTCCCCCAGCACATGCGTGCTCTCTCTTCTCTCTCAATAAATTAATAAACACTTTAAAAAAGTGAATAATAGAAGGAATCAGCAGAACAAGAGGAAAGTGCAGCGAAGAAGCAAAAAGAGATAAGGTAAAAGTGAAATTTAGAGCACCTAAGTTCTAGAAGAAGAGCTAACAGTGGGAACAGTGACCTTCCTCTCGGGGTCGCCTCTGGAGGTGCAGCCAGAGGAATGCAGTGAAGACAGCGTATCAACATAAATGGGGAAAGTGGTCGTGACGAAAAGAATGAAGAGGTACCAGAGGAAGTGAGGCTGGCAAAAAATTCACACTGAAGGAATTCACGGAGACACCACACCACACTGAAAGCACAAAGGATACAGTGTTGGAACCTGATTAGAACTTAGAAATGTGGCAATTTACCCAGGCATAGAAGAGTCGCTTGCTCCATATTGCAAGTTACGTGACACAAAGAAGGCAAGCATTTTCAAATTATTATTTTTTAAAAAAAGAGAGATTTTATTGGGTGCCTGGGTAGCTCAGTTGGTTAAGCGACTGACTTCAGCTCAATCATGATTCCAGAGTCCTAGGATCAAGTACCGAGTCAGGTTCCCAGCTCCGCGGGGGAGTCTCCTTCTCCCTCTGACCTTCTCCCCTCTCATGCTCTCTTTCATTCTCTCACTCTCTGTCAAATAAATAAATAAAAATATTTTATTTAAAAAGAGAGAGAGAGCACAAGCAGGGGGAATGGCAGGCAAAGGGAGAGGGAGAACCAGGCTCCCCAGTGAGCAAGAACCCTGATGTGGAGCTCAATCCCAGGACCCTGGGGTCATGACCTGAGCAGAAGGCAGACACTTAACCCACTGAGCCACCCAGGTGCTCCTATCTGAATTATTCTTGATTAATTGTTTACAAAGAAATAAAACACTTTAATCTTAATGTTTCTAATGTGCTAACTTACAATGTACTAAATGTTAGTTTCACTGATTTTTTTTTTAATTTTATATTTTTTTAAGTAGGCTCTTTGCCCAGTGTGGGGCATGAACTCACAACCCTGAGATGGAGAGTCATATGTTCTACCAACTGAGGCAGCCAAGCACCCCAGTTTCATTATTCGTTTTGTTTTCCTATACCTTTATAACTGATGGAGGTTTTTTTTTTAAGATTTTATTTATTTATTTATTTATTTATTTATTTATTTATTTGTCAGAAAGAGAGAGAGAGCACAAGCAGGCAGAGAGGCAGGCAAAGAGAGAGAGGAAGGGAAGCAGGCTCCCCGCTGAGCAAGGAACCCGATGTGGGACTCGATCCTAGAACCCTAGGATCATGACCTGAGCCAAAGGCAGCGGCTTAATCAACAGAGTCAACCAGGCCTCCCAGTTGATGGAGTTTTTAATGTTTTGACAAAGTTGCTTGGAGGTCTGGGTAGGGAGAAGGAATCACCTGTAAAGGAACAGTTGGTGGGAGGCAGAGGGACTATAGTGGTCATGGTTACAGGACTGCACACAATCACCAAAATTCATCAAACACTTTAAAATGTGTGAACGTCATTGTATGTAAATAATACCTCATAAAAGAGAAAAAGGTAATGGGAAGATGTTGAAAGTCTCTTAAGTTGTTGTGTAAGTGGTTGTGGAAAATCGTTTTAGCAGCAGGATAGAGAATGGTTTGGGGATGAGATCAGCACAGAGACGATTGCAGAAGTCCAGGCAAGAACAGGCCAGAGTCTGAACAAAGAGCTAGTGGGTTGACAGGAGGGATTTCAAACTACACTGGAGAAAGACAATGACAACTTAAATAGCTGGTGCTCACACCCATCCTCTCTTTTAATTCTCCAGTCCCTGAGAAGGAGAGGATATTGTCCTTTCTTTACGGAGAACAACTGACTTAGAGAAGTTAAGAAAACCCTAGGAGGGGCACTTGGGTGGCTCAGGTAATTAAGCACCTGCCTTGGGCTCAGGTCACAATCCCAGGATCCTGGGATCCAGCCGGGAGTCGGGTTCCTTGCTCAGAGAGGAGTCTGCTTCTCCCCCTCCCTCTGCCCTGCCCCCTGCTCATGTGCTCTCTCTCAAATAAATAAAATCTTTTAAAGAAAGAAAGGAAGGGAGAAAGAAAGAAAGAAAACCTTCGAAGCCTGGAGAGATGCCACAAATGGGCTGCTGGTGGGTATCAGGACACTTCTCTTCCTGTTAGAATTCATTCCAACTGATTTTCAGGTTTAAGATCATCCTTGGTTACAATATTTGTTTATGTTGTGAAGGGTGATAGTTACATAAGATAGAACAGTATTAGTTATCATGTAGTCTTCCACTGTAAAATTTAGAGACCGCAAATCTCCATAGCACCGTGCACATCAACCTCCAGATCTATAACACACCTCATACCCACATCCAGGGAAAAGAAAACCAAAACATGCCCAAGTCAGATATTGATAACAGGTTATTTAAAAAAAACACCTGATAAATGAAGATCTTAGATCTCATGCTTCTTTGTATCCCCCATAGTGTGCAGCACTGTGCATTATTCTTACTTGAAGTACAATAATTATTTCTTGCGATCAAGAAAATTTGCCTTGACTAGAGTCTTATTTATTTGATTTGGGGGTAAATGAAGGCATTTTCCTCACTGGAGCCCACTTTAATAATAACCACTTAAGTTATTTTGTTTTTAAAGATTTATGTATTTGAGAGAGAGAGGGAGAGCGAGAGAACACCTGAACTGGGGGAGGGCAGAGGGAGAGAATCTTCAAGCAGAACCCCCTTCCACTGCGGCTGAGCATGAAACCCAACTTAGGGTTCGATCTCATGACCCATGAGATCATGACCTCAACCAAAACCAAAGGTCAGAAGCCCAACTGACTGAGACACTCAGGTGCCCTGAAGTTATTTTTTTTTAGTAGACAAAGTTACTTTTTTTCAATAGATGCCACTGTAAGAATGAAACATCTCAAGGGAAATGGAACTTATTCTCATTCACATGAGTCAACAAATAAAATGTATCTGTGCACACACATGACTGAGTGGACTGCTTATTATATGAATCCAGAATAGCTCTAATATTTATGGGATGTCTATTTATCTAACTATTTCTTTTAAAGCCTGTATTCCTCACTGGAAGGGGAAATGTCTGTGTTATTTACTGTGGTTACAGACAGGTTTAGGAATCAATAAACAGCCACTGATTAAATGTGCTTGGTATTTCCTAATGAGGCAGGCATTTTCTGTGTTCTCTCACTGAATCTTCTCAACAGCCTAAAGGGTAAAGAATCATTCTCATTGGACAGATGAGTAAATTGCTGAGCTTCGGGGACTTGCTCAAGACTCTACAACAAGTAAGCGGCTACACCCAATAGGGATTTGAAACCAGAGCTACACGGTCTTGCAAACGTGGGCTTTTTCCATTGATTAAAAGTAGGGAGCCACCTAGGTACTGTATGTGTACCTGGAAAAACTATTAAACCCTTTGCTTCTTCTACCCTTTCCCTCCTTCCCTCTTTAAAAAGCCCCACATGCATACTATTTTCAGCCTCCCACTGGATAATAATTGTAATTTCACATTTAGATTTTAACTCATGAGCTATAAGCCAGCAGGTTGCAGACTGAATCTGATCCTTCAACAGGCTTTGTTTGGCAAATAATTTTTTAAAAACCTGAATTTTTCGCAGCTCCCACCAGACCCTGTGGCCCAGGACTAGGCCATTTGGCTCATTTATGTCACCTGCTTAGCCCCCTGTAGGCAGCCTAGAGGGGTTAAATGAAAACTGAGCCCAGTTAAAATGCTAATAACCCTGACAGAGGTAATCCTTCCAACTGTCTAAGATTATAGTTTGTGCCTTACTGTGACTACATTCAAAACCTCTACCGAGGAGAGATTTTTGGAAAGCTAGATCATCTAAGTGATGAAAGCAGAGGAGATACATGGGAGGTAGAAGAGAGAGAAATCAGAGGTTTTCCATATTTTCCCCATAATCCTCTGTCCACCTCTCAAAGCTTTCCTTTGTTTTAGCCTCAAGTAGGAATCCCTAACCAATAATTTCCTGCTAGTTAGTGTTCATTTAATAACCACAATAATTACCAAAGCAACAATGTTCTGTGGTAATCCATAACTCAGATATGCCTAATGTCTCAGCCTTGCAGGAGCTCACTCCCTTTTATGTCAAAATATGAATAGTCTGAGCCTCCATCCTGTTTGACTGATGGATGGCCAGTATTTTTATTAATAATAATTAACTTTTATTGAATACTTATTATATGCCAGGTACTTTGATCTTAGTTTAAGCAAGAACGCACGCACGTTGTTTATATATATCTGCATGAATAATCAATAATTTTCAAGGACAGAAGAAGCAAATCCATATTTAAGAAGGAAGGAAACATTATCCTAAAGAAATAATAATTTGCAGGGACATAACTCCTGCAGTGTAGACAAATGTTGGAAATACCTGTGAGAACAGTATTTCTTCTCATTTTCTTGGATCTTTTTTACTACAAAATAAAATCTTTACCAAAAATCCCATCAACATATTTTTTCTAAAAACAGGGAACAAGGGAATCATCTGCTCTCAGAGATGTTTAAACTTTCTCCTCACAACATGAAGCTAAATCTTTGACGTTATAAGTCTCTCACAGTTTTAAAGATCCCAGAACCCAGATAATTAGGGTGAAGTTATCCAAGCGCCCCTCCTTCGATTGGTCAAGAATTAAGAGCCCAGCCTTGAGAGGGTCATAAGCTCTTTATCCCTGGCTAAGCAAGTCTTCAAGGTTCTTTTTCATCATTTTAATAGGAAATTATTTTAAAATATCAAAATTCTTGAGATACACAATTGAAAATTTCAGTTGTGATAACAGTGAAACTATATATTTACTGTATAATTATGATTTTTTAAAAAATGTGTTTGACAGAGAGAGAAACAGAGAGTGAGGAAACACAAGAAGGGGGAGTGGGAGAGGAGAAGCAGGCTTCCCGGTGAGCAGGAAGCCTAATGTGGGGCTGGATCCCACAATCCTGGGATCATGACCTGAGCCAAAGGCAGACGTTTAAAGACTGAGCCACCCAGCCACCTCTAGTTAAAAATAATCTTAAAGGACAGTGTTGTACTTAGGTAAAAGTGTACTGATATCTGCAATTTAATTGGAAATGCACCAAAAAGATGGATTAATGGATAGAGTAATGGATACTGAATGGATACATGATAAAGTATAGTGAAATGTTAATGAATGTGGAATCTAGATGATAGGTAAACAGAAGTTTGCTACGAAATTCTTTTGACTTTGCTGTAAGTTTAAATATTTTTATTTTTTATATTTTCTGTAAATTTAAAAATTGAAGGTGAAGGAATACACAAATAGATCAATAGAATCCTTAATCATAGAGAGCCCAGAAACATACCTGTGGCGGTATAGGATCTCTAAATGGAAGTAGTAATATAAAGTAGTGGGGAATGATTAACCATTTAATAAATAGTGCTGGGAAAAGAAGTTGTCCGTAAAAAAAATTGATTCTTACCTCAGTTAATTCTATAGCCTTTTCTAGTGAACTAATCTATCTCTATTTTTTCTTTCTATTTCTATTTCTTTCTATTGTAACTTCTACTGTAAACTGATGTTTACTAGGTGGTCAATAAATATTTGTCACATGAAGAATAAAGGAATGAGGGCCTCAGACCTGGAAGATAATACTGTGGGTTGTAGGATTCCTGTAAGCTGTGCTGTGGCCAAGGGTTGGCCGTAGAAACCAGAGAGCTGAGTCTTGGGCCTGTTTCTCATCAGCTGAGCTAAAACAACTGTCATACCAACTCCTGACTGCAAATAAGCAAGCTCAAGGATGAGTTCTGAGGTTGCCCTAGACTTCATTCAGTGACTGGTAGAGCTCCCTTCAAGACCTGCAGGAACAGAATTTGTCTCTATTTATCGTTCCTAAGGCTATAACAAGTGGGACAGGGGAGTAGGATTTGGCTTGAGGAGAATGAGGAGGAAATAATAATGTAGACATAAATGACTTAATATAAAAATTAATAAATGACTTAATATCAAAGTTATAGATTATATATACATAAAATATATATCACAGATATGTGTATTATAGATGTATGTACCTGTGTTGCATGTACCTGTGTGAATGTGTGTGTGTGTAAAGAGACAGCAAAGAATTCTATCATGAGCTTAGCCAGATCTTACCTTTTCCTTAAAGTCCTGAAAAAGGACAGTGAGTTATTTTACAGTGAGTCAAATTTGGCAAAAGATACTTTAAACTACTTTCCTATATTGACTTGAAGATGTTGTAGTCAGGACACACATTGTACTCTGATGCTGGTAAGTCATGTACTTATTGTCAGCACACCAACGACAAAATGGAAAACCTGCATGTGAATTATAGATACCCTACTTAGAGTTTCCATTTGACTTGCTAAATCAATCAAAGTGTATTTTATTCCATTTTATCAAAAACATTAGTATTTATATTTTAGTATAGTTTAACATTTTTGTAAGTTGACTAGATCTTGAAAGTCAAAGAAATAACCCAAATAAAAGTGCTCTATAGATCTGCAGTTTTTCTTAATTATAACAACACATTTTCTTTCTAGTGGTTTCCTCACTCATCAATAGTAAAGACAGCTCTTTATTTTCATGAGCATTAGAACCACCAACCTCAAATGTGCTGAGTACAAACGACTTTTAGAAACAACGAACAAATACATCCATTCTAGTGTGAATAAGAGGTTTGGTGCCTAACAGTTTCATCTAGCAGATAAGCTATTATAACAGTATTTCACTGCCAGCATGACTTAATTACTCCCCATAAATGATATATTTACAGTTCCAGGGTCTCGAAAAAAGACCACAACCCTTACTAAGATTGTGTTTACACAGCTTTGCCATAGTAAGCAATTGATTATGTTGCATATTTGTACAGCTGAATCCCAAAGGTGAGGCTGCCATTGTCCGGATTAAAGCAGAAGGATTACCTGGAACAGACATGTTACGACATGATTAGGATGAGGATGACAGAAAGTTCACCTTCTTGACTGGAAGAGTCTTCTGCTTCCAGCCTGTCTATAACTGAGGCCTGTGATAAATCATCAGACTATATTATTAACAATTATATTATCGATAATACCTCAGGTCCTCCAAAATAAGAGAATTTTTCATTACCTTTCTAAATAAGCTTTGTCCTGCCTTTAAATCTTATGGAGTGATAGTAATGGACAGAGCTGAGAGGTGAGTGGGCAGTGGTGATACACGTCAAGGTTCAAGCTTTCAAAGGTTCGACATTAAGAAACACATTTAGAAGGAGTTTATTCTGCCTGCAAGTTAGAAAAGCTGGAAGTGCCTGAACTCTGGGAAGGTGTTCACTGAAAATGAATTTTAAGTTGCTTACCTTTCAATTCAGCTCTTAAGACTTTGGATTTTTGTTTTGTTTTTGGTAAAGAAAACAGCAGTGGATGAAAGGTCATAGGCTTACAGTTCTTAGTCTATTAAAAATCAAGGGGTGCCTGTGTGACTCAGTCAGTTATGCATCTGCCTTCGGCTTGGGTCATGATCTCAGAATCCTGGGCTTGAGTCCCGCATTGGGCTCTCTGCTCAGCTGGGAGCCTGCTTCTCCTTCTTCCTCTGTGCTCTCTCTCAAATAAATAAATAAAATCTTTAAAAAAAATCAAGTTTGTGGCACCTGGGTGGTTCAGTCATTAAGCATCTACCTTTGGTTCAGGTCATGATCCCAGGGTCCCAGGATGGAGCCCTGCATTGGGCTCCCTGCTAGATGGGAGGTCTGCTTCTCCCCCTCCCACTCCTCCTCCTTGTCTTCCCTCTCTTCCTTTGTCTCTCTCTGTCGAATGGATAAATAAAATCTTTTTTTATAAAAAATCAAGTCTTTGCAGAGATACACAATATAAAGACTTCTTAAGTGACCTCCAATATTGGTCTAGCCGATTTTGTGACATGCCACTCAACCCCCAAATCCCCCATTTATGATGAAGGCTGGTGGTGACCCCCAGCCTCCCTGGGAATTGCCCTTCATGGAAAAGAACTGTCTTCCTGAAGATCATGTCCCTTCACCAGTGATAGCCAACATCCAATGACTAGTCTTTTCTCTCAATTAGAACAACTCTAATAGGTCATCCTGCTCTGGAGCTTTCCCATAAAATCATTTGAGGCTACAACTTCATCACGGTTCAACTTCTCTGCTTAATGCTGCTTTGCACATTTTCCTGCAGGCGGTGTTGCCAAGAGCACACTCCAATTAACCTTCTGCAAGCAAATTTCAGCCTTAAAGACTTTCCCATCAAACCCAACCCAAGACATATGGCAAAAATTTTTGGCAGACTTAAAAAGAACTATTTTTATGTCATTGTAGGTTATTGCTCTATTAATTTGGTTTGAGCAAATGGACTGGCTGCAGTAAAATTCTAACTGCTCTTCTTGTGGATCACCCTACTTATTCTTAGGGATAGAGAACTGGTTGCATATATATATATATATATTTTTAATATTTTCTTTATTTATTTGACAGACCGAGATCACAAGTAGGCAGAGTGGCAGGCAGAGAGAGAGAGGAGGAAGCAGGCTCCCCGCTGAGCAGAGAGCCCGATGCGGGGCTGGATCGCAGGACTCTGAGATCATGACCAGAGCAGAAGGCAGAGGCTTTAACCCACTGAGCCACGCAGGCGCCCCCCCTTTTTTTCTAATTTTTTTAAAAATATTTTATTTATTTATTTGACAGACAGAGATCACAAATAGGCAGAGTGGCAGGCAGAGAGAGAGGAAGGGAAGCAGGCTCCCCGCTGAGCAGAGAGTTCCATGTGGGGCTGGATCCCAGGACCCTGGGATCATGACCTGAGCCGAAGGCGAGGTTTAACCCGCCGAGCCACCCAGGCCCCTCATGGTTGCATATACGTTTATTTAAAAGGAGTCTGGGGGCGTCTGGGTGGCTCAGTGGGCTAAAGCCTCTGCCTTCGGCTTGGGTCATGATTCCAAGGTCCTGGGAGGTAGCCCCACATTGGGTTCTCTGCTCAGCGGGGAGCCTGCTTCCTCCCCTCTCTCTGCCTGCCTCTTTGCCTACTTGTGATCTCTATCTGTCAAATAAATAAAATCTTAAAAAAAAAATAAAAAAATAAAAGGAGTCTGAAAAAATTTAAAAATTGTAGAAAATACACGTCTGGTTTTAAAAAAAAAAAAAAAAATTGGGGCGCCTGGGTGGCTCAGTGGTTTAAGCCGCTGCCTTCGGCTCAGGTCATGATCTCAGGGTCCTGGGATCAAGCCCCACATCAGGCTCTCTGCTCAGCAGGGAGCCTGCTTCCCTCTCACTCTCTCTGCCTACCTCTCTGCCTACTTATGATCTCTCTCTGTCAAATAAATAAATAAAATCTTTAAAAAAAAAATAAAAAATAAAAAATAAATTAACAAGCTTGCCAAATCACAGTAAATACATGAATAAATAAGAAACTCTTTGAGTTTCTACTTTCTCAGTTATGTGCTGTCTCCTTATAATTGTGATGGTTATATATGATATATATTATTTTATGTATTAAATATATATTATTATATATAATAGTGGATCTTCGCTGAATAAGAATGAAACCTTGGGCATTGGAGACATGACCAGGATAGACCTGGTCAAACCACAGTACATCCAACCCAGTGTTCTGTATATGAGCGACAGATTTTGGATAAGATCTTGACTGTCATCCCTGATTTCACTTTTAAAAGGTCAGGGAGTTTCTCCAAAACATCCATTTTTTGTGCTCTCATGGAACTGCTTTTATAGAATCTATCCCTGTGATTTATACTTATTTTAACTCTTCCACTAGAGTAGGACTTCCTCAATGAGAAATTACCCACATTTGTATCCCACCACCTCTTGAGCAGAGCACCATAATTAATAGTCACTCACTGAATTCCAATTTCAAACAGTACAGAATTTATTAGCACTTATGAGATCTTGGACACTGAGCTAAACATTGTTGGAGAAAATGAGTTACACTTACTGCTTTGGAGGAATTTATTATATTCTTGGGGTTAAACATACTTAAACAGCTAGAGTAGCCTTTTAAGTTTGGCAGGTTGAATATTAACATTTACCTTTGGTCCCCCTAATGCTCCATTAAAATAATAGTAAAGAAATACAAAAGTCCTAAAGCCACAACTGAAAAGAAAACTTGAAAGAAAATCATCAGCAAACAGGATTTCAGCAAAGTGTTAAAAATGTGTAACTGCCTAGGGGCGCATGGGTGGCTCAGTTGGTTGAGCATTTGCCTTCTGCTTAGGTCATGATCCCAGGGTTCTGGGATTGAGACCCGCATCACTGTACAGGTCTGCCGGCTTAGCAGGGAGTCTGCTTTTCCCTCTCCCTCTATCCCCTTCCTCCTACCCCCTCCCCCCCACTCATGGTCTCTCTCTTTCTCAAATAAATAAATAAGATTTAAAAAAAAAAAAGTGTAACTGCCTAAATAGGCTGGGGAATGCTAAAACCTAAGCTTGCAGGGCAGAAAGCCGGAAAGTAAGACTGTTCTTCATAGAGAATACAGAAAGCCTCAGGAATTGTAGACACCAGGAGGGAGGGGTAGAGCTGAAAAATAGAAATATTTAGTTGAAAGATTATACAGGCGGTGTTAAAATGCAATTGCCCCCCTACTAAAGTGCCAGAAGATTGCCTCCCCTGCCCCCAGCACAACAGAAGGAAGAAAACTTACTCCCCAAAGAAGCTGAATGGGAGAGGCTGTGGATTCACGAACACCAGACACAGCTGATGTTTAAGGTGAGTTGCCTTACTGAAAACAGGGAGATGAAAGTGTACAAAATGAAGGCTGAGATCAGCCAGCCAGTCCTATTCATTTCAAAGAAAACTGGCCACCAGACTAACGTTCATTTTGCAAAAACTTGGACAATGCCTCTGTGGGGAAACTGACCAGTCCAAAAGAGATGTTTGTGCAAAAGACATTTATAATTTCCCTAAGGAGGTTGCTAGATCCTGCCTGATCACAGGGCAGTGAGACCCATTAACCTACAAATACAACCTACATGCACAGAGCTTCCAATAAGTGTTTTAGTTTTCTACTCAAAGATGTTAGAACACCCCAGGTCACCACACATTTGAGGAGATGCTCTAACATGAGTGAGAGAGATCAAAACGAACCACAGAGAAAATTTACAAAACAGAAAAAAACTAAAATATAAACAAAATAGTTCCTCAGAATGATGAGAAGATATTGTTCTATGAAGCAAGAACAAATTTAAAACATTCATTTAGAGAATACAAATTCAGAAAAACATACACACACGCTAACACATATACACATATGTATACACACACACATAAATTTCAGTTTGGGATCAACATACCAAAAACATTAGCATATCCAAGAAATTTTATCACATATATGTGTACATGTGCACATAAAATAACCAAGATAAGACTTAAAAATAAACATGAGGGGTGCCTGGGTGGCTCAGTGGGTTAAGCCTCTGCCTTGGCTCAGGTCATGGTCTCAGGGTCCTGGAAGCGAGCCCTGCATTGGGCTCTCTGCTCAGTGGCGAGCCTGCTTCCCCATCTCTCTGCCTGCCTCTCTGCCTACTTGTGATCTCTCTGTCAAATAAATAAAATCTTTAAAAAAAAAATAAAAAATAAACATGAAAGAATCTTCCAAAAAGAAGAACAAATCCCAAAGATGTCAAATAAGAAAGACAAGAGAAGTATAGATAAAAAGAAACTAAAAGCTGCCTGGAAGAAAAATGCAGATCACATACAGATGATCAGGACCAGAGGGAATCAAACTTTTCAACAACAATAAGAGAAGTGAGAAGACAGTTTAAAAAAAAAAAAAAAGTTGCAAAAGAAAGGCAATGTAATTATAATGCACAATTTAGCTAAGCTGTGAATAATAATTGCTTAGAATATAAACACTGGGGGTGCCCAGCTGGCTCAGTCAGTGAAGTGAACAACGGAACACGGAACACCAACTCTTGATTTCAGCTCATGGTCTCAGGGTCATGGGATGGAGCCCTGCATAGGGGATTTTTCTCCCTCTCCCTGCTCCAGCTCTCTCTCAAAATAAAGAAATAAAATTAAAAAAAAAAAAAAGAGGAATGTAATTGCATGCTAATTAACTAACAATGGTGATGGAAATATATTGGAAAGATAAGGGGAAGAAAATTGTGTTTAGTCAGATGAGGGGCAGTATAAAAGAGTTATAATTTTATTTAAGAAGAATAATAAATCAAAAAGTAGTAGTAAAAAAATGTCATTTAGGGCATGGAGATAAATATCAGAAAAACTGCTACAAGAGTTAAAGTGATTGCTCTGAAGAATAGAAATGAGGACTAGAGCAGGGGAGCAAGAACTTCTGTTTTTCATTGTTGTAATTTTATTTTTAAAACATGGATGTGTGTTATTTTGATTAAAAACATTTTACAAGTATGTTCTAAAGAATTAAAATATGGTAACAAATAGAGTGCACAGGTTTTCTATCTGATTTGTGAAAGAATTCTAGTCTGGGAAACCAACTGCTGCAAGGTGAGATTTGAGGAAAAATAATAGGATTTGGATGGACTTAAGGTAAAGAAGTTCAGGGTGGGATCACAGGACCTTGAAATTAGCAAAATAAAAGGGGCAGTGAAAGGGCCAGTTGCCTGGTGTCAAGAAAGTAAGATATTCAACAGTGTGAAAATCCTACTTAAGTAAGGGAAAGTCAGACGATAAAAGGCATCAAATTCTTCTAAGCAGAAGAATTTGAACTTCTTTAAGTAAGAAAAAGGTTCTTCTGTAGGTTCTTGAGTAATGAAATGATGTAATAAAAGCAAGGTTTTAGGAAATTTAATGTGAAAATTATTGTACATGAAATAGTGGACAGGGCGGGAATTGTCTGGTTTCTTTCACTATTGTATCCCCAGCACATATCTCAGTGCGTGGCTCGAAGTAGGAGCTTAATCCATACATACTGAATGGTCAAATGGGAAAGAGGCTGGGCACTGTTATAGTTATCCATGAACGTAGTAGTAAAGGCTGGGACTAAGAAGGGGTAACAGAAATGGAAAGGAACAAGTGTCTCTTGTGCACATTTTTTTTCTTTTTTCAGAGAGAGAGTGTACATGCTTGTATGTGTGCTTGCACATGAGCCAGGGGGAGGGGCAGGCGTAGAGGGTGAGGGAGAAAGAATCTTAAGCAGGCTTTATGGCCAGCACAAACTCATGGTGGGGCTTGATCTCATGACCCTGAGATCATGACCTGAGCAGAAAGCGAGTCGGTCGCTTGCACATTTCAAAAAACAAGACTATAATTTCCCATTCTAAATGCCCATTTAAAAAGTCATTTCACATTAAATTAAAAACAAATTTTCTTATAATAATAATGTAATAAACAAGGGTTATATTCTTAGGCCCCCTCCAACTATAATTAATCTAAAATATAGTCTCATCTAAGTATATATACTATGTATAAGTAACATTCTATAGAGTCATTTCCAGGAGATAAATTTTTAGCTCTAAGTTGTGGGTTATTATGCCAGTTGTCTATTGCCATGTAGCAAATTTCAAAACTGAGTTTCTTTAAACAATAACCATTTTATGACATCTCGTGATTTTATGGGTGAGGAATTTGGGCAGGCCTCAGCTGGGTGATTCTTCTGTTCAAGGTTGTCAGTTGAGATTACTCACTGATATTCATCTGTTGGGTGTGCTGGTTTGGATAGTTCAAGGTGGCCTCCCTTACAAGTCCGGTGCCTGGGTAGAGATGGTTGAAAAGCTGCGATAAGCTGGGACTATGGGTTAGAGGACCTACATAAGTATGGCCTCTCTAGCATGGCATTCTCAGGGGAGCTGGTCTTTTTATGTTGTGGCTTAGACCTCCCTGAAAGAGTGTTTCAGGAGACCTAAGTGGAAGTTATTAAGACTTCTTCTCACCTTATCTAAGATAGCATGCAGTGTGTCACACTTCTGTCACATTATATGGTTATAAGTAAGTGAAAAGGCCAGTCTTCAAGGAGAGAGGTCTGAACCCAGACATGCATGGTATACTGGAGGACCATTTTTGGTGGCTATCTTCCACAACTGAGATTCAGTGTTTGAAATCTGTATAGGATCTTAATTTCTATTCTTCTCAAACTATTCCAAAAAATACAAGAGGAAGGAAAACTTCCAAATTCATTCTATGAGGCCAGTATCACATCGATACCCAAACCAGATAAAGACGCCTCAAAAAAAGAACTACAGGCCAATTATTTCTCATGAATATAGATGGGAAAATCCTCAACAAGATAGTAGCAAACCAAATCCAACAATACATTAAAAAAATCATACACCATGATCACCTGGGATGCAAGGTGGTTCAATATCCCCAAAACAATCAATTTGATACATCACATCAATAAAAGGAAGGCTAAAAACCATATGATCACTTCAAAAGATGTAGAAAAAATAATTTAACAAAGTTCAACATCCATCATGATAAAAATCCTCTGCAAAGTAGGTTGAGAAGGAATATACCTCAGTATAATAATGGCCTTATATGAAAAACCTATAGCAAACATCATACTCAAACCTCAAACTGAGTTTTTTCCCCTAAGGTCAGGAATAAGACAAGGATATCCACGCTAACCACTTTTTTTTTTTTTTAAGATTTATTTATTTTTGAGAGAGAGAGTGCATGTGCTTTCTCATATGTGCGGGGTCGGGGGAGGAGCAGGGGGAGAGGTAGAGAATCTAAAGCAGACTCTCTAATGATCCCGAAGTCAGGCTCAATACCATGACCCTGGGATCACAACCTGAGCTGAAATCAAGAGTTGGACACTCAGCCAATTGAGCCATCCAGGCGCCCCTCTTACCACTTTCATTTAACATAGCACTCGAAGTCCTAGCCATAGCAATCAGACAACAACAAGAAAAAAAAATAATTAAAAGGCATCCAATTGACAAGGAAGAAGTAAAACTCTATTTGCAGGTAACATGATACTATATAGAGAAAATCTGAAAGACTACTAGAACTAAAAAACTACTAGAAAAACTACCAGAACTGATACTTGAATTCAGTAAAGTTATAAAATACGAAATCAATGCACAGAAGAAATCTGTTGCAGGACACCTGGGTGGTTCAGTCAGTTAAGCATCTGCCTTTGACTCAGGTCATGATCCCAGGGTCCTGGGATCGAGTCTTGTGTTGGGCTCCTTGCTCAGTTGGGGAGCCTGCTTCTCCTTCTGCCTGTCATTCTCCCTGCTTGCGTACACGTGCGCTCTCTCTCTTTCTCTGACAAATAAATAAAATCTTAGGAGGGGAAGGAGGAGGGGGAGGTAAGAGGGAGGAGGGAAGGGGGAAGAGGAGGAGGAGAAAGAATCTGTTACATTCCTGGGCATCTGGTTGGCTCAGCTGGAAGAGCATATGACCCTTGGTCTCAGGGTTATGAGTTAGAGCACCACATTGGGTATAGAGATTATTTGAAAATAAAATCTTAAGTAAAAAAGAAAAGAAAAAAGATCTGTTGTGTTCCTATACCAACAACGAAGCAGCAGAAAGTGAAATTAAAAAAACAATCCATTTACAATTGCATCAAAAACAACAAAAACAATTTGTTATTTGTTATTAACAAATAACAAGTTAATCTAGAAATAAGTTTAACCAAAGAGGATGACTTTCTTTCTTCAGTGTTTTATAGAAGAAATTCACCATGCTGTAAATAAATGGAAAGACATTCCATGCTTATGGGTTGGAAGAGCAAATATTGTTAAAATGTCTATACTACCCACAGCAATCTACAGATTTAATGCAACCCCTATCAAAATACCAATGTACATTTTCAGAACTAGAAGAAACAATCTCAAAGTTTACATGGAACCATAAAGAACTTGACCAAAGCCAATCTTAAAAAAGAAAAACAAAACTGGAGGTATCACAACTCCAGACTTTAAGTTATATTACAAAGCAGTAGTAATTAAAACAGCATGGTACTGGCATAAAAATAAACACATAGATCAATGTAATACAACAGTAAACCCAGAAATAAACTTACAATTTTATGGCCAATTAATCTTCAACAAAGGAGGAATGAATATACAATGGGAAAATGACAGTCCCTTCAACAAAAGGTGTTGGGAAGATTAGACTGGATACTTTCTTTCACCATACATAAAAATAAACTCAAAATGGATTAAGGACCTAAATGTGACACATGTAACCATAAAAATCAGAGAGACTGGCCATACCAAAAATTTTTCTAGATGTGTCTCCTGAGGCAAAGGAAATAAAAGCAAAAATAAACTATTGTCAGTACATCAAAATAAAAAGTTTCTGCATAGTGAAGGAACCAATCAACAAAACTAAAAGGCAACCTACTGAATGGGAGAAGATATTTGCAAATGACATGACAAATGCAAATGATAAAGGGTTAGTATCCAAAATATTTAGAGAACTTATACAACTCAACACCCAAAATACAAACAATCCAATTTAAAAATGGGCCAAAGATAACAACAGACATTTCTTCAAAGAAGACATACAGATGACCAACAGACACATGAAAAGATGTTCAACATCACTTATCATCAGGGAAATGCCAATCAAAACTACAATGAGATATCATCTCATAACTGTCAGAATGGCTAAAATCAAATATACAAGAAATAACAAGTATTGGTGAGGATGTGGAGAAAAAAGAACCCTTGTGCTCTGCTGGTGGAAATGCAAACTGGTACAGCCACTGTGGAAAACAGCGTGGAGTTTCCTCAAAAAGCTAGGATCATACAGATGTAGTGATCCGAAGGGGCATGTGCACCTGAATGTTTATAGCAGCAATGTCCACAATAGCCAAACTATGGAAAGAACCTAGCTGTCCATCAACAGATGAACGGATAAAGAAGATGTGGTATATATATACAATGGAATATTACGCAGTCATCAAAAGAAATGAAATCTTGCCATTTGCAACTCATGGGTGGAACTAAAAGGTATTATGTTGAGCAAAGTAAGTCAGTCAGAGAAAGACAATTATCATATAATCTCCCTGATATGAGGAATTTGAGAGGTAGAGTGGGGGGGGGTTGGGAGATAGGGAAGGAAAAAATGAAATAAGATGGGATTGGGAGGGAGACAAACCATAACAGACTCTTAATCTCATGAAACAAACTGAGGGTTGCTGGGAGGAAGTGGGTATGGAGAGGGTGGTTGGGTTATGGACACTGGGGATAGTTTGGGATATGGTGAATGCTGTGAAGTGTGTAAGCCTGATGATTCACAGACCTGTACCCCTGGGGCAAATAATACATTACATGCTAATAAAAATATTTTTTAAAAAAGAAAAAAAAAAAAAGCTGGGGTGATGACCTGATCTGACAGCAGCCACTTAACTGACTAAGTCACCCAGGGGACCCTATGAAAATAATTCTTAAAGCCTATTGTTTAAAACCACTATTCCTCACTAATGTGACAGGACAATTTTTAGAAATATTTTGTTTTTCACATAGTATTTTTTTCCTTCTTGGTCCTGTGCAGGGTCAGGATCTTTATGCTTCCTTGCCCAGAAAAAGTTATGTATGTTAAAAGACACTTCCCTTTCTGGATTTTGTTTTCATAAAGTCTGAGCTTCCATATCTGCTGTGAGGAAGGAAGGAAGAGGCTAGAGTTGCAACTGAAGTGCCTTGCACAGCAGATATTTCCAGAGCCTAATTCCTTGGCCCTTCCATCAATCTCCTTTCCTTCCCCATATCATGAAATCCCGAGTTACCTTTTTTTGAATCCTTACTCCACGGAGAATTTGAAAATCACTGTTCTGGACCAATAATTCCCCAGATCTTCTGAGGTGAAGACAGATGGACAATGCTGGAATCGAAGCTGAGGAACTTTAGAGACAGACTACCATATTTCTGTTCTTCATGTATAGAAGACGAAGTAATAGTGGAGTGATAGGTGACTGGAACTGCTTTAACCTGGAAGTATAGAAGAATGCTGATGCTGATAATCAAACTGGAAAGTTGAACTGAGTATTGGCAGGAAGAAGTTTGGTCTCTGGAATGTCAAATTTGACATTAAGGTAATGCATCCTAAACAAGGTAGCCTGTAAGCAGCTAGAGAGATGGCAATGTCAGGTCTGTAGATAAGAAGATAAGAGAGTCAAGCAATTGTTGAAGAAATGGGCTCAGAGAAAAGAGCAGAGGGAAGAGGAGAGGGTGTTCAAGAGATCCTGCAGCAAAGGTAGAAAACTAGCGGCCCACGTGCCACGACCTCCTTCTTGAGTGACTGCTATTCTCTTGTTCACTCAAAACTTTGTCCTCTAAAATTATAGACTCTCAGAATATAGTTTATATTCTGATATAGTTTATAGAATAAAGTTTGAAACTTTATCAGTATAAATAAAACATCCTACTCTTGCTTGGAGGATCTAAGACCTAGAGAAGCAGCCTTGACTGACTTTCAAGCCAGGTGCAGAGCTTTGGGACAGAGGTTTCAGAAGACAACATTCCACATCTACCTTAACTTTGTAGCTCCCAGGGAAACAGGACCTAAGATCCACTTGTAGTCTAGACATGATGTCAACACTCTGCTTTATTTAGAGCCTACTGAAACACAACTTCATCAATCTTTTACCCTAACTCCACACTTCCTCCAGAGCTGTGTAACTCCATCTTTTCCTTTGGTGAGCTGCCCCCCAGTTCCTCAGTTGTGAGCTCTTTATTGCTGTGGATCAACAAACCTCTATCTGTTGAGCTATGGGTTAATTTCTGGAGGTATGTCTTGGGTGAAGACAGAGAGTCCTGGAGGTTTTTACAATGCAATCATTCTTTCTACAAACTATAAATGAGACCCAGACGAAGGGTTCCTGATTGTCTTTGCAGTTCTCCTTTCACAGTACCTCAGAGCGACTTCCAGTTGAGAGCCATTGTGGTATCCACCGTTCTAAAAAACCACTTCAGCGGCTGAGTGGTTTCCCTTAGACACGTAATCCACAAATTTATCCAGGCCTTTTATCCAGGAATGACTCAGGTCAGTCATTCCTCCGGGGTTGAGTTCCATATATTTATTACCAGAGAAGTGGGACCTCTGAATGACTGAGGGCCTTCTCCCCGCTCACCTTACTTTTCACCTTTGTTTAGTGATCTTCTTCATTCCTTAGGATAAACTTCCTTTTTTCTTTCTTGACTCGCCAGTCCACTCTCTCAGGAAATAGTAACCGCTTCAACTGGAGAGCCATGCGTCACCCTTCATTCAAATCTTTTCTCTGGCAAGGCACTCTAATAAGGTGGACTAGGAACCAATTTTATCTCCAGACCAAATAGAAAGCAAACACTTCCTTATTAGGAATATAGTTCTGTATTTAAATAAACTATAACGTAAGTTTTAACAAATCCCTTGGCCCCTGAAGAAAAGAAAGCTAAGCGCGTCTGCCTTCGTTCTGGGAAATTCTGCGGTCAGGTCAGGCAGCAGGGTAACCGAAGGCACCTCTGGCAGTGAGCGTCCGGTAAAACTTGAATCCGCGACCCCTGGGCGAAGAGTGGCGGCAGGGCGGTGGCGCGGCCGGGCGAGGACGCGGATTGGTTGTCAGGGAGCCGGGACCCGCCGCGCTTGCGCCATGCTCCTCGCGGACCGCCCATCCCGACGCCCAGTCGCCGGTCTGCGGCCTCGGGAGTGATCGGACGGCTGCCGGCGAGCCGGCGAGCGGACAGCCGGGCGGGTAAAAGGTGTGCCCGGCCTGCTGTCTCCGAAGAAGTAGGGGGCGACTTTCCGGGGGTCTGGAATTCTCTTGAGCCCCTGTAGTTTGCCCAGGCCGAAGAGAGAAGCCGAGGAGCTGTGGACTCTCCACCCGTGCCGCCGCCGCCATGGCTGCCATGATGGATCGGAAGTGAGCTTCAGGGCGACGGCTACCGGCGCCGGTGCTTCGAGTCCGGGTTTCCCGGCCACTCCCGCCGGGGGAAGCGCGGCGCTGCAGACTGCTGACTCTCTCGGCCTTCGCGACCCTTACTTTCAGCTCGGGCCCGCTTCCTTCCAGACCGAGCGGCGGGGAGTGGCTCCCGGCCTCCGGCCCCAGCAGCGAGGAAGATGGCGGACCCGGCCGAGTGCAACATCAAAGTGATGTGTCGCTTCAGACCTCTCAACGAGTCTGAGGTGAACCGCGGCGATAAGTACATCGCCAAGTTTCAGGGAGAAGACACGGTCATGATTGCGGTGAGTGACCCCAGTCCCCACTCTCCGTCCCGCTCCTTTGCGCCTGGCTGGGCCCGGAGTTCTGGGAAGTGGCGGGGTGCAGAATTGAGAACGGGCAGTGGTGTCCCCAACCCCGCCTCCCGGTAGAGTTTGCCGGTTCAAATAACCCTGGGGAGGGAGACTGCGCAGCTCCACGGGTGTTCCTGGATCGCCCTCACCCGGTCTTAAGTGCGGAGAGAAGGGAGGCGCCTGGTCTCCGTCTGGGACACTCCCCCACCTGGGGCGCTGGAGGAACTTTCTGTGGAGAGTTTAGTGCATATTTGCGTGTGTTTCTGCTTGTGTGTGCGCACTTGCTGTTGGTGTTTTGGACTGCCCCCAAGTTTACCATTTGTAACACGTGCAGGATTAAAGTTCAGCTAGGAATGTTGAGGTTCAGGACCAGCCCTACTGTGCCTTAAGTAGTAAACATACCTAGTTGTTTAGAAACAGAAGACACAACTACATGATGAGCCATATTTCTCTTTCGGGAGGAGGAAAAATTATCGAGCGACAAATATACCTGTATCTCTTGCGTTCACCCACCCGTCCTTTGAGTGATGAATGAATGCTCATGTTAACTATTACAAACTGCAATCGACGACTGTAAAAAGACAGTTCTCTTTTGAAATAGGAGTGATCAATTTTCTTCAGTTTTCTAGCTGATCTGGCCAACTCAGACTGGGTCAAATAGGTGCCCAGAATGACCTGTATATACTCTTACTGGGTTTTATGGGGTAGCAGTATAGCAGAGAGTGTTAACTTTGTATCAGGGTATTACAAACGCAAGCTTTAAAAAGAAAATAAATTTGATCAGTAAATTGGATTTCTTGTTAGTACTGGATCCCTACTTCTACCTTGAAGAAAAATTGTTTTTGATAAATCTCAAGGATGGAGAAATAGTGTCCTTTGTGGTATAAAACATGACCAGAGTTGATTGATTATTGTCAGGGAAACTAGAATGTAAGGTTGATTTTTTTTTTTTTAACTTATTTTATTTTAGGTCTGATCTCTGGTATTGAAAGGTGTCTGCAAATATTTTACAACCCCAGTTCAGGAAGCTTAAAATGGGTAGTAGGACACTGCTTACAGAACAGTGAATTGTGACTAAAATAATTAAATTTATCTTTTTTGGTAACGCCATTGTGGCAGAATTTTTTCTACGTTGCTATCATGGTACAAAAATCTAAATGTTAGTTTTTTTTTCTCTGATGGCATTCCATATTTAGCATATTGTTTGCACAGTTTAGTTTGGAAAAATGACAAAGGGGGGTCATAGGAGATGGGACATTGATGGTGAAGAGCATTGACATACAAGACAGGATTGAAGTTCTTTTAAGAATTTTTATGTGAAAGTTTGCAAAGTTCAGCTTTAGAAATTGAATGTCATAGCTCTTTGTTGCTCTGTAGGCTTTTGGCAAAGAAGTCATTAGATTACCAACAACTGCCAGCTACTACTGTGTGAAGACTGTGGGCTGGATTTTTTGTTAACAAGTTCATGAGAAAAACGATAAATGACATTGGTAACACTACAAAGTTAAGTGCAGTAGTCATCCTTTTCCTTTAGGATATCTCTGACGTGGAATCAGAGGAAGCTTGCAAGGCCTGGGTTAGTTGGCGAACTGGCTACTAGTTTCTCATAGTTTTTGTGATTATTCAGCTGCTCAACAGTGATTGATACATCAAAACAATTTTCCTTTTAGACTTGTATAAGGAATATCTTATTTTTGCAGATTTTTGTGTGCGTTTAGGCAAATCTATAAGTATTACCAAGATTCATTTGTTGGCATGATAGGATTCACAAAATACATTGAGAAGGCAGCTTTCTGCCCAAATAAGACATAGGAGGAAAGAGTTCAAAGAAGACAGTTACCACAGTAAGCACACTTGTATTCTAGGTTGTTTCCTTTGGATAAAGTTCTTAAAAGTTCTTATTTAAGTTTCCTGAACAATGTAAATAAATGTAAATGGTAATAGAAATAATGGATAAGTGATTGAGTTGTGAATCTATAATGAACAGCTGGCCTTTAGGTAAACTGGTAAGCATTTTTATTTATTTATTTTTTTAAGTTTAAGCAGAAATACAGCAGAATCACATAGCCTTAAGAAATGTAAGGTAGCATGTTTACCTCATTATTTTCAAAAGCTAATCTTCTGCACATGCTAAGTTATTGGTTACAAGACGTCTCAATTTTTTTAATGAATTTTTTCAAAGGCTGCTGAAAATTTATGAGGGATAGCTGGGAGAGTAAAATTTTAAAATTTTAAAAATCTCTAGATTTGTTTTGTTCATTTTATTGGCTCCTGATTCAAAATGAACAGTTTTAAGAAAGAATTGCTGCAATGCGGCATTTAAAACTAAATTATTTTAAACGTGATCTTAAAACATTTTGTGTACGATCTTCTGGTTAAATCAAAATGTAAAAGGGTAAGTATTTTAGTTTGTAATGTGATTGAATTATAGATATAGTCTGTGCTCCTGTAGAAAATAATTTCTAAGGATTCTCATTTTCATCTAAGTTCTTTTGTCCAAACTTTTTATTCCTGTTACATCAGTGACTTTAATATAATATGATATTTATATTTATAAAGTATATATACTTTAATATAATATGATCCTGTGGCAGGCAAATCTTGTAATCCTGTAGTGTTTCTCTATGTTTTATACACATTTATATCTTTATACACATTTTTTGAGTATTTAAGTCCTTGTTGAAAAAGTATAAATACCACATCACAAAAATGAAATAAGTGAATTATTTAAGGAAAACCTTTACTTGATAAAAATAGAGTTTGCTTTAAATAAGAGAACTTGAGGGGCGCCTGGGGCGCCTGGGTGGCTCAGTGGGTTAAAGCCTCTGCCTTCGGCTCAGGTCATGATCCCAGGGTCCTGGGATCGAGCCCCGCATCGGGCTCTCTGCTCCGCAGGGAGCCTGCTTCCTCCTCTCTCTCTGCCTGCCTCTCTGCCTAGTTGTGATTTCTCTCTGTCAAATTAAAAAAAAAAAAAATTTTAAATAAGAGAACTTGTTATCCACAAAAGAGGACAAGGGTAACACCTTATGTAGTTGAAATAAGCCTGCTGCAAACTCCAGAAAAAAAAGCCAATAGAAAAAGTTACTCTTTTATGCATTGTAAAAGTGGAATGTGCATATTTGTATTGTTAAGTATCTTGACCAATCATGGTTCATTATATGGTATACCGTAGAGACTGTCAGAACCAACAACAGGCTGTTGCAGTTCATTGAAATTAAAGGAAAGTAAAACCTAATTAGATCATCTTGTCTAGTTCCTTGCCTATAGCTCAACAGGATTTCTCTTTTCAAATGAATGATGTTATGGTGTTTGATCCTCATTTCCAGAAGAGTGAAAATTAAAAGAGAAGAAGCCAGTCTAGCTGGCTCTTGTTTTCAGCTCAGGTCATGATCTCCTGGGTCCCAAGATTGAGCTCTGCCTCAGGCTCCACAAGGTTCTCTGCCCCTACCCCTCCCTCAGGTTGCATGAGCATTCGCACATGTGCATGCATGCACAGGAGGGCTCTCTCTCTCTCTCTCTCAAATAAATCTTAGAGAAGAAGCCCTCATCACATACCTGTACAACTGGGGTATGTTAACTAACAATCATTGTCAGACTAAGCACAGTCTTGTAAGATACAATCCCATGTGATTTGAGGGTCACTATTCAGAATTCCAGAGAAAGGTATATTCCTGCTAGGAGGGTGACCTTTATAACCAGATTTGGTGTTCAGCCTGGTCTCTCCAGATGTAGACAGGAACCACTTCACTTAAGAAATCTAAGATATAGCGTCCCTGGCTGGCTCAGTCAGTGGATCTTGTGACTCTTAACCTCAGGGTTGTGAGTTCAAGCCCTATGTTGGGCATAGAGACTACTTTAAAATAAAATCTTAAAAAGAAAAAAAAAAAAAACTAAGTTATGGTTGCAGTTCAAATAAGCTTATTCCTATTTGGTTTTGTCCCTTTGAAGTCTGTCAGATGTGAATGTATTTTATGAGTTGGAGTATCTTTGAAGGTTAATAGAAATAAGACTACATAATATACATTTCAAGGCCGAGAACCAGGTTTTTAAGATATGGATGTCCAGATCATGAGTTTTCCTTCTTTAATTTATTTGAAAAGTTTTGGTTAAGAGATGTCCCTTAATTGTAGACTATTAGAAGTAATTTTTATATTTCATAAGTCTTGTTTTTTATTCCAGAAAGCTATTATCAGTTAGTAATTTCATGACTAGATCTCTAATTAAACATTTATCTTACATAACAAAATTATAGTTTAGTTTTGGAATTAAAAGATTTTTGTGAACTTAATGCATAGCACTTAATTTTTGATTCAATAGTGATAACACTTAATCCCAGCTTAGTTATTTTTTAGTTTGCATATTTGCTGTAAGGAATGCCATAGTAAACATCTGCATAAAGTACTTTTTAGGCAAGTTTTACTGTTTTTTTTTTATTTTATTTATTTCTTAAGAGAATGTGCACAAGCAGGGAGTACCTCAGGCTGAGGGAGAAGCAGGCTCCCCGCTGAGCAAGGAGCCAGATGTGGGACTCTATCCCAGGATCCTGAGATCATGACCTGAACTGAAGGCAGATGCTTAATTGACTGAACTACCTGGGTGTCCCTATTACCAATTATTTTTGGTATATTTTTTTCTAAATGGTTTGCAACCACTCTTTTTACTGATGTAATAATGGGATAACTTCAAGCTCAGTAGTGTTTGTTCTTTATATTTTTTAAATGTTTATTTTAGTATGTTATTAGTTCTTTTGGAAGGATACAGTTGTCTTCATGCTATTGCCTATTTTCTATTGATTAATTTGCTTCTTGCAAGCACAGTTTGAGTTAATAATTTTTTAATTTTTGTTTTCATAGTATATTTTTATACATTTTTATTAAATGTGTATTTTGGCTAGTTGCAGTCTGTTCTTGACTCTGCCAGATTGTGAGTTCCTTAATGCTAGAGGTTGTTTCCATTTCAGTTCTGTTAACATTACTCAACCACTTGTATTCGATCCTATATTATACAGTTTCTTAGTTTTATATTCAAGATTTTTTTCTTTTTTAAGATTTTATTTATTTATTTGAGAGAGAGAAAGCACAAGCAGGGGGAAGGGTAGAGGAAGAAGCAGACTTCCTTTCGAGCAGGGAGTCTGATGTAGGGCTTGATTCCGGGGATACAGGACTGGATTCCAGGACCCTGGGATCATGACCTGAGCCAAAGGCAGATGCTTAACTGACTGAGCCACCCAGGAGCCATATATTCCAGGATTCTACCCAGTCTTATTTTCTGTTCTTTGAACCCTATAATCTGTCCTAATTAAATAACATTTCTAAAATTCTTTTACTCATTTACAATGTCTGATACCTTACAGGTGCTAAATAAATGTTTGCTGGATACATGAAAAGGAAAATTTATTTTCTTTTCACATAGAAAAAATTAGCGTGGTTTATCTCTGGCTGGTGATTGTTATTTTGAATGTACTTGTGTTTTAAAAAACACACAAATACGTCGCAAATACGTCTTGTATAATCACTAAAAGAATAGATTGTCTCTTTTTTAGTTGTACCTATAAAATTGAAGGTTAATGTCTTTGTAGAATTTAGCAAAAGGACACTTTTAGGGGTGCCTGGGTGGCTCAGTCGTTAAGCAGCTGCCTTCGGTTCGGGTCATGATCCCAGGGTTCTGGGATTGAGTCCCACATTGGGCTCCCCACTTGGTGGGGAGTCTGCTTCTCCTCTCTGGCGCCTCCTGCTTGTGTTCTCTGTGTGTCTGTCTGTCTCTCTCTGCCAAATAAATAAATCTATCTTTTTATTAAAAACACTTTTGTGTTTGTCTCACAGGCAAAGAACAGTCAGACATTAAGATGCCAACTTTTAATTGATGCCAAAGTGAAGTCATCATAGTATAGCCTTTTTTTTTTTTTTCTAGATTTTATTTATTTGACAGACAGAGATCACAAGTAGGCAGAGAGGCAGGCAGAGAGAGAGGGGGAAGCAGGATCCCCGCTGAGCAGAGAGCCCGATGTGGGGCTCGATCCCAGGACCCTGAGATCATGACCTGAGCTGAAGGCAGAGGCTTTAACCCACTGAGCTACCCAGGTGCCCCATCATAGTATATCCTTTAAGAATGATTTCTGCTGCAGAGGGCAAACAAACAACAAATAGTGGTTTAAATAAGAAATTATTATTCACACATGTTAAAAGTCTGGAGAAAAGCCACTAGTGCTGCTGCTTACTGACTCTGTTATCTATTGTCATCCTTAAGCTATTGATACTTCTTCATGTTTTTAAGACGGATGCTACAGCTCCATCATTCCAGAAAGGAGAAAGGGCAGCTACAGCTGAGATGGTCCTTTTTATAAAAAAAAAAAACCAAAACCCTTTCCCAAGACCCCTCAGCAGACCATCACTTACTTTATAGTATCCAGTAATGGGTCATGTGGCCACTGGTTGCAAGGAGACTAGGCTATCAGGTAGTTAGCTTCCCAGCCTATGTAATGGGAAAGCTGCAAGGGGAAAGAGAATTATTAATGATTTTGGATAGCCATTTAGGAGTATCTGTTTCATTGTACTTTTCATTGTAACTGTTATTTCAAGTTTTGGGGAAGGAGATTGTGAAGCATAATTCCTAAAAAGTAAGGTCTTTTTTAGCAGAGGCGTAGGAAGTATTCTGTAAAGTTAAGGATTTTTTGGATGGTCATGATTGTTTTGTATATAAGGTCCAGCTTCCTTCCTTTCCTTTAAGAAAGGGTAGAGAGCAAGCTTATACTTTGAAATACTAGACCTCCTTGCTCTCCTCTTACATCTGTATATGTTATTTTTTCTTTTAGTTTACTAGGTTGTTCTGGCCAACATTTAAACTTGCTCAGATCTTGTCCTTTAAAAAAAAAAAAAGGAAAATGAAAATCTTTAGACCCACAGCCAGATATCTCTACTTAGTTACGTCCCATTTTTTTAAGGATTTTATTGATTTACTTGTCAGAGAGAGACACAGCAAGAAAGGAAACACAAGCAGGGGGACTGGGAGAGGGAGAAGGAGGCTTCCCTCTGAGCAGGGAGCCCAATGGGGCTTGATCCCAGGACTCTGGGATCATGACCTGAGGTGAAGGCAGATGCTTAAGGACTGAGCCACCCAGGTGCCCCTATTTCCCATTCTTTTTTAATCTCTTTACACTCTAACCTTTTTTTTAAAAAAGATTTTATTTATTTATTTTGACAGAGAGAGATCACAAGTAGGCAGAGAGGCAGTCAGAGAGAGAGAGAGAGAGAGAGAGGAGGAAGCAGGCTCCCTGCCGATCAGAGAGCCCGATGTGGGACTCGATCCCAGGACCCTGAGATCATGACCTGAGCCAAAGGCAGCGGCTTAAACCACTGAGCCACCCAGGCGCCCCTACACTCTAACCTTTTTTAATGGGTATTTTTCAGTTTTGCCTTGGCCTCACAGCTATATTTGACACAATCACTCCCTCAATTTTTCCTTGACTTGCATGGATGCTATACTCTTTTCATTCCATCCCTCTGGCTCATCTTCAGACTGTGTCAGTTCTCTAAATGAGTCCCCGGGATCCTTTCAGGGGACCCACAAGGTCAGAACTTTTCAAAATAATATTAAGATGTTATTTGCCTTTTCACCGTGTTGTCACATTGGAGCTTTGCTCCATAACTTCCAACTTAACTTTTGGTTTATTGCATTCTGCAGCCTCATTTCTGCCTTAGGATCTTTTTTTTTTTTTTTTTTAAGGTTTTATTTATTTATTTGACAGAGAGCGTGCACAAGTAGGGGGAGCAGCAGGCAGAGGGAGAGGGAGAAGCAGGCTCCCCGGTGAGCAGGGAGCCTGATCCTGGGATCATGACCTGAGCAGAAGCAGCCGCTTAACCAACTGAGCCACCCAGGCGCCCTCTGCCTTAGGATTTATGCGTCCAATACCTAGGGTACTTCCTACACTCACCCTCCCATGACTAGTATTAAAGAGGCAAGCAGTGAGCTAGGTGCTACTCTTTTTTTCAGTTCTTAAATATCCCTTCTCCAGAGTGGTTCCCTGGCATTCTTCTGCCTTCTCCCAGATTCAGCTTCTTCTCTTATATGCTCTCATAGCATTCTGTTGCACGAGTCAGAATTCTAGTAACTTAATTATTTGTCTAATGTCTGTCCCACTATTACTTAACCTCCACTAAAGCATGTCTCTGTCTTGGTCATCATTCTAGTGAGATGTATGTCTAGTATATCGGGCATCCCATAAATATTTGTTAAGTGAATGAAATGATTGAAAAGCTATTGCAGTAAAATGAAAAGCCTAATGGGAGTAGTGGAGAGAGCTCTGAATTGGTGGGAGATTTGAATTTAAATTTTAATTTTGTCATTAACACCTTTTTTACAGTTCAGGATTCTAGTTTCTTTATCAGCAAAATGATATTGTTATTAAAAATATAGTCTTAGTACTTGCCAGAGTAGACAGTCATTAAATAAAATTCACTCAGCAATATATGAGTGCCTTTTACAGTAGTGGTAAGCCCTGGAAATAGAACAAAGACAAAAATAGACATTTTTGGTTTTGTGGATGGAGTTCATTCTAGTGGATTTGTACTTTGTGATCCATAAGGTCCTTTCCACAAGATTCCGTGACACGAAGTAATATATATAGTAGGTACCCTATTTAGAAGGTTAAATATATGATGACATCTTTAAAGGAACTTAGAAGTGTCCATTCACCTTTACTTTGTGTAGTTGAAATCTTTGTTTCTGTTTTTCAGTCCAAGCCGTATGCATTTGACCGAGTGTTCCAGTCAAACACTTCTCAAGAGCAAGTGTATAATGACTGTGCAAAGAAGATTGTTAAAGGTAAATATATTTAACATGCTATTGTCTCAACAATAAGTAAAATTTTGTGATCTTTTCCATTACCCAATTTTTTCATTTTTAATGCACTCCTTTTTTTAGTTAATTGTAGAAGACAGTTGTTTAAATAATGAAAAGATCAGATACAATTAGTAAACACATTATTGTTCAAATTCCATCATCTAATTTTTTTTTTTTTTTTTAAGATTTTATCTATTTGACAGAGCACAAGTAGGCAGAGCTGCAGACAGAGGGAGAGGGAGAAGCAGGGTCTTCTCTGGGCAGGGAGCCCGACGTGGGGCTTCATCCCAGGACCCTGGGATCGTGACCTGAGCCGAAGGCAGCTGATTAACTGACTGAGCCACCCAGGCATCCCTCCATGATGTAATTTATACACAATACTTAGTGAAAGGTAGTATAAGAATATTAGCATTACAGGGGTGCCTGGGTGGCTCAGTGGGTTGAAGCCTCTGCCTTCCGCTCAGGTCATGGTCTTGGGGTCCTGGGATCAAGCCCCGCATCGGGCTCTCTGCTCAGCAGGAGCCTGCTTCCTCCTCTCTCTCTGCCTGCCTCTCTGCCTACTTGTGATCTCTGTCTGTCAAATAAATGAACAAAATCTTTAAAAAAAAAAAAAGGAATATTAGCATTACACACTTGTTCTTGGAAGATGCAGTTCTATTAGATATTCCCAAGAGAGTTTTTAAGGTAGCAGTTCTGGAAATGCAGCAGTTTGAGAATGATTACAAAATGGTTAGATGGGTTTCTAAAAAGTAGTAGAAAATGGTAGCAGTTGGTCATTCTTCCATTCCATTGTTCTTTCTTCCCCAAAGACTCCTCTTGTGTTCAACAGAAAAACACTTGAAGAATTTAACAGAGGTTACCAAGGTTGAGAAAAGTACGTACGTTCCAGTTAATACTATTAATTTATCCTAAGCTTTTTCAAGTTTATACTTTCTAAAACCATAGAACCCTGGAGCTGAGAGGGTGTGAGTGATTATCTGGACTTCCAATTACTACATAAATCCCTTTTGTCAAAGGGATCTTAGAGTTAAATAGCCATTACTTTGTGATATAATTTATTCTACTTTTTGTCAGCTCTAATTGTTAGAAAGTACTTCTTAGAGTGTGGCAAAAACCTGTCTTGTAGCATTGCTTAGAGTGGAGGGGATGGAATTCAGTATAAGGGTGGACAGGTTAGGGTTAAGTAGGGGCACAAACAGTTCATCCAGAAAGAGGAGAAAAGGTAGAGTTTTTGGGTAGAACTAAGTCTATAGGTGTGATGGAAGAAAATACAGATATTCTCTTCATATTCCATTTTGTCTGTGATTACGGGTACAAAGTTAGCCCAGAATGAAGATGGGGTAGGCAGTTGTAGGAGAAGGAATGAAGTTGTCTGGCAGTAGAAGGGAATGGATTAAAGAAATGTGGCAGTATTGCCAGGCAGCATTGCCAAGGGCCCACTTGAGGTTAGCTGCCAGAAGAACTGAATTTACCGAGTTGGGGTTTTGCCAGGCGATTATAAAAGAGGGGGAGAAGGGCAAAAGAATTGAGGATGAATCAAGAGAATGATGATAATAGTGAACCGTGGAATCTAAGGTGAATGAGAGGAAGGAGAATACAGGTGGGGGGAATGGGTTTGAGGGACAGTGAAAAGAAGTGGTAAGATTAGTTTGTTACAGTCTTTGTGGGCGCGAATGTTTTTTGAACTCAGGGTACTAGAAGGAATAATAGGAGGTAGGTACTTAATTAACAGGAAGGCAGTGTAGGTAGTAATGAAAAGGTCTAGAAGTTAGTTGGCATCTGGAGAAAACTAGGTATTTTAGTAGGATCATCTGCTACATGGACACTGGAACCATCAAGAATTAGAACAGGAATGGCATTAGTGAAAGACAGTAGACTGGATGTTGAAAAACTCATAGAAGCTGTTGGAGAGTTAACTTGATTCTATAAATGATTGCAACAAAGAGGAACAGGCAGTGTCATCTTTTGTTTCTAGGCATCAAATAGTTTTCCAAGTGGCTCTGTTACGGAACACAATTATATTACATTCTTCGTATTTCGATGTACTTTTTTCATCACTACAGGCTAAGATTTTAATATTACTTTTTTAAAAATACTAAGGTATTGATTCATGAGCTCAAGAGCAATTTTAAGTGTTTAAGGTCTTTTTCACATCTGCTGGAGCCAACATTAAACCCCATTCTATACTTGAATATTGGAGTTTTTTAAATTTGACTGTAAGCTTTTATTTATTTTTTTTTTTAATTTTATTTATTTGTTTGACAGAGAGACAGTGAGAGAGGGAAACAGGCAGGGGGAGTGGGAGAGGGAGAAGCAGGCTTCCCACAGCAGGGAGCCCAATGTGGGGCTCAATCCCAGGAACCTGGGATCATGACCTGAGCTGAAAGCAGGCGTTTAACAGCTGAGCCACCCAGGCGCCCTTGACTGTAAGCTTTTAAAGTGTGGATTCCCTGTTGTTCATTTTAGCTCTTGATTATATTTTGAGTTTTGTTTTTATGGTTATCTTATTAGGGATATGTGTTGGCTCTAGCATATTTGGATTATTGAAATTAATCCGAATCCAGCAGGATTTTGAAATTCTGCTAAACTCCTTATTTATAGACATTGTTGTTTGAAAAATATTACTCTAAATCATTTATAAGATGCTTAATGGGCTGTGGCCCTTAACCTAGTCTTATAAAAACTCAGTAAAGTTTTTGGGAGTTAATTAAGTCGCACTGGGTAGTCAGCCAACTTCAGATTCTCTTGTACAGTTCTCTGGTTTTTAGTTTTGTCAACACGTCAACAAGAATATGATGAAAAACTTGGGTCCTTTTATGAAGTCATGGTACAGGAAATGAGGTTAGTTCAACTGTAGGTTTTCTTCAGTGAAATTTTGGTGTACCAAAAATAATCTATCATTTTTCCTTTTTGAAAATGAGTGTAACATTTACAAGTTAGTCATCTTCTGTTGCTTTTGTTCTCCGTGGCTTTTAAAAATCAGCTATGGTAGGGCGCCTGGGTGGCTCAGTGGGTTAAGCCGCTGCCTTCGGCTCAGGTCATGATCTCAGGGTCCTGGGATCGAGTCCTGCATCGGGCTCTCTGCTCAGCAGCGAGCCTGCTTCCCTCTCTCTCTCTCTGCCTGCCTCTCTGTCTACTTGTGATCTCTCTCTGTCAAATAAATAAATAAAATCTTTTTTAAAAAAAATCAGCTATGGTAGCTGGGAAATTTTTATCTATGAAATATTTCTTATAACTAGAAACTTGAACTCACTTAAAACCGTTCTTTTCATTGTCTTACCCACCTTAGCCTTAAAGTCTCTCTTGACAGTGTTTATTCTGTTGTTTCATTTTCAGGATAATATTGTAGAAGGTGTTAATAAAATGGGAATACCCTCTGTCTTATATTGTCTGTTAACATTTCATTTTCTGGGCAGTATAGGTCTACTCAGATATTAGTCTTTTTCTGAATATTTTATAAGCTTGTGCCCCATAGTCTCTTAATAATGGTCTCATATCTTCCTTTCTTAGAACTCTTTGAAATCTGTTGACGTTATTCATTTAGTGAAATTTCCCTCCTCAAAATTCAGTTCCTTTTACTTCACAGCAAATTCCTGCTTTACTGTTTGGAACTGAATTCTGAAGAGCAGTTCCCTTTTTTTTTTTAATTTTATTTATTTGACAGACTTGTACCCACATTTACTCCCTCTCCCTCTGCCTGCTGCTCCCCCTACTTGTGCACGCTCTCTTGTCAAATAAATAAATAAAACCTTAAAAAAAAAAAAAAAAAAAAGATCCTAAGGCAGAAATGAGGCTGCAGAATGCAATAAACCAAAAGTTAAGTTGGAAGTTGTGGAGCAAAGCTCCAATGTGACAACACAGTGAAAAGGCAAATAACATCTTAATATTATTTTGAAAAGTTCTGACCTTGTGGGTCCCCTGAAAGGATCCCGGGGACTCATTTAGAGAACTGACACAGTCTGAAGATGAGCCAGAGGGATGGAATGAAAAAAAGAGTATAGCATCCATGCAAGTCAAGGAAAAATTATTGAGCGAGTGATTGTGTCAAATATAGCTGTGAGGCCAAGGCAAAATTGAAAAATACCCATTAAAAAAGGTTAGAATGTAAAGAGATTAAAAAAGAATGGGAAATAGGGGCACCTGGGTGGCTCAGTCCTTAAGCATCTGCCTTCACCTCAGGTCATGATCCCAGAGTCCTGGGATCAAGCCCCATTGGGCTCCCTGCTCAGAGGGAAGCCTCCTTCTCCCTCTCCCAGTCCCCCTGCTTGTGTTTCCTTTCTTGCTGTGTCTCTCTCTGACAAATAAATCAATAAAATCCTTAAAAAAATGGGAAGTAACTAAGTAGAGATATCTGGCTGTGGGTCTAAAGATTTTCCTTTTTTTTTTTTTTTTTTAAAGGACAAGATCTGAGCAAGTTTAAATGTTGGCCGGAACAACTTAGTAAACTAAAAGAAAAAATAACATATACGGATGTAAGAGGAGAGCAAGGAGGTCTAGTATTTGAAAGTATAAGCTTGCTCTCTACCCTTTCTTAAAGGAAAGGAAGGAAGCTAGACCTTAAGAGATCACAAGTAGACAGAGAGGCAGGCTGAGAGAGAAGAGGAGGCAGGCTCCCTCCTGAGCAGAGAGTGATGCAGGGCTCCATCCCAGGACCCTGGGATCATGACCTGAGCCGAAGGCAGAGGCTTAGCCCACTGAGCCACCCAGGCGCCCCAATGAATAGCAGTTCCTTTATTTGCTATGTGAAATCAGATAAACCTAGATTGGAATTTAGGTTCTGCCACTTCTTAGCTCTGTGACTTTTGGGAAGTTATTTAACCTTTCTATGTCTGTGTTTCTTGTTTTGCAAAATAAGGGTCTGTGAAGATTTAAAAAGAGGATTCATGAAAAAGAACTTTACCCAGGGCCTGGTATGAAGAAGCAAGCACAACAGATACCAATTGCTGCTTGTTTCCTCTCTTCTGGGAGAAGAAATTACTTTTGTGATTTAATCAACAATAATTGTGCTTGGGATAATTCATAGCCTACAGTGTTTTCACTCTACAAAATTAGACTTCAAGGAACTATTGTAGTAGAAAGCTCTGTCACTGTCTCCAGCTTCTGTGGCAGCTTTGCAAGTTATATTAGAAAAGTATCACCTGACTTACTCCTTTTGTCTCCATCCAAATGCTCTCTACCACTTTGGAGGAGACTGGATGTAGTAGGTAGTGGGACTTGTCCAGGACAAGATTATGAATGTGGAGGAGTTACCAGTAAATAAACATAGATTTAAGGAAAGAAATGAGGTAAGTGGTGGGTTCCTGGTGAGGTCTGAGGATGGGAAACCAATTAAATACATGGCAGGATGGAGTTGGGGCAGTCATTGGCAAACAAACCTGTTGGAAGACCGAGGTTAGAAACTTCTGGTAGGCAGCGAACAGCAAAATGATGGGTGAGTAGGTGTTTCTTCTGAGATGTAGATTTGATGAGCAAGCTGCCAAGGGTGACCTAAAGCAACTGGTACTGTCTGGGCTCCTCTGTCAGTTGGCTGAAGGACTGTTTCATAAATTTCTGTAAAAGTTTGTGTGTGTGTGAATATATATATATATATGTTCACACACACACACACAACTTTATTTTGTACAAAGCTATTCCTTTTTCCTTTCTGTAGCTTCATTAGATAAGTTTTCTTTGTTTTGAATGAGGCTAACCCACTGGTATTCTCTAGTGAACTCCAAATCTGAGTGATATCTTTTTATGTCCATGTATGAAGTAGTTGTCACTTACTCAGTACTTGCTGATGCTACCCATCATACCAGGCCTTCATAGATTCCCCATCATACCAGGTCTTCATAGATTTCCTACCATAGCTTCCTGACCTGAACTGGCTGCCACAGCATTTACTTTTAATTTTTACAGATGTGGCCTGCCATATATTTATTTTAGTTCCTGTGTTCCTTGATAGTACAGTGCAGTGGTTACGAGTATGTCCTTAAAACCAGGATTGTCTAGGTTTGCATCCCACCTCCATCTTGCTAGCTGTGGAAGTAGAGCAAATTAATATCTCTTTTCTCAGTTTCATCACCCATAAAGTGGGACTGCAAATAGTATCTTTCATAGAGTTGTGAGGATTTAATACATTAATATATGAAAAATTATAAGAACCTGGCACATTGTATGCTCTCAAGTGTTAGCAGTAATAATTTTATATGAGGACTTCTAATTTTCGTAGCCTTCTCTTAATTAAGCCTTCCCCTTTGCTGATGAGGACGTTTCCTCATGAGGAAGTTCAGAGAGAGAGGTGACTTTTCGAAGGTGTTATGCTGTTGTCTTGCTTACTAAATGTTTTTCTTTTTTACAAAGTATGAGAGAAGTAATACATACCCATAGTTGTCCATCTCTCTTTCTCACAAGAACAGCAAAAGTGTATTTTAAAGAGGGAGGGAGGCTTTAGAAAGATGCTCTGTGTTAGTAATGCAGTAATCATTCAGCAAGCATTTGAGTTCCTCCTAAGTGCCAGGCACTGTGCTAGGAGTTAAGCACAGTCCTGGCCTCAAGGAGTTTAAAAGCTGGTGAAGAAGGCAGATAAGTAAATTGATAGTTGCAATATGCAACTATAAGTATAATGTTTAAATGTAGATGCTGTAAGAACACATAGAATGAGATGACTGGTTTATATAGTTGGGTTGGAGGAAAAAGCAAAGCCTAAGCTATCTTAAAGGATGCACAGAGTAAGAAGGAAAGGAAGTTGCCTTCCAGGTAGAGATGACACATGGACCAAAGCATACCCACATGAGAAGAGTATCACAATATGGGAACAGCATACATTATGGTGTAACTGAAGTTGAATGTGAAATTGTCAGATTTGATCATTTTGACCAACACAAAACAGCAGTGTGAGAGGAAGGATGGTGGGAGGTGGCAAACGAGAGCCAGGACAAAAAGTGTCTAATTTTACCTGATTACAGATGTATGCTCTCTAGGATTTTCAAATAGATGAATATAATTTTTTTTCAAGATTCATGCTTAAGATAGGTACATTTCATTGTATATAAATTTTACCTCAGGAATAAAACTGGAAAATGAATCCTAGTTAAAGATACCTGCATGGCGAAGTATTTAGGGGAAAGTGTACTGAAGTCTAGTTTACTTTGAAATACATTAAAACATGAGATGAATGAATAGATACATGATTAAACAGTAAAATTATAAAATGTTAATGGTAGAGTCTTGGTGGAGGTTATAGGAATGTACACTGTAAAATGTATTCCCTTTATCTGTATGTTTAGATTTGTTGGGAATAAGTCAGTGTAGAAAGTAAAGTCAGGGATGGATTTGAAGGTAGGCAAAAATTATTTTCCTAATTGATAAAAGTGTTTGTCAAACTACTTTAGTGATAATGTGGCATTAGGAAATCACCTGATCTGTTGTTGTTAATATCTCTTGCACCGAGAGCAGAGTGTAGATCATGGCAGGTGCTCAGTAAGTATTTGAATGTTGAATATTCCATAATCTCTGTAATCATGTTTAAGGTTATGCTTGAAGTTCCCAGAACAAATGTATGCATTTGCTGTCCTTGGTGCCCTCATATAATATAGTTTAACATAACCATAGGTATACTGTAATATCCTAACTGTAAATATAGTATACTATAAGGCCCTCATATAATATAGTTTCACATAACTATAGGTATACTGTAATATCCTATACTATAATATAGGTATATGCTACTAAATGTTGATCTTGAGAGAGTCACTTGTTAATTCACCCACCAGTATTTTATGGATATAAAAAAAAATTGGATTTTTTTCCTTAGGTTTTATTTGGTTGATAAAAACATCCTTAAGCAGAAGGTATGACATTGATACACTGAGAACAATTATGTGTAAGGGAGTGAATTGGAAAGGGTCTATACTTCGTTCTCCAGATGATTTCTTGTTCAGAAATACTGCAGTTTTTTTTTTAAGAGATTTTATTTATTTATTTGAGGGGGGGAGAGAGAGAGTATGAGAGAGAGCATGAGTGGAGAAAGGTCAGTGGGAGAAGCAGACTCCCTGCCAAGCAGGGAGCCCTATGTGGGACTTGATCCCGGGACTCAAAAATCGTGACCAGAGGGGCGCCTGGGTGGCTCAGGTCATGATCCCAGCATCCTGGGATCGAGCCCCACATCAGGCTCTCTGCTCAGCAGGGAGCCTGCTTCGCTTCCTCTCTCTCTCTCTCTCTCTCTCTCTGCCTACTTGTGATCTCTGTCAAATAAATAAAAATAAAATCTTTAAAAAAAAAAAAAAATCGCGACCAGAACTGAGGCAGTTGCCCAACCAACTGAGTCACCCAGGAGCCCTATTTTTTTTTTTTTTTTATGTGAGTTGGGGGAGGGGTTAGAGGTGGAGAGAAGAGTCTTAAGCTGACGTGGGGCTCAGTCTCAAAACCCTGAGATCATGACCTGAGCCCAGTCAAGTCGGATGCTTAACCTATTGAGCCACCCATGTACCCCCCAATGCCTCCTATTTTAAATGTGATTTGAGTTCTCTTAAATTTTCCCAGGGAAATAAGTACCTTCTTTTTCTCATTAATAAATGTGCCTGTAGGAAATTTGTTAATATCTAGTTAGTTGTGCCCAGTGTTGAGATCCTTCTTTTTCTTTTTTAAATAATGAGTTTTAAAAAAGGATTGGCCTGCTTACTAATTTACTTAGCATGTGCTATTTCCAACAGAGGTTTCTCTTTTTACTTTGGCTTCCTCTGGAATACAATGTAATTTCATAGTACCTTTTTGTCAACAAAACCAAAACAGAACAAACCAAATCCCTATAAACTGAGAATCAGAAGGTCACCTTGTTACGCATTTTTTTTCCCTTCAGCCTAGTAAAGGAAGATAATTAAAGATAGATCTTGGAGTACATACAAGGACTAGAACAGTTTTATTTTTAATTTCACAGGTATTTTGAAAATTTATTTTTGAGGTACAGCTGGGCTTGATGCTTGTATAAGGAGGACTATTGTGTGGGTTTGTGAGCTTTAACTACCAGTTTACCACTAATCAGCAATCCTGTTTGTAAAGATGAATTCATATCTGTATGTAAATTTGCAGAAAATTTTTCCTTTGAGATCACATAAAGCTTTGGAATACAACGTAAAGACATTTGAGATGTGCACTTATGTAAGAGATGATCATAAACAATGGAATTTAAAATTTGTGTTTCATTGACCACAGAAAGTAATCTGGGCTGGAGAGAAAGTAATTGCTTAGGTGGATCATCTCTAAGAAAATTACTGTTAGCTTTTTCGCAACGGGTTTGCCGCCAGAACACAGGTGTCGTGAAAACCACCGCTCAACCTAAACCAGAATGGGGAAGGAAAAGACTCATATCAACATTGTTGTCATCGGACACGTAGATTCGGGCAAGTCTACCACTACTGGTCATCTGATCTACAAATGTGGTGGAATCGACAAAAGAACTATCGAAAAATTCGAGAAGGAGGCTGCTGAGATGGGAAAAGGCTCCTTCAAGTATGCCTGGGTCTTGGATAAACTGAAAGCTGAACGTGAACGTGGTATCACCATTGATATCTCCCTGTGGAAATTCGAGACCAGCAAGTATTATGTGACCATCATTGATGCTCCAGGACACAGAGACTTTATCAAAAACATGATTACAGGCACATCTCAGGCTGACTGTGCTGTCCTGATTGTTGCTGCTGGTGTTGGTGAATTTGAAGCAGGTATTTCCAAGAATGGGCAGACCCGTGAGCATGCCCTTCTGGCTTACACACTGGGTGTAAAACAACTAATTGTTGGTGTTAACAAAATGGATTCCACTGAGCCACCCCACAGCCAGAAGAGATACGAGGAAATCGTTAAGGAAATCAGCACCTACATTAAGAAAATTGGCTACAACCCCGACACAGTAGCATTTGTGCCAATTTCTGGTTGGAATGGTGACAACATGCTGGAGCCAAGTACTAAATAACATGCCTTGGTTCAAGGGATGGAAAGTCACCCGTAAAGATGGGAATGCCAGTGGAACCACACTGCTTGAAGCCCTGGATTGCATTCTGCCACCAATTCGTCCAACTGACAAGCCCTTGCGTCTGCCTCTCCAGGACGTCTACAAAATTGGTGGTATTGGTACTGTTCCTGTGGGCTGAGTGGAGACTGGTGTTCTTAAACCTGGCATGGTGGTCACCTTTGCTCCAGTCAATGTTACAACTGAAGTCAAGTCTGTTGAAATGCACCATGAAGCTTTGAGTGAGGCTCTTCCTGGGAACAATGTGGGCTTCAATGTCAAGAATGTATCTGTCAAAGATGTTCGTGGTGGCAATGTGGCTGGTGACAGCAAAAATGACCCACCAATGGAAGCAGCTGGCTTTACAGCTCAGGTGATTATCCTCAACCATCCAGGCCAAATTAGTGCTGGATATGCACCTGTGCTGGATTGTCACACAGCTCACATTGCTTGCAAGTTTGCTGAGCTGAAGGAGAAGATAGATCGTCGTTCTGGAAAAAAGCTGGAAGATGGTCCCAAGTTCTTGAAATCTGGTGACGCTGCCATTGTTGATATGGTTCCTGGCAAGCCTATGTGTGTTGAGACCTTCTCTGACTATCCTCCTCTGGGCCGTTTTGCTGTTCGTGACATGAAACAGACGGTTGCTGTGGGTGTCATCAAAGCAGTGGACAAGAAGGCAGCTGGAGCTGGCAAGGTCACCAAGTCTGCCCAGAAAAGCTCAGAAGGCTAAATGAATATTATCCCCAATACCTGCCACCCCAGTCTTAATCAGTGGTGGAAGAACGGTCTCAGAACTGTTTGTGTCAATTGGCCATTTAAGTTTAATAGTGAAAGACTGGTTAATGATAACAATGCATCGTAAAACCTTCAGAAGGAAAGGAGAATGTTTTGTGGACCATTTGTTTTTTTGTGTGTGTGTGGCAGTTGTAAGTTATTAGTTTTTAAAATCAGTACTTTTTAATGGAAACAACTTGACCAAAAATCTGTCACAGAATTTTGAGACCCATTAAAACAAAGTTTAATGAAAAAAAAAATTACTATTAATATATTCTATTTCTCTTCAGTCTTTATAAATCTTTCATGAACTAAACTTCAACTTTTATGGTGTCTTTCATATTCATATAAAGAAAATCTGAATCTTCTTCATCATTCTTCCCACAGATATTTTCTTTTCTTTTCTTTTTTTTTTTTTTTAAGATTTTATTTATTTATTTGACAGACAGAGATCACAAATAGGCAGAGAGAGAGGAGGAAGCAGAGAGCCCAATGCGGGGCTCGATCCCAGGACACTGGGATCATGACCTGAGCCAAAGGCAGAGGCTTTAACCCACCTGAGCCACCCAGGCGCTCCCCCACAGATATTTTCTTGTGCATATTTTATTATGCATGGGTGAGAAATAGAGTTAATATCTATGTGAATTTTTTCAGTGTTTTCTAAGACTCTTAAGTAATTTCTTACGACACTTTTTTAGAGGAAAAAAAAAAATCCCCTGAGGTATAAAACCTCTTATTTTCTCATAGATGTACTTGAAGGATACAATGGAACAATATTTGCATATGGACAGACGTCCTCTGGGAAGACACACACAATGGAGGTAACATTTTATAATCTGTCTTGCATGTAGTTTGCAGAATAGAGTGTGCATTCATTCATTATTTATGAAATTATTTCATCATGCTTAAACATATTTACTCTTTATTGGATTCTCTGGTACATATAATATATAGATAACCTCATTGTTGCAATCTAATCAGTCCTGGAGTTGAAATAATGACATTATGTACTTGAAGTCCTATCTTAACTTTGTTTTATTAGCATAACCACAAAAAATGAGCATTTTAGAATTAATGGAAATTTCCTGTTACTTTATAATGGAAATTTAAAATTTTAAATGTTTCGTATGTTTTCATTTCTATTCAGAGCAATTAATTCTCTCCAAATATCTGCACCTCTTTAATAAGAATGTCTCCACAGTTTTTGGTGCTGTTATTAGTAAGATGTGGTCCTGCCTAAACTTTCATCTAGAAAACAGCCTATTTGTTATCTTACGCTGCTGCTACAAAGCATCTGCTTTTATCATTTATCTGAGCATTCTAAAATGACTGCTTATTTTAGTGTAATTCATATTACTTATTCCATAAAGTTACAGAGAACAAAAACATTTCTAGCATATATGTTGATTTGACTTGAAGGAACAATAAAGACATGTGGAAGAAACAGACTAAAACCTCTTTCGAAAATTTTATTGCACAAGCATGGAAAATCTAAATCCAAAATAAAAGGCTTAGAACCACTGGTAACCCTTATCGTTGACATGCAGTATTTATGCATAAATTACCAATGCGTAATAGTTGAGTTGGATTTTTTGGGGGTATTTGTAGAGCTGTTTTCACCAAAAAATGGCCACAATTACAATTACTGTCCCTTGTTTACTGCAAATTGTAGATTGAAAATTTTTACTTTTAATTCATATTTCTTGAGTCTCATTTCGTTTTCTGTTTAGGGAAAACTTCATGATCCAGAAGGCATGGGGATTATTCCAAGAATAGTGCAAGATATTTTTAATTACATTTACTCCATGGATGAAAATTTGGAATTTCATATTAAGGTATAAGACTTGGGGAAAGATTGAGTTCTGTTTTACACCTAGAATAATTTTACTCTGAGAAATAATAAATGTTCTTTTTAAAAAATATTTTAAAAGTTCTTTGGACAGTTACAGTGGAAAGATAATTAGGGTTAGTAAGCTGGGGTTCTTCATACCATTAGATGATCTTGAACAGGGTCACAGAGTCTCTTTTTTGTCTTCACCTCCTCTATAAAAGTGAAGGAGTTTGTTACTAAACTCAGAGGTTCTTGTTGTTGTTGTTCTGGTAAAGGGTTTATTTTTAAGAGAGAGAGTAAGAGACCACAAGTGGGGATGGGGCAGGGAAGCAGAGGTAGAAACAGACACCACCCTGCTGAGGCCCTGGGATCATGTATGACCTGAGCCAAAGGCAGCTGCTTAACTGACTGAGCCACCCAGGTGCCCTAAACTCAAAGGTTCTTACTGTTCTCATGAGTCTAATTCATTTTAGATGAAGATACATAATGGAAATTGCTATTTAGTTACATGAGCAGTTTAGAGAATTCATATCTTCCTGGTAGAACATGAGCTATGGCTGAGTTGTTGATAACTCTGCCCCCTAGTCTGGATCCCAATAACTTTAATGAACAAGTGAATAAATTATTTTAAAATTTTAATCTTTTTTCCTTCATTTCTTTACCTTCAGGTTTCATACTTTGAAATTTATTTGGATAAGATAAGGGACCTGTTAGATGGTAAGTTACAGTTTTGCTCTTAGCATTTTAAAATAGCATGTTACCTTTTTTTAATAGTAGATATGAAATCATTTCTAAGAGACCTATATGAAATTGACTTAAATTGTAGGAAACAGGTATATTTTAAAGTTCTTTTAAAGTTAGTTGAATGCTTTTGACTTGTTGAATAACTTACTTAAAGCACATATTTATGGGTGTTTGTGTTTCTTAGGTAGTAATTAGAGAATTGAATTACAGTTAGAGGTCATGAGTCCTTGTCTTCTGTCAGCTGTCAGTTAGATTCACTGCCCTCAGACAGACTATTAAACCACTCTGGGTTATTGTTATTTTCAAATGTGTGTGGTAGAGGTTGCATTGGACTAAAATTCTATATTGCTCAATTAGTTTGTATTTAAATCTACTGTTTCTGCAGTCTTTTTTTAATAGCGATATGTTGTATTCTTAAAATTTACCTATTATTAGGTCACTTGGGAAAGGAAACAATCAATTGAATAAGCTATTTCATAGCTAGTTTTCGAGTTGAGGAGAATGTTGCTGATACTCTTCATTTTTCTTTTTCAGTTTCAAAGACCAACCTTTCAGTTCATGAAGATAAAAATCGAGTTCCCTATGTAAAGGTACTTATAAAATAATAGAGAATGCTTGTTTAGAAAAGCCCTGTGATAAACAATTTTAAGGCTATTGACATACTTCAAAAACTATTTTGTAGGGGTGCACAGAGCGTTTTGTATGCAGTCCAGATGAAGTTATGGATACCATTGACGAAGGAAAGTCCAACAGACATGTAGCAGTTACAAGTAAGTAGGATGTTTATTAACACTAGTTAAGGTACAAAGCCGCCTTAAAATGTCTTTATGAAGTTGATTAACTTCATTAGATTTCTTTGTAAAGTAATGCTTTAGAAATTATTAGTAAGGGAAAACCATGTTTGCTTACAGTTGTTTGTGTTATTTCATTGCAGATATGAATGAACATAGCTCTAGGAGTCACAGTATATTTCTTATTAATGTGAAACAAGAGAACACGCAAACAGAACAAAAACTGAGTGGAAAACTTTATCTGGTTGATTTAGCTGGTAGTGAAAAGGTAAAATCTTTATATTTTGGTATATACTTAAGCATTTTTAAAAACTTTTGCTTGAATTTGGACTTTGACATTATTTGTTGTTAACATGTTAAAAACTATAAAATTGGATTTGCTAATATTTCTGAGAGTTAAAAGCTTTGATGACCATGCTTAACCAGTTCCAAATTACTGTCATTTGGGCCATAGTCCAGTTCAGTCAATAGGTGTTACCTTTGACTTAAGGTGTATGATTTTATTGAGGATTTTGTTTAGCATATATTGTTATAAATTTTATTAGGTATCCTTTTCCTTAATTTTGTTACCTGTTACCATACTGGCTGTGGGCTCCCTGTGAAAACTGGTAACTATCCATTAGTCTTCTCTGGTTTGGTTGTACCCCTTTCTTTCCTTGGTTGATTATTTAATAATTACAGACTATACCATATAACAGTCTGATTCTAGTTTATGCGAAGATTAAAATAAGTTCAAATATTTTAATAATTGATCTCTGTACCCATTTTGGCCGTTTTGCTAATTTTTCTTCTGATTAAAATGACATGGCTGTTCCCTTTTACTTAAGTCTTAAACACATCCTTCAAAGCCTGTCTTTGATTTTTGCGAATTCTGAGAGGTGTTTCTTCGGCCAATATTGTTAACATACTATTTTATTCTATCTTTAATATATGTATTTCACATCTTTTAAAAAGAAGTTTGCTTTTATATTTAAATACAGTCTGTAATAGTTACAGTATCCACATTATACTTTAGCAAATGTTAAAAGCTTCCCCTTTTTTAATGAAGCAAAGGGGGTTAACAAATAGTAAATGGCAAATGTACATATAAATTTGTTATTTTCAAGAGCACAAATTTGAAATAAAATTTGTTAACTACTTACTGACATTCTTGTCATGCACCTAGTTACTTGACCAAGTTCTCAGAAGTCTAATGCTCAAGAAATAGTGATAGTTTAGAATAAATACTTGGCAAATAAAATCATGAAGGTTTTCGTGTTGTTGTTTGTTGGCTATTGATGACCTGAACTTTTTAGAAAATTTGAAGAGCTTAAAATTTTGTTTCATTCTTTTGAAATCATATATGTAGGTTAGTAAAACTGGAGCTGAAGGCGCTGTGCTGGATGAAGCAAAGAACATCAACAAGTCCCTTTCTGCTCTTGGCAATGTCATTTCTGCTCTGGCTGAGGGGAGTGTGAGTGCACATTCTTCTCTTTCCTTGTCGTTGTCTTCTGGGGATCCATATGGTAGATGCACGGATGTTTGAGTGAAAGATTCGGTGTGTTTGAATCAGTGTGTGTGAATTAGTTGTCTTACAGGAATTTATAGTATTAGTATGTAGATCTTAGTTCTCCTCTTAATATTAATCTGTTAAAATAACCAAAATCCCTTTGTAACTTACTTAAAGTGTAACATATTTCTGTAACAAATTTTATTCCTTAGAAACCCATTGGTCTTCTATGTTTTTTATGTTCATAGACATATGTTCCATATCGAGATAGTAAAATGACAAGAATCCTTCAAGACTCATTAGGTGGCAACTGTAGAACCACTATTGTAATTTGCTGCTCTCCATCATCGTACAATGAATCTGAAACAAAATCTACACTCCTGTTTGGTCAAAGGTTAGTTGTTAAAATACAAAGTGTAAATGACAGGTCTTTTGTTTATTAAGTCTAGGAAAATGCGGGTAGGTATTACTCAAATCAGTGCATTTTGTAATATGCTAGACAACTTTTTAATTGAGAGATAATATAAACAAGGTCCAATTTTAAAGCTGCTTGGATTTGAATTAAGTTTTAGTATATATCAAAGGCAAATGTTAACTTCAGTCAAATTTATATGAGAAGCAGGGCACCTGGGTGGCTCAGCGGGTTAAGCCACTGCCTTTGGCTCAGGTCATAATCCCAGTGTTCTGGGATCGAGTCCCACATCGGGCTGCTTGCTCAGCAGGGAGCCTTTTTCTCTCTCTGCCTCTCCCTGCCACTCTGCCTGCTTGTGTGTTCTCTCTCTCTGACCAAAGAAAAAAATTTATATGAGAAGCTTTAATTTAGCATTAGAGAAAATAAGCATTTAAATCAGATAATAAAGAAAAGCTTGACAAATATAATCCTGTATTAGCCTGTTGACATACGTGATAGGTTCACATAACGAGATAGCCAAATATGAATTGCTTAACCTAGGAAAGTCGGTAGTGGTGTTTTATCTTTGACCTTCAACAGTAATTTTTTTATTATTATTAATTTATCCTTGCAAATGAATTGGGAAAATAGGGGCCCTTGTTTTTTTATCCTCATCAGGTTTTTTTGGTTTTGTTCGTTGTTTTTTTTTTAAGTTATTCACAAATTTGAGAACTGACACAAATTTATTTAGCTTGTGAATAAGCACTATAGTAATTACAGTTCTTTGTATTTAGTTATAAAGATAATTAACAAGAATAGTCAAATTGCATAGCCAAAAATACATATATATGCACACACACCCCCCTTCATATATATGTAACACGTATGGATATCAATTGAAAATATTTAATTCTAATTACATTTTTTTTTTCCTGCAATTACTTCTCTTAGGGCCAAAACAATTAAGAACACAGTTTGTGTAAATGTAGAATTAACTGCAGAACAGTGGAAAAAGAAGTATGAAAGAGAAAAGGAAAAAAATAAGACCCTGCGGAATACCATTCAGTGGCTTGAAAATGAACTCAACCGATGGCGTAATGGTAATAATTTATGAATATGTCATTTGGAGTTTGTTGAATATGAATGTAAAGCTATTTTATAAAATTTGAGGCTAATAACAAATATAAATAAAAATTATAAACCATATCCATTTTTAGTTTTTAAGAATTAGGGATCATCAATTAAAAATTAATAAAATCTTTTAAATCCTAATTTTATCTGTAATGATAAATAGAGGTACAGAGGCCATTTTGGAAGCTATAGTAGTCACAGATGGCAAGGTTCCTACAGTAGGGTGGAAGCAATAAAATTTATAAGATTTAGTGACTGGATTTAGAAGATGGAGGTGAGTCGAAAGTAATTGCAGCTTCTCAAATCTCAGACTGAGCTGCTAAGAAAGTTGGTGAGAGCTGTTGAAATTGAATAAAATTGTAATTCATTTTAGACAGGTGGATAGTTTATTAATTATGCTTTCTCTTATTTTAGGAGAGACTGTGCCTATTGATGAGCAGTTTGACAAAGAGAAAGCCAACTTGGAAGCTTTTGCAGTAGATAAGGATATTACTATTACCAATGATAAGCCAGCAGCTACAATTGGAGTTACTGGAAACTTTACTGATGCTGAAAGAAGAAAGTGTGAAGAAGAAATTGCTAAATTGTACAAACAGCTTGATGACAAGGTAGGTATTGTTCATGTTTTAGTTTGTTTTAGAATGTTATGGCATAGGTATTTTTATTTTTAATTTTAATTTTAATGTATATAGGTCCCTTGGACCTATATACATCTTCTTTGGTTTCTGTTAACCTTGTGAAAATCATTGTAAAGTTGACCCTCAGATAACACTTGTTTGAAATGCATGGATCCACTTAGATACGGATTTTTACAATAAATACAGTAATATACATAAATTTTTCTTATGATTTTAATAACATTTCTTTTCTCTAGCTTGCTATATTAAAAATATGAATTATATTTAAATATAAAATAAAAATTTTATATAAGATATATAATTAACTGTAAATACAAAATATAAATATAAAATTAAAATATAAATAATTTAAAAATATAAATATATATAATACATTAACAAAAAATATGTATTAGTTGTTCATTGGTAAGCTTTCCATTCAGCAGCAGGCTAGTAAGAGTTAAAAAAGTTTTTGGTAAGTCTGAAGTTATATGTGGATCTTTAACTCTGTTGTGGGGGGGCGTAGTCAGCATCACTAACCCTCAGGTTATTCAAGGGTCATCTGTATTAATAAAAATACAAAATTACAGTTTCTGTTTTAGTGCAGAAACTGTGAGACATAATTATTTTTTCCCTTTAGAAGAATTTTCAAGAGGAAATTCGGCATTGGGTCATTGGAGAGCCTAAATGAAACGATTTCTTAGAATCAGGGATCTAAAGACTCAAAGGTGATGCAGGAGATTAGAGAGGGAACAAAATAAAGTGGAAATAATGTTTTCCTGTTTTGATTATGTCCGTTAGTAGTGTGAAAAATAAATTATGAACCAGAAAAAGAAGGGGAAAACAAGAGCAGTGGAGAGATTGGAAGTAAATAGTTCTGGTTTTGGTTTTAGGTGATATTTTATATGTATTTTAAACAGATACGGCAGTTTTGGAATAGCTGCCTGGCCATAATTTTCAGTAATAGATTTAAACGTTTTTTGTTTTTGCATTTAAGCTATTTTTTTATAAACAAGCCTTTTTAAATTGGGTGATGTTACAATTATTAATTGAAAGAAATTCCATCTATTTCAACTTTTTTCTAGGAGATTGAAATAAGCTATGCTGAATTTAGAGAAACAGTTTTGAAATATTTTGGTCGGGGGGATAATAATCTTACTATTTGTATTAGAAAATAGAATTTGGTTGTGAGCTACTTTGTTAATTTATTACTACTTTAAAACTCTAGGATGAAGAAATTAATCAACAGAGCCAGTTGGTAGAGAAACTGAAGACACAAATGTTGGATCAAGAAGAAGTAAGTTGAATACCTTACATACTGCTTTCAGAAAAACTTTATAGTTTGTCACTGTTATTTAAACATAAAAGGACCTACAGAGCTTAGAATATACTGGATTACATCAACAAGTTTTTTTAATATTCCTGTGCTTCACTGAGCATATGATACATCATTGGATTAAAGCAAAGATTCACTTCCTCTTAAGGTTTTTCTGTTTTTTCAGTTTGAGTTCTAACTGGAGGGGAGAGGAAACTTTTTTCAGTATTCTATTCATATAGTTCTACTGGAGTTTTTAACTCTGTCTTCTACTTTCCTTGCTTGACATACAGTGCTGTTTTACGTCCTTATTCTCCCCCAAAACATGTCTTACTAATTCTTGAGAAAGACTTATTACACTGAGCTGGGATAACTTGAGACTGTTCCTCCCTTTATGGAGAGTATTTCCACATGTAAATGAAGGAAGAAATATTAAAAACACAATGTTGTATTGTCATTCCTCACTTAAACACACATACAGGTTTAAAGGGATAATTAAAGAAAGAAAATAACTGATCTCTGAATTGCTTGGACCTGTCTCTAATAATTGTATAATTTAAGGTATGACTTACTATGGGATTGAGAATGTCATTGAATGAAACATTTTTTATTCCTCTCTTACCATGTCTACCTTCATCATACCTGTTCATTTTTGCCTTCTTTACTTTGATAATAGTCCTTTCAAGTTCCTCTTTAGTTTGTCACCTAGTTCAGACCCTCAGTTTATCTTATCTGGCAGAGCAGGAGGATAATTAAAAAATGGTACTTCATTCAAGGTTTGTTTTGGAGATGGGGGCAAAGATTATATAGCTTCAATAAAGAAGAGATAGCCACCATCAGTCAACTTAGTCCTGGTCACATCATCTTTGTACTTCAGTTATGGCATGTTTTCTCAGAAAGGTCACTAGTAAACATCTTACACAATTCTTCATTATAATATTCTGTGCTGTGTGTTATAGTACATTTAGCATGCCTGGCCCCGCTTCTAAGTGCCATTAGCATTCTGCACCATTAGAAAAAGTCCTACAAATTTCCAGATGCCTCTCCCTGCTTAAAAGCCACTGACCATAGACGTTTGCAGTATTCTGCTAACTAGCCTCTTGGCTTCTCTGCAGTTCAAAATTTGTATGTTGATGCTAAGTTTTCCTGAGGCATAGCTCAGGTGCTACCCCTTTTTGACCAAAGAAAATCTAAACTTTAAAGCGTGTCTTCTAAACATCTACTAATTTCTTTTTCTATCTTCATTATTCATGAACCTAGTATGCCTTTTCCTTTCCATTAAATTAATTTGTACATGACTAAAATTGGCCAATTCTTGCCACCTTCTTCATGAATAATCTACAGAAATACTCTGTTTTAAATACTACCAAGCATAAATAAATACATACATACGTACTGCCAAGCACTTTGTCACGTCCTCTCCCTCCTTTATGGCTCTTAGTTAACATTCCGTCATGTATTGCATCTATTTATGTACCTTTTTTTCTTCTACTAGATTCTTCAAAGACAAAGTCTTTTTAATTTTCTTGCTGTCTCCCACAGTGTCTATCACAGTGCCTGCATGTAGTAGTCAGTAAATCTGTTGAATGAATAAGTGTTCACACAGTTAATAGCATCCACATTTTATTCTTTGTTAAACTTGTATACCTTTTTAAAACCTGTATACTTTTACTCTTTCACGTAGCTTTTGGCATCTACGAGAAGAGATCAAGATAACATGCAAGCTGAACTGAATCGCCTGCAAGCAGAAAATGATGCCTCTAAAGAAGAAGTAAAAGAAGTTTTGCAAGCCTTAGAGGAGCTTGCTGTCAATTATGATCAGAAATCTCAGGAAGTTGAAGATAAAACTAAGGAATATGAATTGCTTAGTGATGAACTAAATCAGAAATCGGTAGGTTATAATTCTGTTTTCTTAATATTTTAATAAAAGTATTCTTAATTGAAATTAACTAGCTTCTTTCTAGTAAGCTTAATACTGATAGTATCTGTTCTTAAGGCATTCCAAGCCTCAACTTCAGTTCCTCCTTTATATAAAACCTTAGAGGTGAAGGAAGAGAGTTATCTTTTAGTTCCTGAAGATCTGTTAAAAGGTAGTTAAAATGCCATTTGAAGGGCACCTGGGTGGCTCAGTTGGTTAAGCGACTGCCTTCGGCTCAGGTCATGATCCTGGAGTTCCAGGATCGAGTCCCCACATCAGGCTCCCAGCTCCACGGGGAGTCTGCTTCTCCTTCTGACCTTCTCCCCTCTCATTCTCTCTCTCTCTTTCTCTCTTTCAAATAAATAAAGAAATATAAATTAGAATATATAATTATATATTGTTTTTTATATATATAAATATATATTATATATTTATATCAATATGTAATATAATATATTATTATATTATATGTTATATAATATATTGATATAAGTATATGTATATATAAATATATAATTTATATTTATACCTAATTTCTTAATATTTTATGTATTTATATTTTATATATAAAATAAAATATATTTTCTATATTATGTATAATATATACAAATATATATAAAATAAATATAAATTAGAAACAAAATATATATTTAAAAATGCCATTTGAAGACTTGTTGGCTGTTCCTAATAGTCTTATGTTAAAGGAAAAATAAGTTTAACTTCTAATTGTTCAGTAATGTTATTAGATGACTGTTAAGTAAGAAATGTGCACATAAAAATAAGAGAAGGAGACACAACTTCTGTAACCTGGGTTTTGTTTACTGTTACATTCCCAGCGCCTGGTGTAGAGCCTACCTAGCACAGTGAAGGCTCTTCCTTGCAATTCTGCAATAAATAAGCATCTTTATTTGTTATCATTGCTATAAGACAGGATTTGCCACCCTCCTAGAGTGATCCCAAAGGTAGTATATAACTGTGATTGTGACTACTGTACTTGCAGTAGCATCATGGAAGAGCTCTCTTACTAATATTTTATTACTATCAATACCAACTTCTTGTCCAGAAACCACATTTAGAGTTGAACTCAGTGTCAGTGCACTACTTATTTCCCTATTCGTGTTCACCTATTTAAAGAAAAGCAGTCAATACTATTTTTAAATGTTTTCATGCCCCTGATGAGAAATTCATTTTTCCCTGTTAATCTCCAAAGTAACAATTTAATAGCATGGAGGTCAAGGTGCCCCTATAACTCTTACTGAGTTCACATTATTAGCACATCAAATTACCGTTTGGAAGAACAGCAGGAATTTCTTACAACTCTAAGCTGTAAGTTGGTCTTCAGTCACCAATTTCAGTCTTTATGACAGTTCTGTCTGTGTCTCAGTTACAAAGCTGAATCTGTCAGCACTACATTGTAGTAGAAGTTAGAAATCTTACAGTGTTCTGTATCTTTTTATATGTGTACAACATTGCTACTCATTTGTTAGAGAAAGTATCTGGTGATTTAGATATTAATTCTCGCTACCTTATGAGACTTAAGATATGCCTGGTATTTTAGATTAAACTGGGTGGGCACACTACTGGTACTCAGAAACTTAGGGAAATGTCCGGAAGAAACAACAAACCGAAATAGTGGCATCTTTATTAAAAGCAACTGCATTTTTTAAAAAAGATCTTATTTATTTATTTCACAGATAGAGATCACAAGTAGGCAGAGAGGCAGGCAGAGAGAAAGAGGAGGAAGCAGGCTCCCCACTGAGCAGAGAGCCCAATGCAGGCTCGATCCCAGGACGCTGGGATCATGACCTGAGCCAAAGGCAGAGGCTTTAACCCACTGAGCCACCCAGGCACCCCAAGCACTGCAGTTTTTAATTCAACTTACTGACTTTTACTATCTGACATGTGGTATAATGATTAGTTTTAATGTGGCCAAATTGGGTTGGACTTTTCAAAATTATGGTGACTTTGTTGCTGCTAAAGCAGCTGTTATTTTAAACTTAATTAAATTCAGTAATGCTGCTTCATCACTATCTCCTAGATATTTGCTTATGTCATAGTATCAAAGAAGCAGTAATTATCAAGTGGACTTTTCCAGTGACTATGTATATAGAAAATAGATAAAAACATACAAACCATCTAGAAAGTTCAGTACTATTCTAACATTATTTTGCTCAGACTCTGTTTTCAAAGATAAGACATACTATGGTAATAAAAGAAAATTCAATCTAATTATTTTGGAAGTTTCTCACTTCTAGGTAGAAAACATAACCCAGTCTCAAAAATTAGTGAAATGGGGGGATGCTTGGGTGGCTCGGTTGGTTGGGCGACTGCCTTCAGCTCTGGGGTGGAGCCCCATGTTGGGTTCCTCCCTCTGCTTCAGCCGCTCCCCCTTCCTGTGTTCTGCTCTTTCATTCTCAAATAAATAAATAAAATCTTAAAAAATATATATAGTGAAATGGTACAAACTATCTGGTTTTCAAAGAGCATAATCTGGCTACTTTATAAAGTCTGTTAGGTCTAAAATATTTTCTAAGTTTAAACTGGGAGCTATCCCAGAACTCAGTAGATCAGTTAGTTCAAAAAATTGAAAGTAGAAAATAATGCTTTTGTGAGTCCTGGGTGAACTGAAATACCTGTCAATATTTGAAGTAATCTTTCACTTACTAGGTTTAACTGTGCCTTTTGTCTTGGGTTCTGTTAGGCAACCTTAGCAAGTATAGATGCTGAACTTCAGAAACTTAAGGAAATGACCAACCACCAGAAGAAACGAGCTGCTGAGATGATGGCATCTTTACTAAAAGACCTTGCAGAAATCGGAATTGCTGTAGGAAATAATGACGTAAAGGTAAGTATACTAACCAAATACTAAGTATGGTTATCAGTAGAGAACTCATACTTCTGTTTACTGCTTAACTTTTACAAGGTTCTTTTCATACCCATTATCTTATTCAAAATAACAATGTGTGGTAGATGTAGGTATTAATTTCATTTTAAATAGGTGAGGAAAGAGGAAGAGAGTAAGAGATGCTCAAAAGCAGTATCATTTATTTGGATCCCATGTTTGGTTCTTTTCTCTACCATGTAAAGATTTTTCGTTTAGAGATTATGTTAAATTACTGTACATCAAAGTGTGTAACTGGGGCAACAGTGAAGATTAGCTCAGGGAGTTAATTTGTAAATGAATTGGCCTGTGGTTGCTTTTAAATGTTTGAAAAGATAAAAAAGATGAGCACTACTAATTTTAAAGTTCTACTATGAAAAATTTCAGACATGTGACAGTAGAGAGAATAATACCTTGAACTTCAGAGTTACTAGTAATCAAAATGTTGCAGTACCTATATGCCTTTTATTCTTTCTAATCTTTTTTAGGGTACTAACATTGGTTATGTTAGCACTAGGCATGTGATAAGAAGAAAAGATTAGTGACCTAGTAAATTTTTAAACTTAGAGCAAAAAAAGCAAACTAAAACTCTTAACTGCAAACACATGTATATAATATGAAAGATTTGTATGTTGCAGTAGGTATTTGTTTGGACTTTTTCTTCTGGATTAAAGTTTAATTAGTAACAAAGAACAAACTTACGCTAGGGTTTATTGTGACAGCCTACTAAGAATAAGATGCCCAGTTTAACAAGATTTGAAAATGAAATAAAAGTTTCCAATATGGAGTACACGTTACTAATGTTAGTTGTTATTTAAAGCTGCTGTGTGTTGATGGAGACAAGGATTCGTCTCCTAATACATCATTTTTTAATGTTGTCTCATGCCGTTGAGACAAAAGAAAAATGGTAAATACTGGGTGACTTGACGTACTCTTTCTTCTCTCCAGAATGTTCCATCTGAACATTGAGGGTGAACTAATGTGATAGAGCTATATGGGACTCCTCGGGGATGGAAAAGTAAATTTACTTCATATCATTAAACATGAGATAGGTGTTCAAAATTTGTTCTATAGATTTGTGTCTTCTTTTTATTTTTTTATTTTATTTTTTTAAGATTTTATTTCATTTGAGGGACAGAGAGAATGAGCAGGGCAAAGGGGAGAAGCAGGCTCCCCGCTGAGCCAGGAGCCTGACAAGGGGCTCATTCCCAGAACCAGGGATATGACCTCAACCAAAGGCAGATGTTTAGCTTTCTGAACCACTGATGCGCCCCAGAGGTTCTTTTTAGAAAAGTCTTTCCATTTTATGTTCAACTAAGTCTTAATTTAAGTGAAAAAGTGGTAAAGAGAAAAGAGAAGGAATTGTTTATTTTCGGTAGCAGTGCCATTGATAAAATACAGTTTCCTTGACTCCCTAGACTGGTTTTTTTTTGTTTTTTTTTTTTTAAAGATTTTATTTATTTATTTGACAGAGAGAGATCATAAGTAGGCAGAGAGGCAGACAGAGAGAGTGAGAGGGAAGCAGGCTCCCTGCTGAGCAGAGAGCCCTATATGGGACTCGATCCCAGGACTCTGAGACCATGACCCGAGCTGAAGGCAGCAGCTTAAACCACTGAGCCACCCAGGCACCCCCCTAGACTGTTTTTTTCACTATACCATTATAGCATTTTGATCCAAGTCAGCCTTGCAAATAGGTTCTTAAAAAAAAAATGGATTCTCAGTATTTTTTGTCATTTTTATGTAATTCTTTTTCTCTTAACATGATCATTAAGCATTGCTTGAGCTTTATTAACTTTGTGGTTTTTACATTATGATTCACTCTTTGCGTCGTACGGTTAATGGATTTTGACAGATGCATGATACAGAACCACCATTACAGTATAGTTATATATATAGAACAGTTTTACCTCCTTTACAAATCTCTTGTGCTTTTTGCCCTATTAACCCCTCTCCCCTGAACAACAGCCAGTGTGATCTTTTCAGTATAGTTTTGCCTTTTTCAAAATACCATATAGTTGGAATCATACAGTATTTTTCATTTTCAACTGGCTTTTCTTAGCAACATGCAGTTAAGTTATTTCATGGCTTGATAGCTCATTTCTTTTATCACCAGATACTCCACTATGTGGATATACCAGTTTATCCATTCCTCTATCAAGGGCCATCTTGGTTACTTGAGGTCTTTGGCAGTTACACATAAAGCTGCTATAAACATTCGTATGCAAATTTTCCTGTGGACATAACTTTTCAATTCAGTTGGGATAAAAATAGCTAGGAGCGTAATTGCTAGAACATATGTTAAGAGTTGGCTTTATAAGAAACCCCCAAAGTGGCTGTAGCATTTTGTATTCCAGTCAGCAGTGAATGAGCACTCTTGTTACTTCACATGCTGACAAGGATTTGATGTCATCAGTTTTTTGGTTTGAGATGTATAGTGTTATCTTATTGTTTTAATTTGCAGTGGGATTGTTTGTTTTCTTATCTTGAGTTTTAAAGAGATCTCTGTATGTTTTGGGTAGCAGTCCTTTATAGGTAAGTGTTTTGCACATATTCCTCCCAATCTGTGGCTTATCTTTTCATTCTCTTAACAGTGTCTTTTACAGAGCAGAAGTTTTTAATTTTAATAAAGTTTAGCTTACAGATTTTTTCTTTCAGGATTGAGTTTTTGGCATTGTATCTAAAACTTATGTCCAAACCCAAGGTCATGTAGATTTTCTCCTGTTTTAGAGATTTTTGGTTTTATGTAATTTACATTTAGGTCTATGATCCATTTGGAGTTTTCTTTCTTCTGTAAGGTATAAGGTCTGTCAAGCTTTGTTATTTTATGTCTGGATTGATAGTTTTTCTGTGACAGCTCATTGAAAAAACTGTCCTTTGTCCACTGAATTGCCTTTGCCCCTTTGTCAGAGATCAAATGACCATATTTGTGTGTGTCTGTTCCTGGGCTCTATTCTGTTCCAATTACCATCTGTTATTTTGCCAGTCCCACACCATCTTGATTACTCTAGCTTTATAGTAAGTCTTGAAGTTGAGTAGTATCAATCCTCTGACTTTGTTCTTTAGTAGTGTTTGGCTATTCAGGTTTTTTGCCTTTCCGTTTAAACTTTAGTGTCTGTTGATAAACTTGCAGGGATTGTTATTAAGATTATGTTAAATCCATAGATCAAGTTGGGAAGAACTGACATCTTAATATTGAGTCTTTCTATCCATGAATATGGATTATCTCCCATTTTGTTTAGTTCTTCATTGATTTGTCATACTGATTTTATACTTGCTATGTTACATCTATGCCTAAGTATTACTTTTTTCTTTTCATTCTAATGTCTGTGCCACTGTTTTTAATTTCACATTCCTTTCTTCATTGCTGGTATAAGAATGTGACTTTCGTAAGTTAATCTTGTATTCTGCAATATTAACTATAATGGCTTACTATTTCTAGACGTTGTTTGTTTTTTTTTTTTTTTTTAACGTTGTTGTTTTTTAAACAATCCTATCCTCTGCAAACAAAGGCAGTCTTATTTCTTCTCAAACTCCACTTAATTTTGACACTGAATACTGTACTGAAATTTTTAATGAAACTTAGGGAATGTACAGTCACCACGGTTCTTCTTTATTGAAATTAAAAGTCATCCTGTCTCTGTCCCTAAACATCATTACTAAGTTTTATACTGGGCTTACATATGATTATCAATGAAGAGGAAATCTAAAAATTGAAAGAGGCAGTGTCTTCAGTTTGTTTTTAGGTTGCATTTGTTTTCCTTTGTAAGCATGTATTAACATTAAGTTTTAGAAAACAAGGAAAGTAGAAATTAAGCTAAGTTTACTTGCCCTTTATTAAAAACAATATTTAATGAAAGAAAAGCTCTATACTTTTTATGAATATTGGGTAATACTTATTTTGTTAAAAGATTTTGGAGTCTAATTAGGTAACCACAAACTGGACATTTTTGTTTTTAATTTTTTATTTTATTTTTTTCTTACAGCAGCCTGAAGGAACTGGCATGATAGATGAAGAGTTCACTGTTGCAAGGCTGTACATTAGCAAAATGAAGTCAGAAGTAAAAACAATGGTTAAACGCTGCAAACAGTTAGAAAGCACACAAACTGAGAGCAACAAAAAAATGGAAGAAAATGAAAAGGAATTAGCAGCATGCCAGCTTCGTATCTCTCAAGTATGTATAACAGAACAAAGTTTCTTCACTTTGAACAGCTATGTATACATTTTATTGATTATAAAAATTTTAAGGAAAATGACCTATGGGTTATTTTGGGTAACAATAAAAAGGTCAATTGGTTTTTCCTATGTTCACTGCAGTATATGAGTGAATTTAACTGGGTTATATTTAGTGACATGTATATGTTATATATAGAAGTTTGCTAGAAAATGTGACTGATGTGGCTTTTGAAAAATCTAAAAGAATTCTGGGGTAGACAACTGCAGAACCAGTTTTCTGGCTTTGGCAACTGAATGGATGAGGCCATTCACCAAGATAGGAGTTGTAGAAGTAGGGAAAAAGAGAGTAATGTTAGAGATACTAGTAAGGATATCGCATATTTCAGCCTTCAGTACCATAGTTTGCAAGTGTTGTAAGCTATACAGGGGACCATTTCCTTAATTAAATTATCATTGTAATATTACATGTTTAGATATACAGAGAAAACCTGCTAACTTTCAGATTATCCCTAAGAACAAAATGTGTGCATGAGATTTTATTTTTTGGCACTTCATATCAGTATATTTTTCCCAAAAGCATGAAGCCAAAATTAAATCATTGACTGAATACCTTCAAAACGTGGAGCAAAAGAAAAGACAGCTAGAGGAATCGGTGGATTCCCTCAGTGAAGAACTAGTCCAGCTTCGAGCACAAGGTATTAACTTTTGACTTTTTTATGAGTTCTACGTATATTCTTTCTTTAGTATTAACTGTAGTAAATTAAATTTACACTGAAAATAGTGGGAATATGGATAACTTAGAACAGAAATAATATATTTTAAAATGGTTTTGAAACCTATTTTTAAAATTGTGTTTGAATATGGAAGTGGCCAATCTAGGAATTTCCCACAAAGTTATGAGGGGTGTGTGTGGCGGGGGATGGGGCGGTGTATAAATCTTAACACAGGGGATAGAGAAAGCTATCTTAGCCCCTATCATGCCCTAACCCATCTGTTCCAGGATTAGGCAAAGAAAATAAACTATAATATCAACATAAAGGATATAACTATATTATTAGTAAACATGTTCTGAGGCCGGAGAGCAAGATTTACTATGTAGCATTTAGATAATTTAAAGTCAGGTACTGCCAAGCAACAGATCCTTGATAAAACCTTTGGCTCCTTGGTTTATAGGAAGAATTTTAAGGCTTATTTCTTCCCTGTTTTCTCTCTACCCAAACAGAGAAAGTACATGAGATGGAAAAGGAGCACTTAAATAAGGTTCAGACTGCAAATGAAGTTAAGGCAAGTTTGCTGTAACGTTGGATTCTAATTACTTTAATCCACTGTTCTTATTCTTAATCTTGATTAATCTGATTTAAATCCTTTTCTCCTAATAACTTCAGCAAGCAGTTGAACAGCAGATCCAAAGCCACAGAGAAACACATCAAAAACAGATTAGTAGTTTGAGAGATGAAGTTGAGGCAAAAGAAAAACTCATCACTGATCTTCAAGAGTAAGTATACTTTTCTTCCCTCTGAGATAGTAGAAGCTAACTCAGAAAGATTGACTGTTTAGCAAGAGGAAATAATATCTTTTCAGAAGTCTCCATTTTTCATTGAAAATTTTCGTTTTGCCTTGCACGTAAAGAATCTTTTTAGTTAAGAGCATATCTTCTAAGTTCCGGGTGAAATTTTTAAAAATTGTATACCTGGTTGGCTCAGTTTGACTCAGGTCATGATCCCAGGGTTGTGGGATTGAGCCCCATGTCAAGGCTCCCTGCTCAGTGGGGAGTCTGCTTCTTCCTCTCATTCTCCCTCTCAAATAAATAAAATCTTAAAAAAGAAAAAAGAATTTTAAAAATTAACTTCCTTCTTAAAAATTTCCTAACAGAGAAAAACTTTTGGAAATGTGGATTTTAGAAGGTTGGGTTTTTTTTTTTTAAGTTTTTATTTTATTTTAATTCAAGAACTTTTAAAAAAAATAATTGTATTCTTGGTTTTTCATTTTCTCTGTTTCCATAGCTGTATGTATACATAGCCTAGAATTTATCAAAATTGGAGGTCTGCAACTAAATCATGATTTGAATAGGAACCAGAGGAGAGTAACAAAAAATGACAAATTTTGATATGTGGGTCTTAATGTTAATGCCTTAATGATAAATACAGAATGAGATTCATAGCTTTAAACCAAAATATGAGAAATATTTCATGACTGAAAGTAGCCAGGTCCTCTTCCTTCCCCTGTGGGGGACAGGATAACAGGTGGTCTTGAGTATTTCAGTAGCGAAATGATGGAATTTAAGAATTTGAGAGAATTTTAATGGTGCCATTCAGAAAATTGATACTGTTTTTTTGATATTGATATTGTGCTACGTTTTTTCTTTTGTCAGCCAAAACCAGAAAATGATGTTAGAACAGGAACGTCTAAGAGTAGAGCATGAGAAGTTGAAAGCTACAGATCAGGAAAAGAGCAGAAAACTACATGAACTTACGTGAGTAAATGTTTTAATTCAAATTTAAAAACTAACAACAGGGGATATGTGATTGGTTCAGTCAGTTAAGTGTCTGTCTTCATCTTAAGTCGTTACTGTGCTTGAGCCCTGTGCCAGGCTCCCTCTGCTCAGCCAGGAGTCTGCTACTTGCTCTCGCATGCTTTCTCTCTCCTCTCACTATCTCTCTCTCTCAAATAAGTAAATAAATAAAATCTTAAAAAAAAAAAACAAAATCAAAAGTAAATTAGAGGACTGTAGGCATTGCTCTTGGATATATCCAGTGGACACATTTTTAAGTTTTTATCGGCTAAAGGATATTTTTCTTAAACCTTCTGAGTTTTAATATATACCTTAAAATTTGCAAGGTCCTATATTCTTCACTGATGGCAGGCTCAGACTTCTGTCAGGATTTTATTATAAAAATACACCTTAAATATCATTAAGTCATTTAGAAGATTTCAGGATCTGCCACAAAAGCCTTCTGTGAAATTTAAAAAGAAGTGTCCCTCATTTACTTTACCTGGTGTACTGAGAGTATACTCAGTACTCAGTTTTCTAGAATCTCCGCAGGTAGAAAACTCATGACTATAACTTCTCACTTCTTGAATTTATGACAGATGATTTATAAATGGAACTGCTCTTATTAGTACCGTCACATGTCAGGACCAGCTTTCAGAGTTGGTGTTACACAAACTGCCGAATCTCAACCATGGTTCTGTTTAGAATAATTTTAGTATGAAATACATAAAATGTTTTAGTCTTCAATAATTTATAATTCCCAGTTTAATCAGAATTATTTTGGATAAATAGTAATTAGTGTGTTCTATGTGGTATATTCTAAAATATAAGAACCATTCCTTCCTAATTCTTTGAATTCTGCTACATTTTATTTCATCTCTACACTGCTGTAGTAGTAGTTTTTTTTTCCTAATAAACTATAGATTTAGAAGGAGATTGTAAGGCATGTAAAATTTATTTAAAAATAAAACTAACTTCATGGAATCAGAGTTGAAAATATGTATATTCTGCTGTTTAGAGTCATGCAAGATAGACGAGAACAAGCAAGACAAGATTTGAAGGGTTTGGAAGAGACAGTGGTAAGAAAAGCTCGAAAATAAATAAGACGGTGGGATGTTTAATGGGTTTCCCCCTGGTTATACTAAATATTTAAAGACCAAATTCCAAAAACATTGCTGTTCTTAACTCAAGGCAAAAGAACTTCAGACTTTACACAACCTGCGGAAACTCTTTGTTCAGGACCTGGCCACCAGAGTTAAAAAGGTAATAAGATAATACTGAGGTGGGTATTTATATAAATGGTGCTTACTATGTCTAATTATTTATATCTGTAAGTGAGGTAGTTTTACATTTTCATAACAGTTTTTGCATAGTTAGGGTTAGAACTTTTTAACTTTTAATGTTTTCATAGTATTCATTGACCTTCTTTTCTTAGAGTGCCGAGATCGATTCTGATGACACTGGAGGCAGTGCTGCTCAAAAGCAAAAGATCTCCTTTCTTGAAAATAACCTTGAACAACTCACTAAAGTGCACAAACAGGTAACAAAGAATCTATTTTGTAGGTAACTGCAAAATTATAAGAAAAAAATTGAGGAATGGCAAGTGTTTGAGTATTTCCAACGCCTAAGGAATTTTCATGCCCTGAGCTGTTCTTTTGCTTTATCTAGCAATTATATAAATAAATCACTAGCAATTTTTAGGGAAGTTAATGTTTTTAACAACCCTACTATCAAGAGGCCAATGAAAATGGGTAATATTTATTTTCTAGGATTTCAGGCATGTCAGTTTTTCGCACTTATTCATGATAATTTTTAAATCTTTAGTAGATAGGACTTTACAGTTAAAATATAATATTATTTGTCTGTCATTTAATGCCCCAGAGTGTGAACTATATGAAATAATGAGGCAGTTCATTTTTTTTTAAAATTGTGCTTATCGTGTGGGTCTTTGTTTTTGTTGTTTTGCTTTTTTGTGGCTTGGTATGTGATTTAATTATTTTTAAAGTTTCTTAGCATACGTAATTGCACATCTTTGTTCATATAAGTGTGATGTTTGTACTAGAGTAAAGGGAATTTTAGCCGTTTTGCTTTCCACACTTATTTTAACACTTAAAATGGTATTTACCAGATTAGTACCTTATTGAAGAGGCCTAACACTGTTACACCTTATTGTCATTGCCTAGTGAGGAGACAGAATAATTTCCCCTTGCCCCCCCCCAAATTGAGTGAAATTATATCTGTGAGAAATGCATATATAGATGATATGCATGGATGTATGTATTCTTTTCATGTTGCTGCCTAAGTTAAATTAGCTAAATGGAAAATGTTAATATAAAATGTAGTTTTACTTTTTTTTTCTAAAGAGAAATTATGAAATGTTTGTATTTTCTCAAATCATCTTGTTAAAGCTAAACTACTTATTTTCTTTATGTACCCGTAGTTGGTACGTGATAATGCAGATCTTCGCTGTGAACTTCCTAAGTTGGAAAAGCGACTTAGAGCTACAGCCGAAAGAGTGAAAGCTTTGGAATCAGCACTGAAAGAAGCCAAAGAAAATGCATCTCGTGATCGCAAACGCTATCAGCAAGAAGTAGATCGTATAAAGGAAGCCGTCAGGTCAAAGAATATGGCCAGAAGAGGACATTCTGCACAAATTGGTTAGTAGAACACATTAAAACCTTTTAAACTTTGCTTGCTTTGAATGTTTTTATTTACTTGAAAACATAATCTGATTGATTATGTGTCATGGAGGTATTTGTATTTCTAATTTACCAAAGAGTGGCATTGTTGGGCATGAAGAGCAGATTGAGGGATAGCTACATTCACAGGACAAGAAAATAAATAAGAACTAGATGGGCATGCAAGAGTGGTCAGAAGAAGTGAAACTATATAGAGAGCATTCCTAAAGCAAAGAGAGACTTGCAAGAAAATAAGTTGTCGGTAATAATATTACATATTTTAGAGTAATCATTCATATAGGAATAAGGTTTTTAAGAGGCTGGGGACTATATAGGTCCTGGTGAAAAGTTTATAACCAAAAAGAAAATTTTCTGAGGAACAGAATGGGAAAGAAAAACCACATTTGGGAATTGTGAATGAAGAGAAGAGACCTAAACTGTCACTACAGTCATGTAAGATGTTATTCTAAAGTCAGTTCTTCTTTTTCATATTAGCTAAGCCTATTCGTCCCGGGCAACATCCAGCAGCTTCTCCAACTCATCCAAGTGCAATTCGTGGAGGAGGTGCATTTGTTCAGAACAGCCAGCCAGTAGCAGTTCGAGGTGGAGGAGGCAAACAAGTGTAATCTTTACACATTACTACAGGTGTGTAGTTTAAATCTGGCTTTTAAATTATAGCTCTAAATGGAAATGTTCAGCCATTGATTATTAAATACTACTTTTTTTGTATTTTCATACTAGTTGGGTTTTTTTTTTTAATGTGTAAGATACTAAGATACTGGATTATTTTTAAAAGCTCTTATATTCTGTCTAATGGATATACCATGGTTTATAACTATTCCCTTTTATTGGACATTTAAATAAGTTGATATTTTTCTATATTTTCAAATGTCTCATATTTCAAATTTCATATATGGAAATTTCTATTTGGAAAATTTCAAGTGTGAAATACCTTTTTGTGTCCCCTCACCTTTTAGATTATTTTCAGAAGATTCCCAGAAGTGGAATTACAAGGAAGTGTGAACTTTTTTTTTTTTTAAGATTTTATTTATTTGACAGTGAGAGAGATCACAAGTAGACAGAGAGGCAGGCAGAGAGAGAGGGAGAAGCAGGCTCCCTGCTGAGCAGAGAGCCCAATGGAGGGCTTGATCCCAGGACCCTGAGATCAAGACCTGATCTGAAGGCTGAGGCTTAACCCACTGAGCCACCCAGGCATCCCAAGAACGTGTGAACCTTTTTAAGGCTCTCAATACATTTTAATACATGGCTCGCCAGAAAGATTAGGCCAAATTGCATCTTAGCCCAGGATACTGTCCATTTTGTTGCATCTTCGCCAGCATGAAATATTAATAGTTTTTTTTTTAATGATTTTATTTATTTATTTAAGAGAGAAATGGGAGAGGGAGAGAGAGTGCACACACATGAGTGGTGGGAAGGGGCAGAAGGAGAAGGAGAAGCAGGCTGAGCAAGGAGCCGGATGTGGGGCTCAATCCCAGAACCATGGGATCATGACTGGAGCCGAAGGCAGATGCTTAACCAACAGAGCCACCCAGGTGCCCCTGAATATTAATAGTTTTTAAGCTTCTGTTTTCATAGTACAAAATAAACATCTTGTTGATTTATTAAGAACTCAGATTGTTTTAGGGGTGCCTGAGTGGCTCAGTGGGTTAAACCTCTGCCTTTGGCTCAGGTCACCATCTCAGGGTCCTCTGCTCAGCAGGGAGCCTACTTCCCTACTCTTTCTGCCTGCCTCTCTGCCTATTTGTGATCTCTCTCTGTCTGTCAAATAAAATCTTTAAAAAAAAATAAGAATTTGGATTTTTTTAGTATATTTATTGGTTCATTTATATTTTCTTTTTTTTTTTTAAGTTATTTCTTTGTCCTTTCTATTTATCTGTTGCAAATGATTTTCCTAACAGATTTGTCTTAATCTGTTTCTGATCACATGAGTGATTGTTCCTGGTAGGAGGATAAAGACTTACTGCAAAGTAGGATATATATATATATTATCCAGAGATACTATCCAATACATTGTATCTTTCTGGTGCTTTCTTTGCATATTAGAATATTTAAATTAATTTTAAGGGACACCTGGGTAGCTCGGGTGGGGAGCCTGCTTCTGCCTCTCCCTCTGCCTACTGCTCCCCTGCTTGTGCTCTCTCTCTCTCACAAATAAATAAGATCTTTTAAAAATTAATTTTAAACTGTTGATGAATACTCTTCTACTACTCCTAATACATATGTTTCTTTGTAACCTGCTCTTTTAATTTTTATTTATTTTTTTAAGGATTTTATTTTTGTGACAGAGAGAGACACAATGAGAAAGGGAACACAAGAAGGGGGAGTGGGAGAGGGAGAAGCAGGCTCCCCACTGAGCAGGGAGCCTGATGTGGGGCTCAATCCCAGGACCCTGGGATCATGACCTGAGCTGAAGGCAGACACGTAACGACTGAGCCACCCAGATGCCCTTGTAACCTGCTTTTTTAACTTAGTAATATGTTCTGAACATTTTCTTGAACAACACAACTAGGTAATAAGCTGCTAGTATTCCATCGTATAGCAGAAACTCTGATTTTTTGTTTAGAAAAGTCACAGTTTGAAGCCCAACTTTCCTATTTTTATGAACTTCAGCATATTACTTTTTATAGTATTTAATTCTTTTTTTTTACTCCTTTAAATTTCTTAAGCATGAAAATAAATTATGTATTTATTGTCTAAAACTAATGTACCTATAAAACATTTTTTCCATAACCACAATAACATTGCATGCAACAAAATATTTTTAATATTATCTAATGCCAGTCCATATTCAGATTTCTCTAATTGTTCCCCCCCCCCCAAGTCCTTTATAGCTGGTTTATCTAAACCACGGTATAATCATGACCACTGTTTACATTCAGTTAGACCTCTGAAGTCTCTTTTAATCTAGAAAAATCCCCCCTTTTTAATGACATTGGTTTACTGAGGAGACTAGGCCAGTTATCTTGAGCATATGCTTCCTCTGGGTGTGTTTCTATGTGTGATAGCCTTATTTCTCTATTCCCTATATAATGAAAGCATTTACGAGGTGGGGCATAAGCATCTTTAACAAGACTACCAAATAAAGTAATATGTGTTTAATATTGGGTCACATCCGTAGACATCCAGTAGCTTGCTTTCCTGCCAATTAGAGACAGCCTCTGGTTTTTCCCTGTTTGGAGTAATGACTTGCTGAGCCCCTTTGTTAGTGAAATGAAAGTCACTTTTGAGAATTATGCAAGTTAAAATGTTGTTACCTAGTACAGAGCAGCTGTTCAGTAATAGGCAGGCTGCCTTTTCTGGAAGCGTAGGTGGGCAAAGGGATTTTCACAGTATAAATAGAGATACAGATAAAAGTTTATTCCTTTTGGATATTGTCCTTACTTTAGAATTCACGTGTAAACTCTGAACTTCTGTCTTGCTTGCAGAGAGGATAGACCAGGGCCTTTGTTAAATATAACTTGAGTTTTAGCTAGAAAGTAGAATGCTGATCCCAATGTAATGACAGCAGTTTAGCACATGAGGGAGATAGCTAACCTAGCCAGACTAGGTTTTGAAGACTTGAAGTAGTAATTAAAGAAGTATAGTTGATTACAGGATTGTTTCATTGCTGGTCCAAAAGGATAGTGGTTTTTATTTTTTAAAGCCTTGGATCATTCAGTCTTAAACCATGATTTTGGAGTATATGAGCTTCATAAGTGATAAACTGTTGAAAAGTTGAATAATATGTAGAGAAATTTTAAAATTATTTTTACTTATTAAGCAAAACATTTCAAAACACTGGGTTTATTTCTGGGGAAGACAACAATGTGTTAATAATACCTATTCTGTTAGAACCCAGGTTTACATGTCTGGTTGTCTATCTTTCATAATACTGTCAACAAGTTGAGTTTTCCTAAACACACAGGTAAATAGGTGGCTTAATACAAGAATGCCTCCTGGTGACAACAGCTGGAATTGTTTATTTCACTGCTTCTTTTCCTACTGTATCTATCTTGTTTTTACCTATCCCTCTCTCCAACCCACACTTTTGGGTTTTTTTTGTTTTTTTTTTTTTTACAGCTACCATGAATATGGTCTTTGGCTTAAGAATGTCACTGACGGGCGCCTGGGTGGCTCAGTGGTTAAAGCCTCTGCCTTCGGCTCAGGTCATGATCCCAGGGTCCTGGGATGGAGCCCCGCCATCAGGCTCTCTGCTCAGCAGGGAGCCTGCTTCCCTTCCTCTCTCTCTGGCTGCCTCTCTGCCTACCTGTGATATCTGTCTGTCAAATAAATAAATAAAATCTTTAAAAAAAAAAAAAGTCACTGACACTGTCCACTGACTTCCATTTTATTAACTCATCTTTTTTTTTTTTTTTTTTAATGTAATTCCTACATATGCTTACTCATAACTCTCTTGGGGAGGTAAAAACAAAGAGCTTCCAAGCAGAAGCTAAATAAAAAGAAAAGCAATCAAATCATTTAATTATTGCCATCTTTTTAATTGGGGGGAAGTGGTCTAAGCTATGGCTAAAATGTTTTTAAATATATTGGTATGTTTTATTTACTTGTCTCATTCTTTTCATGATTATTTTAAACTAATTTTATATAAATAATTTTTTTGCATCTATTTTCAGGTGTTGAAAATAATTGAAGAATGAAGAGGACATAATATCAAGCAAAGTCATTCAGTGACTATAACCTCTACCCCCTGGGAATTGTACAATTATAACCCTTTTTTAATGTATAAATTATACCTGGCCTGTACAGCCGTTTCCTACCCACTCTTCTTGTAAACTCTGCTGCTTCCCAACACAACTAGAGTGCAATTTTGGCGTCTTAGGAGGGGAAAAGATGACAGTTTACAACTGTGGTTCTATTTATTACACAGTTTGTCTTTTGTGTCTTAAATTTAGTCTTCACTGTGCCAAGCTAATTGTACCATATAGGATTGTGCTTTTTGTACTTTTGTTTGTTTGTTTGTTTGTGTTTGTTTTTTAATCTCAGTTTAAGTTACCTAGCTGCTACTGCTTCTTACTTTTCTTAATAAAATGTCTTCCTTACTTTAGGGAAAATGGAACATTTAGATTAAATGTCTTTAATTTCACCACCTAAAACACTACATGCCCACAAAATATATCAGGTCAGTACTGTACTTTAAAATCCCTTGAAACGATTTCAGAGATAAAATTATTTGGACTGTGTCTGAAGTTTGCTTCTGAAAACTACTGTTTGAGCACTGAAACCTTAAAACTAAGTAACAAGGCATTTGAGACTGAGCACGGCTAATTAATTGTCTTCATGAAATGCCTGTTGCTGAATTATCTTGAATAGAAATATTTTATAATATCAAAAGCAAATCTCCATTTAAGAAAGAGGATTTGGAAAAGGAATTCTATTTCTCTTCCCAGTTCTATAATCAACATGGCATGGTGGAATGAAAATACTCTACTTCATTCTGGTGAGCCTGCTAATTAATATAAGAATTGGACAGATATGATTTGTCATCTTCATATAGTGAAATGAAGTAAGATACTACAGGATTAAACAGCATTTATATTCTTAACTACTGTATTGGTTGATCTAAATTTATAGCCAATGGAAATTGAGAAAAATTGTGGAGAACTTAATGGTGAGCTTATAAATCTGTAGGTGAATTTTGGTTTGAAATCCCTGAGGTATTTTTAACCTGCTACATTAAGTCATATACTCTAATTTCTTATATAGTTAGTCTAGAAATAGCAAAGTGCAAGTCACTAATAATCCTCAAAGAAATTTTGTTGGCTATAGCCCATAATTTGGTAATTTGTACTAAGTGTATCCGTTTTTGCCACTTCTTCCTCAGCTTATCAAACGACGTCAAAAGTTTATTTTCAGAAGTTCAAAATGTAGTAGGGAGGGAGATTTAAATATTTGCTTCATCTGTGTGTGTGGGGTGACTACACCTGTATTAGCAGAAATTTGCAGATAATGATGATTTAAGGTGATTCATTCAATAGAGAAAGTCGGAAAATTCTGTGTTAGGATCTGGCTGGCAGAATTAACTTTTTGAAAAAGTTTTATACACAGATATTTGTATTAAATTTGGAGCCATAGTCAGAAGACTCAGATCATAATTGGCTTATTTTTCTATTTAACTATTGTAATTTCCACTTTTATAATAGTTTTGATTTAAAAGATAAATTTATTTATTTATTTTTTTAACAGTCAAAAGTCCTTGCTGTTGTAGTCTGCAACCTTCAAAATGATGGTGTTGCTTTTCAGATTGGTCAAAAGAAACACTCCAGAAATTGAGATGAAAACTTGGTGTGCAGCAAGATTGAAGTAAGACAGTTAACTTTAAAAAAAAAAAAAAAAAAGTGCTATAGCCATTTATGGTGATAATTTTCTAAATGGAGAACTGTTGGGCTGCATTTACATAGACATTTGTATTTGGTTTCAAAAGAAAGCTTGCTTCTTTGGCAGTATTCTTAAATGAAGCAGAATTTTTTTTCTCTTTTATCTGAACATTATGGTAGTTTCATTCTTGTAAGATGTATCATGGGTATTGGTGCTGTGTAACAAACAATTGTAATTAGCATGTGGTTCAGAATTCACAATGTTAAGGTTTTTTAAAATATCGAAATGATTCTTTTCTATTTATAATTTCAGACTTTCACAAAGTGTACAAAGAATTTCATAAATTAGTTTTCAGTGAACTGCTCTTTTTGCTATGGTAGATCATTAAATAATATTTACTCTTATAAAATTTCTGATCATCTAGAACATTGACACTTGTTTCAATTTGCGGTGTCTTTTTTTTTTTTTTTTTTTTTGACTGACTATTAACGTTCCTCTGAATGGTTTTGATAAATGGTTCAGAAGAGAAACTCAATGAAATAAAAGAGTAATATTTATTCATGGTGATCAATTAAATTATTTGTCTAATTTAAGCAAGCTACTGTTCATAACTTTCAATTTGATATAAGGTGACAGAAAAGAATCTGAATATACCTGTGGAATATGTTGGTTTATTTTCAGTGCTTGAAGATACACTCAAAGATAATTGGTTTGGGAAGACGCCATATAATCTTTTAAGTTTTAAGTTAACCTGCATGCTGTAAATGTGTTTTATGTTTAAATAAAGAGGAAAAATTTTTTGAAATGTAGTAACTTTCTTAAAACTTACTTGGTGAAGTATTAGCTTGATTTCATATGACTGAGTGGCCTTTGTCTTGCAGGTGGTCACTAAAATGTTATATTCGTGTATATTTTGTTTCCTAATGTATTGCATATTCTTTGGACAGTGGGTATTAAGTATGTAGGATAAAAAATAAGAACCAGAAATGAATCCTCAATCTCACCTGTTACTTTACTGTAGCCTTACCTGTTACTTTAGTGTAACCTTCCTGCATGGTTCTGTTCATCTGAGCCCGATTGTTTTATTAACCTGTTTAAGAAGTGTTTGTTTTTCAATACTTACTCAGTGGTCCCTAATGGTCATTCAGGCCTAGCTGGAGAAAACTAAAGAAAGACTATTCATGAATTCTAGTGGTGATTTGGCTTTTTGTTGGGGGTGGGGGAGAGGGATAATAATCTTAAATTTTTTGTTATAGAAATGTTTAATCACATATAAAAGCATATAGTAAATGATGAAGATCCAAGTACCTATCACTCCATTTCAACAGTTAATGGGCTCGTGGCTAATCTTGTTCCATCCATAACCGCACTTGTGTGTCCCCTCCCCCCTTATTTTGACGCAATCCCAAATGTCATATGCATTTATTCAGAAGTATTTCAGCATATATATTAAAATACGTACTCCTTAAAACACACACACAAAAATTTGCTAAACAAAAGTTCAATGTTTATAAGCTGAATCAAGACCCAATTATAATCCATATACTAGAGTAGTGTCCCCTCCATTTCTCTTTCTCATTTTTCCCCCTTGTAATTCCCCCTGTTCAGATTCAGATTGTTGTTTTTGTTGGCGTAGGGGGCAGCATTATTTCATAGGTGGTGGTATTCCATCAGGTGGCACAGCATGTCTAGTCTCTTGCTGGATTAACTGCCATTGATGATCAATCCCTTTATCAATTTATTAGGGGTTACAGAACAGCAGTATTCTAATTTGATAATTATTTGTTGTCATAGAGAACTTTGCCTTCATCTACTATTTGGTTAATCAGTGGTATAGTTTGTATAGGAAAAATGGGGTAAATGATTGATTCTTTTCCTTTACTTGAAAGTTTCAAAATTAGCATTTCATTATCATCTTGATAGTGGTGACCAGTTGTGCCTTTTTTCCTTGTTTTTTGTACGTTATTTGGTTATTATCTTTTAAGAGTATTCTATGAGCCTCAAGTCATTTTTCCCTTTCATGGAGAGATTTAAATGGAATCAGATTCTTAATAAGGTTTATCTCCCACACTGGTCGCACTGATGCAGTCTGTCTTATCAGGGCCTCTGTGTGCTAGCCACTTCTGTCTCATCCAGCTCAATAAGCTTAACAGTGTCGATGTGATGTTCTGTGGAATGACCAGATACTCAGATTGCTTCAAACTTAGAAGGTAGGAGAGTTAACATGGGCCTGGAGCAAAATTGTACATGTACATTGTCTGCTACATGTGAATGTAAACTGCTTTTGGCCCTCTTGTAATCTGAAAGGAGCACATTGCATACTGATTTGGCTGGTAGGTGTGGGAAGGAAGGGCACAGCAGATTCAGAGGCTTCCGTTTGGCTTCTGGCATGGCCAGTGTCCTGCAGGCCAAAGTTGCATGTGGGGAGTCCAGCCACTTACAGAATATGTCAGTTCTAGTTACACTTGAAAAAACAGGGAAATGACCCGAGGGTCGAGTCTGCAGAGCATATGCCTTTTTTTTTTTTTTAAACTATTCTGTACATTACTTTCTTCCTCTTGATAAGTGTACTCTTTAATCCCCATCACCTCTCATTAACCTCCCCTCTGGTAACCCTCAATTTGTTCTCTGTAGTTAAGAGTCTATTACTTGGTTTGTCTCACTCTAATATTTCCTTGTTTCATTAGTTTTCTTAAGTTCCACATATGAGTGAAATTGTACTTGTCTTTCTCTGACTGACTGATTTCGTTTAGCATTATACTCTCTAGGTCCATCCATGTTGCAAATGGTATTTCATTCTTTTTGTATGGATTGGTAATACTCTAATATACATACATACACACACGGTATCTTCTTTATCCATTCATCTGTCATTGGACACAGGCTGTTTCCATTCTTTGGCCATTGTAAATAGTGCTGCAATACATAATAGGGGAGCATTTATCCTTTGAGTTACTTTTTTTGTAATTTGGGGATAAAAACCAACAGTAGTTACTGGATGATAGCACAGTACTATTTTTAACATTTTGAGGAACCTCCACACTGTGTTCTACCATGGCTGCACCAATTTACATTCCTACCTACAGTGCAAGAGCATTCCCTTTTCTCCACATCTTCACCAATACCTGTTTTCTTCTGTCTTTGAGTTTAGCCATTCTGATAGTTGTGAGGTGATCCCTCGTTGTGCTTTTGATTTGTATTTCCCTGATGATGAGGGATTTGAGCATCTTTTCATGGGTCTGTTGACCATTTGGATGTAAAGACAAACTTCTTTGTGTTTTTAAGTTGGATTATTTCAGTGTTATATAGGGTTGTGTTTGTTTGTTTGTTTAAGATTTATTTTTAGAGAACAAGCAAGTGGGAGGAAAGGGGCAGAGGGAAAGAATCTCAAGCAGACTCTCCACTGAGCACGGAGCCCAGTGTAGCATGCGATCTCAAGATCCTGATATGACATGAGCCAAAATCAAGAGTCAGACACTTAACTGAGCCACCCAGGTGCCCTGTTTCGATTCTTTATATATTTTGGATGCTAACCCTTTATCAGATATGTAATTAGCAAATACCTTCTCCCATTTAGTGAACTTTTAGTTTTGTTGACTGTTTTCCTGTGCAGAAGCTTATTTTGATGTAGTGCTAAAAGGTTTTTATTTTCCTTGCTTAGGAAGGGAGACTTAACTCCCTTGGGAGACTTAACTAGAAAGATGTTGTTATGGCCAATGTCAAATTACTGACTGTACTCTCTTTTAGGATTTTTATGGTTTCATGTCTCACATTTAGACCCTTAATCCATTATTTTATTAACATATAATTTATTATTTATTTCAGGGGACAGGTCTGTGAATCATCAGTCCTCCACAATTCACAACACTCACCATAGCACATACCCTCTGCATTGTCCATCACCCAGCTGCCTTATCCTTCCCACCTGCCTCCTCTCCAGCAACCCTGTTTGTTTCCTGAGATTAAGAGTCTCTAATGGTTTGTCTCCCTCCCTGGTCCCATCTTGTTTCGTTTTTCCCTCCCTTCCCCCACCCAGGACCCCCTGCTCTACCTCTTAAATTCCTCATATCAGAGAGAGCATATAATCATTCTCTTTCTCTGATTGACTAAATTCATTTAGCATAATACCCTCTAGTCCTAGCCATGTTATTGCAAATGGCAAGATTTCGGGGTTTTGATGACTGCATAGTATTCCAGTGTGTGTGTGTGTGTACACACCACATCTTTTTCCATTCATCTGTCGATGGCCATCTAGGCTCTTTCCATAGTTTGGCTATTGTGGACATTGCTGCTATAAACATTGGGGTGCATATGCCTCTTCTGATCACTACATTTGTATCTTTAGGGTAAATACCCAGTAGTGCAATTGCTTGGTCATAGGGTAGTTCTATTTTCAACTTTTAGAGGAACCTCCATACTGTTTCCCAAAGTGGCTGCACCAGCTTGCATTTCCACCGATGGTGTATGAGGGTTCCCCTTTTTCTGCATCCTTTCCAACACCTATCATTTTCTGACTGGTTAATTTTAGCCATTCTGACTAGTGTGAAGTGGTATCTCACTGTGGTCTTTATTTGTATTTCCATGATGGCAAATGATGTTGAGCACTTTTTCATGTGTCTGTTGGCTATTTGGATGTTTTTGCAGAAATATCTGTTCATGTCTTCTGCCTATTTCTTGGTTAATTTGTTCTTTGGGTGTTGAGTTTGATAAGTTCTTTCTAGATTTTGGATACTAGCCCTTTATCTGATGTCGTTTACAAAAATCTTCTCCCATTCTGTCAGTTGTCTTTTGGTTTTGCTGACTGTTTCCTTTGCTGCGCAGAAACTTTTGATCTTGATGAAGTCCCAAGAGTTCATTTTTGCCCTTGCTGCTCTTGTGTTGGCGATGTTTCTAGGAAGAAGTTGCTGTAGCTGAGGTCGAAGAGATTGCTGCCTATGTTCTCCTCAAGGATTTTGATGGATTCCTGTCTCACATTGAGATCTTCCATCCATTTTGAGTCTATTTTTGGGTGTGGTGTAAGGAAATGGTCTAGTTTCATTCTGCCTGTGGCTGTCCAATTTTCCCAACACCATTTGTTGAGGATGCTGTCTTTTTTCCATTCAACATTCTTTCCCACTCTGTCAAAGATTAGTTGACGAGGTTCTATTTCTGTGCTCTCTATTCTGTTCCATTGATCTATGTGTCTGTTTTTGTGCCAGTACCATACTGTCTTGATGATTAGATCTTTGCCCTAGAGCTTGAAGTCTGAAATGGTGATGCCACCAACTTTGGTTTTCTTTTTCAACATTGCTCTAGCTATTCGGGGTCTTTTCTTATTCCATATAAGTTTAAGCATATAATTATGGATTTATTTCTGGGTTTTCTGTTCTGTTCCATTGATCTGTATGTCTGTGCTAGTGCCATACTGTTTTGATCATTACAGCTTTGTAATATAATTTGAGGTCTGGAATTGTGATATCTCCAGTTTTGTTTTTCTTTTTCAAGATTGCTTTGGCTATTCTAGGTCTTTTGTGGATCCATACAAATTATAGAATTGTTCTAGCTCTGAAAAATGCTGTTAGTATTTTGATAGGGATCACATTACATTTTGTAGATCGCTTTCGGTAGCTAGACATTTTAACAATATTCTTCCAATCCATGAGCTTATGCAGTTATAATATGAGCACTTATATATACACTTATAACTTGGCCAATACTTATTTTTAAGTTATTATTACTGTGCCTATTATTACTTATTAAGTTATTACTGTGCCTATATATGAACCCCTCCCTCCCACCATGATGATGCTTCAGATTTCTGGGTGTCAGTATCAATTCCTACCTGTGTCTGATAGCCCTCCCTCAAAATATGTGGGTATCCCCCTTTCTCCATTGTACAGTTCTGAATAAATGGCCTTAATTCCTTTTGGCGCCAGATAGGCAAGTGTTTTAGTCTGTGCATGCTATGTTGTTGCCAGGTCCTTCTTGATGGGTTCTCAACCTTTTGTGTGTTCTGAGTTGGAAAACTAGCTTGGCTAACTGGGGAAGGGATTATGACTTTATTAGGGCAACTACCCTCAGCTTCCCTGTCATCTTCCATCATTAATATTCTGATGGTAAAAACTGCCCATATACATTGCCCTACACATACTGTATTCTATTAGTCATATCTGTAATTCTCTGTGAGTCCATCTCCTTGGCTGCCAGGCCAGCCCCCTGTTGCACAGTATGATAATTATATCCATCTGTCTTATGGTAGGCACCACCACCTGGCATTTATATTGGAGAAGATGGGGAGGATTTTATCCCCTTTGTTGCTACCAGAGAATCTAGTTCGAGGACAGGTATCAGTCCTACCCTATAGAAGAGAGCCACCGTTGAACTTTTTACCTTAACCAGGTGATTGCCAATGATACATGTGGGTATCTTGTACTCCTCATATGTGAGGAGGGCACTTCACCAGGGTTATTATCCCCTAAAACTCCTAAACCCAGTCTAATTGTGAAAAGAACACCACACAAACCAGCTAGAGGATCATTCCACAAAATGCTAACCAGTACTCTTCCAAAGTGCCATGGTCATGAAAAGCAAGGAAAGACAAACTGTCACAAATCACAGGAGACTAAGGAGACTTGACAACTAAAAGCAGTGTGGTATCCTAAGACTAGATCCTGGAACAAAAAGACATCAGTGGAAAATCTGGTGAATAAGTAACATACCAGTTAATTTCTTAGTTCTGATGCACTGCTGATGTAAGATGTTAACATTAGGAGAAACTGGGTAAAGGGTATAAGGGAATTCCCTCTATTACCCTTACAACTTCATAAATCTAAAATTATTCTGATATAAAAGCCTTATTTAATAACTTATAAAGCCACAAGAAATGGAGATGACAGCAATAACATTCTAGAAGCTGGAAAGCAAAACTTAGCAGACCCTAAAAACCTGACTCCTAAGCCAACAGTGGGGAATGCCAAGAAGCAATCCAATATCCCCCCATGGAACTCCCAAATGTTCATGAATATGATACCAGGTGCCAGCAGAAGGAGCCTGAATATAGGATTAGTTGAAAATATTTAGGACTTTCAGTTTGATACCCAGATGGGGCCTTCAGTACTACACAGTTTGGCAACTGCCTCTCCAACATCCCTACACAAGCCTGTGTGTTCATTTAGAAGGGGTGACATGGAGGGTCTCTATACTAGGAAACACCAGGAAGAGTTGAGGGTAAAGTGACCTACTGAGAAGGAGTAAGGAGCATGCCACATATTAAATTATTGCCTCTCATCCCCATATTCACCCTTAATTCACCCAATTCCTATGTTAAAGGCCCAACCCGTAGTACCTTAGAATGTGACCTTACTTGGATGATGGGGTCTTTTCAGAGGTAATCAAGTTGTCTCTAATCCAATATATCTGGGGCCCTTGTAAAAGACTAATCTGACACAGAGGGAAGATGGTGTGAGGAGACACAGGAAGAACACAGTCATTTGCAACCCAAGGAGAGGCCTGGCACAGATCCTTCCCTCGGCCCTCAGATGGACTCGACTCGTCAACACCCTGATTTTGAACTTCCAGACTCCTCAGTTGTGAGACCATAAATTTCTGTGAAGTCAGGCTGTGGGACCTTGATTATGGCAGCCGTAGCAAACTAATAGAACTGGCTACACTACAATATTGAGCTGGACCCTTCCCGTGTTTCTCCTTTTCTCCTTCCTTAGCTGGCATGCCTTAGCTTGCTTTTCCTTGTTAATACCACCCAGTTGTTAGTGGTGTGTTTGTTGTGGTTTTGGGTGGAGACATCCAGTGGCTCGTAGCCGCAGGGTGCGAAGTCTCTAAGGGAGCTTGCAGCCCTGACCACATGACTGCCTCTGGCCAGTGGATGGGCTTCCAAAGCCCTGACTCCCTCTGTGAACCTACCCTTCAGCCTCATGGAGAGGCACTTCCTACTCACCTAGCCTCCTGAGTAGGGGTGTTCTAGGCTCACCCCTCTTATATCCCAGTGATACATGGTTCTTCTCAGTCCCAGTCATGTTCCCTGGTTGCCAGCCCTGTCCTGACTGCAGGTCAGGATGGTTCCTGCTTGCCTGGGAAGCCTAGCAAACTTCACCATCCAGTGGGCTGCAATCACACCTTCACCTATGAGATCTGAATCCCAGACACGGGGGTGCAGGGAGGCCTTCTAAGTGTGTTTCTTTTTGGGGTACTCTCCCTTAGCCCTAGAGTGTTCTTTAAAGTTGTCTGTACCTGTTTATACTTAATCCCTCTGGACCATGACTGATACAGAAAGTAATATGAAAGTTTATAAAAAGAATATTTAGAACTGGGCAACTGAGTGGCTCAGTCCTTAAGTGTCTGCCACGGCTCAGTTCATGATCCCAGGGTCCCGGGATCAAGCCCTGCATTGGGCTCCTTGCTCAGAGAACCTGCTTCTCCCTCTCCCTCTGCCTGCTGCTCCCCACCCCCAATGTGCTCTCTCTCCTCTCTATCAGATAAATAAAATCTTAAAAAAAAAAAAAGAATATTTAGAATTTCAGCCCTTTTCCCCTCACTTGGCTACCTGAATGCTGGCAGCCAGGCTTATGGTCCCCATCCAGAAGATAAGATTCTTCTGTGAAAAATTTGACAGCTGATACTGGGGATACCCAAGGAAGCAGTTTTAGAAATGTCAGTCAACAAATCCTACTTACATGAACCAATTGCTTCCATTCAGCTTCTTTGTGTCCCCATCTTAAATATGTGCAGACCACCATGGATCATCAGCATTCGAGAAAAGCCTTTAAAATGAAAGAATAAAAAAAAAATTAAAAATAATAGGGAGAAAAGTGGGCCTATGAAGGGAGAAGAGAACATTTTAAAGAGCTACCACTAATATTCTCCGGTTTTGAAATAGTAAAAAAAGTTTATCTCCACAAAAACATGAACAAAAAGGGGCACCTGAGTGGCTCAGTGGGTTAAGCCTCTGCCTTCGGTTTAGGTCATCTCAGGGTCCTGGGATCGAGCCCTACATCGGGCTTTCTGCTCGGTGGGGAGCCTGCTTCCCCCCGCCCCCCGCCTGCCTCTCTCTCTGTCAAAGAAAAAATTTGTGATCTCTCTCTCTGTCAAATAAATAAATAAAATCTTAAAAAAACAAAACAAAGGGACCATAAGAAAGAAACAGTCAGAAAACAAAAAGTCTTACCTTACTGAGAGGAAGAGGATTGAGGGTGTGTGTGTGTGTGTGTGGTGATGAAGAGGGTTCATGCCTCATCTTCCATAGTAACAATTGATAATGCTTAACCATGAATTGAATTATCAAGAAGCAGAGATTTGGAGATGAAAAAAATGAAAGTGGCTGCTTCTGGAGTGGAAAACAAGAAAGGTGGGGCAGGGACCACTTTTTAGTTTTATTTTGATTTGGGGGTGTGAGAACTACCGCTTTTTGAAACAAGTTTTCTAGAGCACGTTTGACTTTTCAGGGCTCAGCTTGGTATTCTGAGTGGCTTGACCACTCAGAACCAGAATTCTGACCTAACAGAATTTAACTTGCTCATTTGTAGAACAATGAGTTGTCATTTGAAAACCTCAAAGGTGACTCGTCCATCTCTTATTGCTCTAACATTCTTTGATCCCAAGTAACTTTTTCTAGACTTATGAATATAACATCGGCCTGCTTCAGCAGCACACACGCTAAAAATTGGAACAATACACAGAAGATTAACACGACCCCCTGCACAGAGAGTACATGCAAATTCATGAAGCATTCCATATTTTTAAGTAAGATGTTCCTCCTAGTTCAAATAAATATATTATATATACAAATATAAATAGATATATACATATCTCACACATGAAGGGTTTATTTCAAATTAAGCCTTCATAATCACGGACTGTATCTATAAAAACAAATCCACAAGTTCTCTCAAATGGAAGTAAACATTTATTGAAAGTACTTCCTTATTAAATAAATGCTTCCAAATTTAAAAAATTTAGAAGTTTTTTTAATTGTAAAACTCCCATAAAATTTAACATTTTAATCATTTACCATTTTAATCATTTTTAGGTGTATGATTCAGTGATATTGGAAGAGAAGTGCTTTTCAAAGAAAATGTATGTAAAAATTAGCTCAGGATTGGAATTGTGTCATGTTCTATACCAAAATATTAATTTAGTGTTGCTCATTTCATATTAGCTTCATAAAATAAAGTTAACATTATAAACTTTCAAATGTTTCCACTGTAGGTAAGATTAGATGACAACTATTTAAAATATTCAAGAAATTAACTCATTTTTTTCACCCACTTTACAGTTGGGAGCCATTTGAAAAAAAAAGTAATGTAACTAAATCTAAGCAATCCCAAATAAATGCCCATTGTTTCTTGAGAGAGAAAGACAAGACATTGCCAGTATGAGCTACAGAAAACACCCACATTAACATCTTGGATATATTATTTTCTCGCTGAATAAAAAGTTAGGCACACAGCTTTTCTATACAATAACTGGAATTGTGCACAGTCCCTCTCCACACTGCTCTGAAAATGAACTTTTGTTTTATGCAGATGTAGGCGAATTAGAATGAACAAAAGGCACACATTTGAAGGCTGAGAACATTCAACTGAAAAGGAAAAACAGAATTTTCTTCCATGAGACAGGAGAGCAGACAACTGGTTTACAGACTGATGTGCAGCGGGCAGGTTAGAAGGTTCCAGCTGTCCTGTCTTTGAAAGTGGCACCCCATCAGCAAGTATTTTCTAACTGCTCCTGCCAAGGTTGACGACAAGGCCTATCTGAAAGAAAAAACAGGAAGAAATGGAACCTCCTTCTGGTCTCTCTGGCCCAGTATTAGTGTCAAGGACCAACATCTTCCCACGGCCACTATCGCAATAGCTCGCTCACGTTAAGGTCTGAGCCACAAAGAATGGGGCCCACAGGGAGCTAATGGGGCTGGGAAAGTGCTGCAGACCCTTTCACAGAACATTTATGGGAGAGGAAGCCTGTGTAACCCTTCTTAAGAAGACTGATGGAACGATACTGGGTTGTTAGGAATGTTGAGGCCAGATCGCTGAGCCTGGACACAGAGGCAACCATGAGCCCTTCCTGCCTCATCCCCCACACACAGGCTAAGTTCAGTCTAACACCCAACAATAACTCCACTGAGACTATGAAGTGAGGAAAGAAACTGCACTGTCTTCCATGGCCACCATTGTTGGTCACACTCCAGAATGAACGCACCTCTGCTCTGTTCAATTCCTGCTTGCTTCTCCATGCTTCTTCATTCAGCCCTTAAACACAAATGCCCCTATTTCTTTTCTGGCAAAGCATGGTTTCTGACATGTGCTCTCATGATTCTAATGCAATCATCATCCATATACTGATAAATCCAAAATCTCCTTCTCTAACCCTAATCTTTGTCTTAAATTTTAACTCCTATATCCAACAGCATGCAGACCTTATCCAGTGGAAGACCTCCCAGGCACTAAAAACCTTCAAACATGATGTGTGTAAATAGACTGCCTAATCTTTTTACTTGAAATCCCTGGGGACAATTATTTCCTGGAGTTTAGAGTTTTACCAAACTTAGAAAAGGTAATACATAGTACAAAAATACCACCAGTGAGGTCTAGGCCTGTGTCTTAGAATCAGTTTTTTTCTTCAGCAAAATGTACCACTGTTTCCATTGAGTGGAATATACAAAAGCTAAAATAGTCTTATGTCAGCTGAGGTCACATTTTGTTATCAAATGAGTTTGCACCAAATTGACAAGAAACTTAAGAGCTTCTTAGATGTTGGAATTGTGAATGAGTGATTATTGAATTTTATGTCACACATATGACACTGAAGGGCTATTATCCCTAATATACACAGAGCTCTTAGAAATGAATAAGAAAAAGAGAGATGAAACCCAGAAGGAAATTGGACCAAGGACATGAATAGACCATTTAAAGATAACATTTTTTAAAATGTTCAACCATACTAATTGCAAGTTGCCAAGATATGCAACTTGAAATTGTGAGATATTTTCTGCTTCTCAGATAAGGAGGAATAAATAATAATTTAGCAAAAGTATGGAGAAATATGCATTTGCATATACTATTAGTTAATATTTGTAAAGACCTTAGAACAGTTGCCTAGCACATAGTAAACTTCACATAAGTTCTTCTTAAATAAATATTGGTAGACATTTTTATTGGTAAAAACTCAGGGGAAGACCACTTAACAACAATTGATATTAAAATTTCAAATGTGTATATTTTGATGATATCCAGCACCTCCAATTCGAAGAATTCCACCGAAATACTCAAGAAAAGATATATTATGTAGAAAGATGTTTGTTGAATTACTGTAATCATGAAATTTAGAAACATCACTGCCATCTTTGGTGGTGTGTTTCTCCTCAAGCTGGTAGGAAGGTGGCCACGGCAGACCCAGGCATCACATCCAGACACATCAACATCCAGAGGAAGAAGAGAATGGCTTTCTGGGGCTCACTTCTAGGACTAGAAAAACTTTTCCCGGAAGCTTCCCAGTAGACTTCTCTGTTCTCACTGGACATTTCTGGGGTCCATGAAAACTTCCCACACCAATCCCCAGCAAAGGGAATGACATTACCCCAGGCCAGTGGTTCTCAAACATTTTTTATCTTGGAACCAATTCAGGTGCTTAAAAATTAAGGATTTCAGGGGCGCCTGGGTGGCTCAGTGGATTAAGCCGCTGCCTTCGGCTCAGGTCATGATCTCAGGGTTCTGGGATCGAGCCCCGCATCGGGCTCTCTGCTCTGCAGGGAGCCTGCTTCCTCCTCTCTCTCTGCCTGCCTCTCTGCCTACTTGTGATCTCTCTCTCTGTCAAATAAATAAATAAAATCTTTAAAAAAAAAATTAAGGATTTCAAAGGGCTTTTATTATTATGGGTTGTATCTATTACTAAAATTTCTAAATAATTATTAATTTAAAAACAACAATAAACCCACTGAATGTTAACATAAACCCACTGAATGTTAACATAAGTTAACATAACTATATTTTCCAAAGCAAAAGCGTTTTTAAAATAAAAAGTGTGTGTATTTAAGGTGTACAACATGATCATTTGATATACATGTAAGTGCTTACTACAATCACACTCATTACTTGTCCTCACATAGTTACCGTGTGTGTGATGAGAGCACCTGAAACCTGTTTTCTCAACAAATTTCCAGTATTCAATACAGTATTTTCAACTGTAGTCATGTTGTACGTTAGATCTAGACTTACTCATCCTACATAACTGCAACTTTGTACCCTTTGGCCAACATCTCCCCATTTCCCCCACTCTAGCCCCTGGAAACCACCTTTCTACTCTCTGCTTCTACGTATTTGACATTTTTTAAGAGTCAACATAGAAGTGATATCATGCAGTTTTTTTCTTTCTGTGTCTGACTTATTTCACTTGGTGTAATGTGCTCCAGGTTCATCCATGTTATCACAAATGGAGAAGTTTCCTTTTTTTTTTTTAAGGCTGGAGAATATTCCATTGAATATACATACCACAATTTCTTTATCAATTCATCCGTTGACAAAAACTTAGGTTGCTTCCATGTCTTGGCTCTTGTGAATAATGCTGCAAAGAACAGGGGGATTGCACATATCTCTTCAAGATACTGATTTCATTTTGGGGGGTGTTATACCCAGAAGAGGAATTGCTGAATCATATGGAAGTTCTGTTGTTAGCCGTAGCAAAAGCACTGAATGAGAACAGTGGCCTTGCTTTCCATTTTTGCAAATACTTTACTATTTGGCTTAGTGTTAAGACAGCTGGATTCTCATACATGCTTTTGCATTCATTCGATCTGTTGGAATCTGTTGGTAGAAGTAAGTATTTAAAAAAAAAAAAATCCAGCCTCATTCCGATACGTAGCCAGAAAAGGGAGAAACTCACAGACCCCTGAAAAGGGTCTCAGAAACGCCAGCGTCTCTGGCTGCATTTTGGGAACCTCTCTGCCTTATCACCAAAGGAGGGGCTAGGTCATTTTCTCCTAGAGCTTCCAGCTGTTAGGAGAGGGAGAGGAAACATACACTAAGTCATAACCTGCTAGGAAGGAGAGAGGAGAAGGCAGATACGGTCAGGAAGAAGGAGGGGTACTGATGGGTCAACCAGCCACACCCCTCTACAAACTTTTATTGAGAACACACTTAGAACTGGGGTAAATTTTCCATTTTAACCATTTTTAAGCATATGGTCCTCTTCTCCAACCTCATCTCTGACACTCTCCCCTTGCTCACAACCCTGCAGCACATGAACCTTCCTGTTTTTCAAATATGCCAAGAGGTTTCCATATCTCAGACTTCGCACAGCCTCTTCCCTCTGCCTGAAAACCCCTGGAAACCCCTATCCTTCCCAAGGCTGGCTCTCTCCCCTCACTCAGGTCCCTGCTTAAATGCGGGTGTTTCCTGCTGCTCCCAATCATTATCATATCTTGTTCCAAACTTTTCACAAATACTTCTTGAGCACGTACTATATGACAGGCCCTATTCTAACTGCTGGGGATAGAGTGGTGAACAAAACACGCTAAAATCCTTACTCCTGGAGTGCCTGGGTGGTTCAGTCAGTTAAGTGTCTAACTCTTCGTTTCAGCTCAGGTCATGATCTCAGGGTCATGGGATCAAGCCCCATGTAAGGCTCGCACTCAGCTCAGGCTCTGCTTGAGACTCTTTCTCCCTCTCCTGCCCCCTGCTTCTCCCCCCACCCATGCTCACACACACACACACACACACACACACACACACACACACAAACACACTCAAATAAATAAAATCTTTTTAAAAAAATCCTTACTCCTTCGAGGTTTATATTCTGGTGACTGTTTACAAAGCACTAATCACTACTGCAATTATCTTGTTCATTTTTTTCAATGTTTATTTCATCAGCTGGTCATTTCAGCATCATTTATAAATCAAAAGCTGGAAACAACCCAAATCCCTGACAATGGGAACTGGCTTAAAAATTTATGTCCTTATAATATAAAGCCGTATGTCTGTTTCAAAGAATGAGTGGGCCTATATGTACTGCCATGAAAAGATGACCAAGATATACTTGTATCAGACACACCAATATTTGCCTTCCCAGCTCCCTTGGCTCCAGCTGCCTGTCAGACCCTCAGCTTCCTGTTCTACCTCAGTGCATAGTTCTACCATCAGGGCCCAACATAGTCCTGCACCTAGGACAGCAAGGCTCTCTCTTGCTGCCACTACGTGAACAGGCAAACCACATGCCCAGAGTTTCCACCTGCTCCTGCTCCTTCTGGACTCAGATGAGGCCACATGGCAGAGCACTGGGTTCTGACATCCCAAATGGCCACACAAGAGGACAGGCGATGCAACTTGGAAGTGTGAAGGTTAACACCCCATGGGGAATGTTTGCCCTACTGAGTATTTCTAAAAGCTTTCCTTCACATGGTTTACAACTATCCACAGTTATCATGTTTGAAATTAAAAATGAGAAAATTTCGAAGTATTCGTCAATTGATTTTAGACATCAATAAAAACTCATTCTTTAGATGCAAACACAAATAGCGTATTTTATATAAAAGCAAATATGTTTTCTGGACAAAAAAATCAAGCAAGAAGAGTGGTATTGCTTTACACATTGGCAGGTCTCTTTAAAACCTGGCTTAACAGAAAGGTCAATTCTCCTAACTGCTTCTGCATTCAGTTTATTGCAGCATCTTGTTTTGGTTTAAGTTTAGGAAGCTAATCTGGCTTCATACTGAGTGTAGTTGGAAAAGGTAGGCATAGCATTTTCAGATAACTGGATGTTCTTCTTTGATACTACACCAAAACTTAACAAGTATTAATTTCTGAAAGGTTAGCTGCAGTGTGGAATCTGAAACCATATCAATGGGCTCTTTGTCCTCTGTTATGTTAAAATCTATTGTTCAGGGTTGCCTGGGTGGCTCAGTTGTTCAGCATCTGCCTTCTGCTCAGGTCATGATCCCAGGGTCCTGGGATCAAGCCCCTCATCAGGCTCCCTGCTCAGCAGGAAACCTGCTTCTCCCTCTCCCGCTTCCTCCTGCTTGCGTTCCCTCTCTCACAGTGTCTTTCTCGGTCAAATAAATAAACAAAATCTTAAAAAAAAATCCATTGTTCATTTGTACTTTGGATGGATATTTCACCCATGTGTAATATTGATCTTGCAGACACCTGAAAAAGTCTTAGTGATTCTCAAAAGTCCATGGACCACACTTTTGTAAGTGATGACTTATTTATTTACATGTTTATAGTTTGCTCCTCCCAACCTTCTCCTCCAGAAAGTAAGCTTCATAGGAGCGGAACATTGTTCCTCTTGTATCTCTTGCACCTGGAACAGGGTCTAGCTCATTGAAGGTTCCCAATAATCACTGGTTCAATGAATGCACTTCAGTGATTCTGTAAGAGAGGCATCCCATAAAGTTATCTTATCATTTCGTGGGAGTGGTTCATGGATCTATATGACCTTGAGACTACATTAAATTATTTTCCCAGGATTTAAAAAATTGATGTCCTAAAGATAAATTAATTTAAAATTAACTAGTGTTGTTTTCAAGTTTTTACTTAAATTCTAGTTAGTTAACATATAGTGTAATATTGGCTTCAGGAATAGAATTTTGTGATTCATCACTTATATACAACACCCAGTACTCACCACAACAAGAGCCCTCCTTAATACCCATCACCCATTTAGCCCATCACCTACCCGCCTCCTGCCATCAACCCTCAGTTTGTTCTCTATCATTAAGAATCTCTTATGGTTTACTTCTCTCTTTTTTTCTCTTCCCATATAGTCATCAGTTGTTGTGTTTTTTTTCCAAAAATTTCACATATTTTACTTGAGTAAAATCATATGGTATTTTTCTTCCTCTGACTGACTTATTTCACTTAGTGTAATACATTCTAAATCCAGCCACATCATTGCAAATGGCAAGATTTCATTCTTTTTGATGGCTGGCTGAGTAATACCCCTTTGTGTGTGTGTGTGTGTGTGTGTGTGTACTGCATGTTCTTTATCCACTCATCAGTCAATGGACATTTGGACTCTTTCCAAAATTTGGCTATAGTTGGTAATGTTGCTATAAATATTGGGGTGCATGTGCCCCTTCAAATCAGTATTTTTGTATCCTTTGGATAAATACCTATGGTGCAATTGCTGTATCATGGGGTGGTTCTACTTTTAAATTTTTGAGGAACCATACTGCTTTCCACAGTGTCCTCACTAGTTTGCATTCCCACCATCAGTGTAAGAGAGTTCCCCTTTCTCCTCATGCTTGCCAACATCTGTTGCTTCTTGTATAAAACTAATTAGCTTTAAAATTCACAAATTTTGCCCTTAGGAAACAGATTGTGACTTTCAATAATAAATATTTATTTCTATAAACATTAAATAAAATACACTATAATACAATGCCAAGCACCCTTTATGAAATATGTGGTACAAAATTCTACATGTGAGGGATAGATCTACCTAACCAAAGCTTTATGAAGCAATTCTTCCTTCTTTAAGGGTATTATGGAGAAAGAAGAGTAAATGAGATTAGGCTAAAAGAATGTTGTAAGAAAAAAAGATGAAACCAAAATAATAATAAGGAAAAATTGCATGTCATCTCTCAAGAATATCCAAAATATTCATGTATGCTTGTATGTGTTTTCTGTCTACTTCTGAAACAACCCAAAGAATCTACATAATAAAATTTGGCTTCATGAAGTAGTCTAGACACTTCCTACTTGAAGCACAAGCTTGTGTCAGCAGCTCTGATATTTTCTGGAAGTTAGAAATGAAAAGTCTCAGGCCCCACCAGGCCCACCACACAGATATTTTCCAAATATAGCCTCTACAGTATGTTCCATTCCACATTTTGTGAAGTTGACCCTTCTCCCACCAAATGGTGGGGACAATGTCTCTTTCTTAAAATTTGGGAAGACCTTTACAACTGCCTCTACCAGTAGATTATGGTAGAAGTGACACTATGTGATTTCTGAGGTGATGTCATAAAAATGCCGTGCACTTTCACCTTGCTTTGTTGGGACACTTGGTGAAACCCAGCCACCATGCTGTAAGGAAGCCAAGCACTATTTGGAAAGGATACATATGAGCTTTCTGATCAAGAGCCCCATCTAGGATCTCAGTCAACAGCCAGCATCAACCATCAGACTCATGGTTTCAGCTCCCAGCCATTAAGTTATCTTCAGAATCCAACCATCTAAGCAGATATGGAGACAAGCTATCCTTACCAGGCCCTGCTCAAATTGCAGCTTTGTGAGCAAAATAAATGAGTAATCATTTAATAGCTGTTTTAAACCACTAAGTTTGGGATGATCTGCCATGCAACAGATAACCAGAATACCCACTGCATCATTTTAACAGCACCCCTCAATAATTCATATGCATACTGAGGTGCCTGGGTGGCTCCGTCAGCTAAGCTTATGTGACTCTTGGTTTCAGCTCAGGTCATGATCTCATGGGTCAAGAGCGAGCCCTGCATCAGGCTCTGCACTCAGCCTGGAATTTGCTTGAGGATGCTCTTCCTCTGCCCCTCCCCCACTTGCACATGCATTCATTCTCTCTTCTAGATAAATAAATCTTAAAAAGAATAATTCCTATGCATATTAAAATGTGAGAAGTATTGATTTAAAGCAAAATTGTGTAACATGTAATTTTTCCTACTGCCTTTAACAGCACCGATTACAAATATGAAAAACTGCATACTGAGCTAAAATTATGTTTAGAATAATGGTTCCCAGAAAGCTAGGTAACTGTTCTCTGTTAATGTGCCATATTGTCTAGGTGTTAGAACTTGTCCAAATCTTGGGTCTGACTCACAGTTGCAGGGTATTTTCTCCACAAGAGATAGAGAAACGGACTAAGTAACTGAGGCAAGTCAAAGGATTTTGGAAACCAACACTCCCGAAATGTAAAGAGGAGGACTGAGGATGTGTGACTAATACCTAGCAAACTTACTCATGCCAAGGGCAGCAATCATTTTAATAGCAGATGACATAAGGAAAACTTTTGAAAACAGATGGTGTCATGCTACCAAAATTAAATGTAGATGAACACATGCAGATGTTTGCGATTGTGAAAGTCTAACAACAAAGCTGTAATTCATAGCATTCTCCTGGGGTCAGCTTTTAAAAGTGTATTAGCTAAAGGTCTATGGTTTCATAATCATATAGGGTATAGCTTTTGTTTCCGTTCGTCTATGTGGCTGATTATCAGTATGTCTAAGGTGTTTGTTCAGCGAAGTTAAACATTTCACTCATGCATAGTGTTCTAAATTTTAAGTCAATGCAAATCACAAAGATCGGTGAATAACAATCATCAGTTGTCACATGTCAAACAATTGGATATTTGGGAACATCTAAATTTTTCGATTAGTTTGTCTAGTTTCCAACCCGATATTTGGCATCCTGTACCAGAGCCAGATCATTTAGCATTTCCTCTTAACCAGGTCAAATTCATCTGTGTTTAGACTATTCCTGTAAAGAATAGCCCTTTGCATTAAGTGCAGCTTGCTTGGTTCACTTTCCAGTTATGAAAAACAAGGTATAAGTAAGAGCTCCTGGTTGCAAGCAACAGAAACATATTCTGGCTAATGTAAGCAAAAAAAGGATTTATTGAAAGACTAATAGGGGCTCATGAGCACACTGAGAGGAGGAGTTCCTGACTTGGGAAAGGGGCAGGGGTCAAAGAAGTCCTAGCCCAGCCACTTCCACACTGGCAGTGCGACCACCACACTAAGACTATCTTCCAAAAGATACCCCATTCCTGTCGCACGGTGTCCTAGGTCAAAGTCCTCCTGGTTTCCGTAAGTGCCCGGTGGGTGTGAAGTGGGTGAGCTAAAACTTGCCCTCCTGTCAGGATTCTTCACGGAGGGAGACTCTTTCCCACAAGAAGACTGGGATATTATAAAAAGTGGGATGATGCTGGGCATCCAAAATCTTATATACGTCTGCTATAAATATGTAGGGCTTGTTTAAATTATAAAATAATGCATGTTCATTGCGGAAAATACATAGTATTGTCTTTCTACATTTTTTCCGAAATCGGAATTATTATTGAATGTACTATTTATAACCAACTTTTTTTCTCCCAACATATTGTGATCATTTTCCAATGTCATACAACTATTCATCTGCTTTTCAATTTTGGTTTTCTTTTTTTAATCTGCATTTTTAAAATTTAAATTCATTTAATTAACATATAATGTATTCTTTGTTTCAGAGTTACAGGTGTGTGATTCATCCGTCTTATATAATACCCAGTGCTCATTACAACATATACCCTCCCTAATGTCCATCACCCAGTTACCCCATCCCTCCACCCCGTCCCCTCTAGCAACCCTCAGTTTGTTTCCCATGAATAAGAATTCTTTACAGTTTGTCTCCCTCTCAGTTTTGGTTTTCAATGTTTGTATATTATGTCTCCTCTGCTTATATTTTAATCACTTAGGTAATTTTTTTTTTGAGATTTCATTAACTTATTTGTCAGAGAGAGATGGCGCACAAGCAAGGGGAGCAGCAGAGGCAGAAGGAGAAGCAGGCTCCCCGCTGAGCAAGGTACCCAATGCAGGACTTGATCCCAGGACCCCAGGATCATGACCTGAGCCAAAGACAGACGCTTAACTAATTGAGCCACCCAAGCGTCCCTCAGAGGTGGTTTCTCGTCTGCCTTTTACCATTGTAAATAATGCTGTACCTAACATACACTTCTTTTTTTCTCTCTCTCTCTCTTTGGCTGAAGTCGATTGAAGGCTTACCATGTATCAGGCACTTTGCTAAGTGTTTCATGTGCGTTTTCTCATTGACTCCCCACAGTGCCCTGTGTGGTAAATCCTATCATTATCACCATTTTAAAGCAGATGAGGAACATGCTGCTTGAAAGTTATAAAAAACTTGCCCAAGATGACACAGCGACGGATAGTCACTAATTAAACTGGGGGTCACAGCTAGCAGATGGTGGAACCCGCCTGTAAATCTACAGCTCAGCCTCTGGACCTCTTAACTTTCCTCTCACGTAGAAATTGTTGGATAATCCATAAACATTTCCTTACGATAATAAATCAAGAGAAGTGGAATTGAAGGAGTAAAGGCTTTTGATACGTACTGTCAGCTGCTCTCCTGAGGGCACGAATTCATACAGCCCCAGAGAGAGACTAAAGGGCCTATTTTCCCACACCCTTGGGCCACACCTCTAGGTTTGCCTTTATCAGAGGACCTTTGTCAATCTACCGGGTGAAAAAAGATATCTTGGTTTTTAAATTTTGCGTGTGTTGTATTATATATTTTTTTAAAGATTTTATTTATTTATTTGACAGAGAGAGAGATCACAAGTAGGCAGAGAGGCAGGCAGAGAGAGAGGAGGAAGCAGGCTCCCTGCGGAGCAGAGAGCCCGATGCGGGGCTCGATCCCAGGACCCTGAGATCATGACCTGAGCCGAAGGCAGCGGCTTAATCCACTGAGCCACCCAGGCGCCCCTGTTGTATTATATTATAATGGTAGCTTTGTTTTATGATTTTTTACTATGTGTCAGTTAAATGCACCCTCCAAGAGGGTAAAGACAGCTGTCGTCTTGTTTATTGCCTTATCCCTAGCACCAAACAGGGTGCCTGTACACAGCAGTCACTCAGTAAAGATTTTTGGAGTAAAAAAATAAATTAGTGAATTATGCCAGGGATTGACTTTAGCCCTTTAAGTGGGTTGTCTCATTTAGATCTCATGACACTCGATGTCTTAGCTGGTATTTATACCAGTAATACTTTCGCTAGTATGTCTGACCCAATAGGCACTCCTAAGGCCTTGCTTTAAACCAGTTCAGGTGCGATACAGTAGGACTGCCCAACTCTCTTGGTTTCTCCCCACATGGATTCCTTGTATGATACATGAGTTGTATTTTAAGTCAAATCACTCCAAATCACTCCAAACTTATTGAAAATATGCCCATTCATTTTCCATGTTGTAGTAAAGGAAGAAACTTAATTTTTGTAGGAGTCTTCTGACTTTTTTTTGTTATTTAGAAAAGGTCCATTTTGGGGTTGCCTGGGTGGCTCGGTTGGTTAAGCATCTGCTTTTGGGTCAGGTCATGATCCCAGGGTCCTGGGATCAAGCCCCATATCAGGCTCTCTGCTCAGCGGGGAGTCTGCTTCTCCCTCTCCCTCTGCTTATTCTCAAATAAATAAAATATTTAAAAACATATATAGAAAAGATCCATTTTTAAATCTAGCCTTCTGATTCCGTACTTGTGCCTTCAACACTTTCACAATGATTTTCTGCCCCTCAATAAGAAAAGTACTCTTGATCCTGTCATGGACACGTTTTGCAACCATGGAAGCACCATGGGCTTGGATGACCTGTTTTTTGGTTTTAGACAATCTCATAAGAACTTTGGCTCTCAAGGTACAAACCCCTTGAAGTTGGCCTGGGCACATGGCACAGGTGGATTTAGTACTGTCCCACTTTCTTGCTATAAAGGTAAACAATTCTAATGCCAGGGGTTCAGGGCAGCCTAGTTTTGTTGGACGCTGTATTGTAAAATAGCTTATGGGCTATGTCAAATGCTGGACCATTTGAATGCCTCTAGATTATCTCCAAAAGGGAAAAAAATTTATTTATAGAGGTTGGAAAGAACTCTCCATGTATTAAAAACATTACCTCTAATCCTTTGTCATATAGTTTGCAAATACCTTTCATTATTTTTTTTTGCCTTTTAGTTTTATTTATGTTTTTTTAACTTGTAAATATGTTCCCTTTTTTGTAGCAAAAGCTATAAGACTTCCTGTTTATATTTTTTCTTTGCTATTATATATAGAAGTCTTTTCTACTTTAAGTAGGCTAATAATCATACATAATAACCATTTCTTGATGGAATGATGTGGATGTAAAATAAAAACCCTGGCTTTCCAACATGAAGTCATGATGGTGGTGCACAGAATCCCTCTATTTCCCTGTAATAGAATTAATTACTGGAATTAACTGGATTAATTTTGCAACTGCTCCAGGGCAATCTAAAACACCCAAGGGCCTGCGATGTCAAAGTTCTTCACTCTGGGAGAGAAGATGGGAGCATCAGTTCTGTTTCTTCTCCAGATCCTACAGACTGGTAACATACTCTCTGAAAAGCATCTATCATCACAAACACTACCTGGATTCAGTAATTTTGTGTGTGTTGAAAAAGAAACATTAGGATTCCAAAATGGAACCACTTGTGCTAAACCCCACATCAGCAAGCCAAAAAGAGTTAATACCTAAGAGAAGTTTCAGCCCCTCCCAGGATGTAGTTTTTTGGTTTTTTTTTTTTCTGTTTTTAGATTTTTTGTTTGTTTGTTTATTTTAGAGAGAGAAAGCAAGCATGTTCTAGGGGAAGGAAGGGCAGAGGGAGAGGGGGAGAGAGACTCTCAAGAAGACTCCCCACTGAGTGCAGAGCCCAATATGGGGCTTGATCTCACAACCTGGAGATCATGACCTGAGCTGAAATTAAGAATAAGACACTTAACTGACTGAGCTACCCAGGTACCCCCCCCCCCACCACCAAGGATGTAATCTTAACCAGTCAGTCTGGAATGTCCTGATCAGTACTAGTGATGTAATTTATCTGGTGGACCCTTTTGTCTCCTAAATGAAATTGACTGTACCTGAAACAATCCACTCTTTTCCCTCTTCTGCCTATAAAACCCTTCCATTTTGTATAGCTCCTTGGAGGTCCTTTCTGTTTGCTAAATGGGATTCATGAATCATTGAATAAAGCCAATTAGATAATCAAACTTACTCAGTCAAACTTTAACAGTATAGGCAATACGAAGGCAATACGAACATGTGTATATTCACACAGTTTTCCTCATAAAGTTTCAAAGGACTGAAAACAACAGTAAGTTTAAATAACTTTAAAGTTTAAACTTTAAAGTTTAGATAACTTTAAAACAGTTCTCTACAGTAACAGAAAGTTATATAAGGAGGAAAAAAAACCTCAACCAAATGTAATATATATTAAAACAGAATTTTCTATGCACGTGATTGAGAATTGTTTAGGATGAATGAATTTGTACCATCCAATGAGTTAACTGGTAGCAAGCAGTGAATTCCAATGAATTCCAAGTAAATTGTCTGCTTCCAGTCCCTTGGGAGAAAACCTGGAGCCTGAAGATGGCAGCCAAGGAAGACTCCGAACTTGCCTCTTTCCACAGACAGCAAATATACAGCTGTGTATGGGATAATTCCAAGAGTACGGAAACCTGGCCGGACAGCTCTCTCCACAACAAGGGATAAAAGGACTGCACTGAGACAGGTAGAAGTGGCAGAAACAATCTCACCAAAAACCACATCCCTGTGCAGCAACTCACAATAGGGAAGGATCTCACAGTTCTGAAGCCTCTTCCTAAAGAGTGAGAGGTTCATGCCCCATATCAAACACCCCAACCCTTGGGATCTGGACCAGAGACGAGATGCCCAAAATATCTGACTTTGGAAATCCAAGGGGCTTACAACTGGGGAAACTGGGAGTCTGGGGAGATCTGAGATCTTCCTTATAAGGGGTTTGCATGCAGACTCCCTCATCCCAGGAACCAGCGCAAAGACGGCATCTTGAGAGGTAACTGGATTTCATGTGAAGGACATTCATTTGCTAACCATAAAGGATCTGCCAGAGGGACAGGGATGAATGGGGACATTCTTTGGGGATGGAGGCACTGGCTAGTGCATTTTCGCACTCTCCCTCTACCTTGCCAGCACTGGCAGACATGTGTGAACACAGCCTCACTAAAGCCACAGGACAAGCTCCACGCCCAGTGCTCCCACATCTCCTTAAAGCTGTGGACATGCCTGGCCCTCAGCACACTCATGCAGCCCTCTCAAAGCCAGTGTGTGAGTGTAGTCCAAATAGGGGATGCCCCTTGATCACTTGGCCCTGGTGGCCTGAGGAACTCTTGTTTCTGGATCCCACAAGACTATGCCAGTTAGAAAGATGGTTCTGGACAGGCAATAACACCAAGGGCACTGCACAGATAGCAAGCTGAAATGTATTCTCAGTGTGCCTGAGAAAAAGGCCCATCTACTTGTCCTGGAGTTTCATTTGGAGGGACAACCTTCAAGTCTGCCCCACATTAGAAGCTACAGAGGCACGCTCAGGGAACATAGGCAGGAAAACACCATTGTTGATCCCTTCCTTCTCCCAAATGAAAGAACAAGACAAAACTTCAGAAGAAGACCTTAATGAAATAAAAATAAATAATATACCTGATAAAGAGTTCAAAGTAATGGTCATAAATATAAATCACTGAACTCAGGAGATGAAAGAATGAACACAGTGAGACCTTCACAAAGAAACAGAAAATATAAGAAAGTAGTCACAGTGCCGAAGAATACAATAACTGAACTGAGAAATACACTAGAGCAGTTCAGGAGCAGACTAGATGAAGCAGAAGAACAAATTGGTGACATGGAAGACAAGGTAGCCCCACTCACCCAAAGAGAAGACTAAAAAGAAAAAGAATAAAAATGTGAGGATAGCTTAAGGGTCCTCTACGGCAACATCGGGCAGAATAAGGTTTGCATTATAAGGGTCCCAGAAAGAGAAGGGAGATAGGGGTAGAATCTTATTTGAAGAAACAATGACTGAAATTTTTCCTAACCAAGGGGAGGAAACAGACATCCAGGTCTGGGAAGCAAAGACAGTTCCAAGTAAGATGAACCTAAAGAGATACACACAGAGGCACGTTATAATTAAAATGTGAAAAATTAAAGAGATAAAAAGAATCTTACAAGCAGCAAGAAAATGCACCCCTAGGTGTCTCAGTTAAGCACCTCTCTTCAGCTCAGGTTGTGATTCCAGGGTTCTGGAATCAAGTCCCCCATTGGGCTCCTTGCTCAGTGGGGATCCTCCTTCTCCCCCTGCCTGCCACTCCCCATGCTTATGTCACTCTCTTTCTCTGACACATAAATGAATAAAAAAATTTTTTTAAAGCAGCAAGAAAGAAAAACAACTTGTTATTTACAAGGGAACCCCAAAAGACTATCAGCTGATTTTTTAGCAGAAACTGCCAGCCAGAAGACAGTGGCATATACTCGAAGTGCTGAAAGGAGACTATTTCCAAGCAAAAATACTCTACCTGGCAATGTTATCATTCAGAATTGTAGGTGAGATAGAGTTTTCCAGACAAGCAAAAGCTAGAGGAGTTCATCACCACTAAACTAGCCCTACAAAAAAATGTTAAAGAGACTTTTTAAAAAGATTTATTTATTTATTTTAGAAAGACAGTGAAAGAGAGAGAGAGAAAGAGCTCACATAAGTGGAGAGGGACAAAGGGAGAGGGAGAGAGAGAATCCTCAAGCATATGTCCTGCTGACTGTGGAGCACAACACAGGGCTTAATCCCAGGACCTTCAGACCTGAGTCAAAATCAAGAGTCAGCTGCTTACCTGACTGAGCCAACCAGGCACTTAAATGGATTTCTTTAAGCTGAAAAGGCACTAACAGGGAAATACATGAAAGTAAAAATCTCATGGGTAAAGGAGAATATACAATAAAGGTTTTGGATTAACTCCTTTTAAATCTAGCATGATGGTTAAAAATCAAAAGTAGAAAATTAACTACAACAGCAATTATTAGTTAAGGGATACACAAAATAAAAAGATGTAAAATATGACATAAAATACACAAAATGTGGGTTGGGGGAGTAAAAATGTAGAGTTTTCAGAATGCATTCAAATTTAAGATACATTCAATTTAAAATAGAGTGTTATATGTATAGGCTGTTATTTATGAACTTCATGGTAACCATACAGCAAAAGCCTACAGAAAGTACACAGAAGACAAAGAGAAAGGAATCTAAATATAACACTATAGAAAAGAATCAAACCACAAGAGAAGAGAACAAGAGAAGAAGAAAGGAACAGAGAGGAACTGCAAAAACAGCCAGAATGAACAAAATGACAGTAAGCACATACCTCTCAATAATTATAATTTAAATGTAAATGGGTTAAAATTTTCAATCAAAAGACAAAGTGGCAAAATGGATAAAAACCAAGACGCATCTATATGTTGCATACAAGAGACTCATTTTAGATCTAAGGACAGTCAAACTGAAAATGAAGATGTAGAAATGTATTTCATACAAGAAACCTGGTGTAGACAAAATATACCTTTAAACAATACAAAGAAGGTCATTACATAATGATAAGGCAGTCAATCTAGCAAGAGGATACAGAATTTGTAAACAGGTATGTACCCAATATAGGAGCACCTAAATTATATAAAACAAGTATTAACATACCTAAAGGGAGAAGATGACACCAATATAGTGGATGATTTTAATACCTCACCTTCATTAATGGGATAGACCATCCAGACATAAAATCAATAAGGAAACATTAGCCTTAAAAGACACAGTAGATCAGATCCACTTCATAGATGTATACAGAATATTTCATCCAAAAGCAGCAGAACATACCTTCTCAACTGTATATGAAATATTCTCCAAAATAGATCACATGTAAGGCCATAAAATCAGTATGCAAAAATCTGTTGCATTTCTATACACTAATAACAAACCAGCAGATATCAAACATTTTTCCTGACCACAATAATGTAAAACTAAGGATCGATTACAAGAAGAAAACTGAAGAAAAAAAAAAAAAGACAAATATGTGCAGAATAAGCAGTATGTTACTGGACAATGAGTCAATGAAGAAATCAAAGAGGAAATTAAAAAATAGCTTGAGACAAATGGAAATGGAAATACAACAATCCCAAGTCTGTGAAATGCAGGAAAAGCAGTTCAAAGAGGAAAGTTCATAGTGATACAGGACTACCTCAGGAAACAAGAAAAATCTCAAATAAGCAACCTACCTGAAACAAGAAAAATCTCAACTAAACAACCTACCTTTACACTCAAAGGAACTAGAAAAGAAGAACAAATGAAGTCCAACATCAGGAGAAGGAAGGAAATAACAAAGATATGAGCAGAAAAAAATGAAATAGAGACTAAAAAAAAAGAAACAATCAAGGAAACTCAGAGCTGGTTCTTTGAAAAGATAAACAAAATTGACAAACTTTTAGCTAGATTCGCTAAGAAAAAAGCAAGAAAGCTCAAATAAGTAAAAATAGAAATTAAGGAGAAGTAGCAACTGATACCACGAAATACAAAGGATCACAAGACTATTATACACAATTATATGCCCGCAAACTCAACAGCATAGAAGAAATGGATAAATTCCTAAAGACATATAATATTCCAAGACAAGGTCATGATGCAGAAAATATGAATAAACTAGTTACTAGTATGGAGATTGAATCTGTAATAAAAAACCTCCCAATATCCAGAAGTCCAGGATCAGATGGTTCACTGAGTGAAATTTATCAAACATTCAAAGGAGATTTAATACCTATCCTTCTCAAACTCCACCAAAAATTGAAGAAGAAGAAAGGCTTCCAAACTCATTATAAGGCCAGCATTACCTTGATACCAAATCTAGACAAGGATACCACAAAAAAAAAAAATAAATAAAAATTACAGGCCAATATCCCTGATGGGCACAGTTGAAAAATTCTTCAACAAAGTATTAGCAAACTTAATTCAACAATACATTCTTAAAAGGATTATACACAAAGATCAAGTGAGATTTATTCCAGGGATGCAAGGCTTGATCAATACCCACAAATCGTTCAACATGATACACCACATTAACAAAATGAAGGATAAAAATCATACGATCATCTCAATGGATAATAAAGGGGATATATGACAAGCCCACAACTAACATCATACTCAGTGATAAAACACTGCAAGCTTTCCTCTAAAACCAAGAATAAGATAAGGATGCTCACTCTTGCCACTTTTATTTAACACAGTATTAGAAGCCCTAGCTGTAGCAATTAGGCAAGAAAAAGAAAAAAAAATCATCCAAATTGGAAAAGAAGAAGTAAAACTATCACTTTATGCATATGACATGATACTATATACATAGGAAACCCTAAAGATTCCACCAAAAAATTGTTAGAATAAATGAGTTCAATAAAGTTACAGGATACAAAATCAGTGTGCAAAAATCTGTTGCATTTCTATACACTAATAATGAGCCAGTAGAAAGAGAAATTAAGAAAACAATCCCATCTATAATTGCATCAAAAACAACACAAAGATACCTGGCTGGCTCCGTTGGTGGAGCATGAGACTCTTGGTCTTGGGGTCAAGAGTTTTATTTTATTTTATTTTTTATTATTATTTTTTAAATTTCTTTTCGGTGTTCCAGAATTCATTGTTTACGTACCACACCCAGTACTCATGCAATACGTGCCCTCCTTAATATCCACCACCAGGCTCACCCAACCTCCCACCACCACCAAGACCCTCATATTCTTTTTCAGAGTCCACAGTCTCTCATGGGTCATGAGTTTTAGCTCCTCATTGGGTGTAGAGATTACTTAATAAGAAAAAAAAGAGTTAATTCCTAGGAATAAATTTAACCAAAGAAGTGAAAGACTCATATAAGATGAAAAACACTGATGAAAGAAATAGAAGAACACAAATAGTGTAAAGATAGTCCATGCTCATGGATTGGAAGAATTAATATTGTTAAAATGTCCATACTGCCCAAAGCAATTTACAAATTCTACGAAATCCCAACGAAAATTCCAATAACATTTTGCACAGAACTAAAATAATTCTGAAATTTGTATGGAACCACGAGTAATCCTGATAGCTAACACAATCTTGGGAAAGAAGAACAAAGCTGGAAGTATCACGCTCCCTGATTTCAAACTAGACTATGAAGTTATAGTAACCAAAACGGTATTGTATTGATATAAAAACAGACACATGGATTAACAGACCAGAGAGCCAGAAATAAACCCACACATGTATGGTAAATTAATTTGTCACCAAGGATCCTAGAATATACAATGGGGATAAAATAGTCAATAAATCATATTAGAGAAATTGGTCACATGCAAAACAAGGCTATGCCACATACAAAAATTAACTCAAAATGAATCAAAGACTTCAGTGCAAGACCTGAAACCATAAAACTCCAAGAAGAAAAAATAGGCAGTAAACTCTTTGACATACTGGTATTGGCATTAACATTTTGGATCTGACTCCAAAAGCAAAGACAATGAAAGCAAAAATAAACAACAGGGACTACACTAAACTAAAAACTTCTTCACAGCAAAGGAAACCATCAACGAAATGAGAAGGAAACCTACTGAATGGGAGAAAATATTGGCATATCATAAATCCAATAAGGGGTTAATATACAAACTATATAAAGAACTCAAACGACTCAATAGCCAAAAACCTGAACAATCCAATTTAGAAATGGGCAGAGGATTTAACTTGACATTTTTCCAAAGAAGATATAATGATGGTCAACAAGAACATAAACAGATATTCAATATCACTAATCATCAGGGAAATGCAAACCCAAATTACAATGAGATATCACCTCGCAACTGTTAGAATGACTATTATCAAAAAGACAATAAATAAGTTGACAAGGTTGTGGAGAAAAGGGAACTCTTGTACATTCTTAGCGGGAACATAAATTGGTGCAGCCATTGTGGAAAACAGTACGGGAAAAAATTAATAATAGAACTACCATATGATCTACCTATTTCACTTCTGAGTATCTGAAGTGAATGAAAACACTAATTTGAAGAGATCTAGGCACCCCTAAGTTCATCGCAGCATTATTTGCAATAGCCAGTGCAAATAACGGAAACGTACGTCCAGCATTGGGTTCCTCACTCAGCAGGGAGCCTGCTTCTCCCTCTGCCTGCAGCTCTCTATGCTTGTGCTCTCCCTCTCTCTGGCAAATAAATAAATAAAATATTTTTAAAAAATAACTTCAATGTACATTAATGCATGAGTGGGTAAAGATTATATATATACATATATATATGATTTTTTGTATATACAGTAAGTACTAATCCACTGTGTGTGTATGTGCGTGTGTGTGTGTGTCTACACAATGGACTACTACCCAATCATAAAAATGAAGGAAATCTTGCCATTTGCAACAACATGGATGGACCTTGAAGACATTATATTAAGTGAAATAAGTAAGACAAAGAAAGACATTTCACTTATATGTGGAACCTGGTGGTTATCGGAGAAGAGAGGGGCGGGGGTGGGTGGGTGAAATGGGTATAGGGGGTCAATCGTATAGTGAAGGATGGTAACTAGATTTATTGTGGCATTCATTTTGTCATGCAAACAAATAAATCATTATGTTGTTCACCCCAAACTAACATAATGTTATATAGCAATTACACCTCAATTAAAAAGAAAAAAAGATAGGGGCACCTGCGTGGCTCAGTGGGTTAAGCATCTGCCTTCAGCTTGGGTCATGATCTCAGGGTCCTGGGATCGAGCCCCATGTTGGGCTGTCTGCTCACCAGAGAGCCTGCTTCCCCCTCTCTCTCTGCCTGCCTCTCTGCCTACTTGTGATCTGTCTCTCTCTGTCAAATAAGTAAACAAAATCTTAAAAAAAAAACAAAACGATAACTCATAACCTATAAGAAGATGGCAGGCATATTTTAGGCTCACTTTTGAGACAATGATATTGCAAAATATAATCAAATCAACCTTGTTTTGGGTTTTACATTGAGCATCCTATTATCTGGATACAGGTGTATCTTACAGAAATAATAGCAAAGGTTGTGTTGTTCCCTGTGTTATATAATTACCAGAACTTGTTGGAGCCTCCGTCTGTCATATTTGAAGAAATGAAGTTACAGCTGCAGCGTGGGGGCTGTGTGATGACAGGGTAGCATGGTAATTAGTTACTAATTAGAATTTCTGAAACATTAGGGCAATCATCATAGGAAAATCCCACTCAACATTCCATGTAAGTTAAAATGCCCCCAGGGTAGCTAGTAACATCTGAAAATAGTAGCAGGTGTAAGTACTTCGGTTGGGGGGAATCAACATTTCCATTACCAACTCAGTTTTCAGAGGTTACAACTTGATATTTTTTATTTGTCTCCATCAGTCTGGTGTTCATACCCAGGTGTATAGACACATATACTTTAAAATATCTTTTATTTTGTTGTAAAGCTGCTGCTAATGAAAATTGGCTTTAACAAACATCTTTTTTAAATTTAAATTTTACTTAGTTAACATACAGTGTGATATTGGTTTCTGGAGTGGAATTCAGTGATTCATCACTTACATACACTTACACAACACCCAGCACTCATCACAAGTGCCATCTTTAATACCCATCACCCATCTAGCCCATCCCCCACCCACTCCCTTCCATCAACTCTCATTTTGTTTTCTATCATTAAGAGTTTCTTATGGTTTGCTGCCCTCTCTTTTTTTCTTTACCCCCTTCCCTAATGTCCCTCTGCTTTCTGCCATAAAATCCACATGTGAGTGAGATCATATAGTATTTGTCTTTTTCTGACTGACTTATTTCACTCAGCGTAATACACTCGAGCTCTGTCCACGTTGTTATAAATGACAAGATTTCTTTTTTGATGGCTGAGTAATATTCCAATCCATATGCATATTTATACCATATCTTCTTTATCCATTCATCAGTCGATGGACATTTGGGCTTTCTCCATAGTTTGGCTACTGCTGATAATACTGTTATAAACATTGGGGTGCATGTATCCTTTTGAACCTGTGTTTTATATCCTTTGGGTAAAGACCTAGTAGTGCAATTACTAGATTGTAGGGTCATTCTATTTTCAACTTTTTTTTAAAGATTTTATTTATTTATTTGATAGGCAGAGACCACAAGGAGGCAGAGAGGCAGGCAGAGAAAGGTGGAAGCAGGTTCCCTGCTGAACAGCGAACCCAATGCGGGGCTCGATCCCTGGACCCTGGGATCATGACCTGAGCCGAAGGCAGAGGCTTAACCCACTGAGCTACTCAGGCGCCCCTATTTTCAACTTTTTGAGGAACCTTCAAACTGAATAAACATCCTTTTGATATTAGACTTAGTTCTCTTTTTCACTTGGAGGGTGTGTGTGTGTGTGTGTGTGTGTGTGTGTGTGTGTGTGTTTTAGACTTTTCATCAGGGAGAGAGGTACTTAGGTAACCTACAAATATTAAGACATAAAAAGAGCTCAAAGACAAAGTCACTTTGACCTTATATGGTTCTTAACCTCATGATGATTTATTTCAGATCTTTTAAACAATGAGTCAAAGGAGACTTGGCAAAATGGTTTTTTAAAATCTCAGATTGCAATTGAAAACGTCATTTGAATGACTAAAAAATTAGAAAAATTGCAAAGAACAAAGACAATGAAATCTAGGCTTTACCTACTTATAGAATGCTATAATTGCTTTATCTCCGTTTAAGACTTAAATTTAGGGGTGCCTGACTGGCCTGTGAGAGGATGCAACTCTTGATCTCAGAGTCATGAATTTGAGCCTCACATTGGGTATAGAAATTACTTAAAAAATAAATTTTATAAATAAGCTGTAATGCAGCTACTATGTATCCAGTCTGTTCATGGATACAAATAATCCCTGATAGTTTCTTCTAGGGGAAGAAAGTTCGTTTTCTTCACATTTAACATAGAAAATATTCAAACATGACAGAAATAACATTTGACATTTTAACAGGTTTTCTTTGACCTTGTCCTGTATGTATTTATCTATTTTTGGTCATTTGTACCTAAGACCACAAATATTGCCTTCTTATACCAACCCCAGTGTATTTCTTAACTATTTCTGTTTAACAATTGCATCAAACTTTGTGGCTTCTAAGAACAGAAATTTATGATCTCTCCATTTCCGTGGGTCAGGCATCTGGGCACCACTTAGTTGGGTGCCTCTGGCTCTAGGTCTCATGAGGTTGCAGGTAGAGGCTAGACGGGAGAAGGACCACTTCCAAGCTCGCTTACGTGAGTTTCTCCATGGGATTGATTCAGCATGATGACTGGTTTCCCCACAAGGTGAGCAATCCAAGAAAAAGCGAAAAAGGGTCAGAACATCCAAGATGGAACCTGCAGTCTTTTATAACCTAACTCAGAAGTGACATACCATCACTTCAATCATACTCTTTTCTTTAGAAGTGAGTCACTAAATCTAGCCTACGTTTGAAAGAGAGGGAATTACAAGTGCGCATGCACACCAGAAGGTGAGGATCATGGCGGAGGGAGTACCTTTAAGGCTCCTATTATAACTAATCAGTCTATGGTGATCTTTTAGAGAAGGAGGTAGTTGTTCTTGCTTGTTTTTTGTCTGCCTACCATCTTTCTGGGAAATGACTTCTTCCTCATTCTCAGTCTGTGTGGCTCTGAAAGTCTGACTACTCCCCTTCACCCTAACTTTTGTGGGAGGCACTGTGGTGCCCTGGCCTGGCCAGTAAGAATACTTCAAATTCTTGGCCACAGTGAGTGGTTCAAGGATGGGCCATTTGGTATGTCTTTTCAGGAACTGACATGGGGGCTGGGAGAAAAAGGATTTCTTAACATCATAGATGCAGAACATTGAAAACTGGAATTTCTTCCATCTCCCATACTTAGACACAGGCTACCTTTGCTCTATGAGAAAATATTCTTAGAATGAAATCAGACAGGAAAAACAGAGCTGAGAGGCAAAAAATGAATGAGCTACACCAAGTTCTCCTGACATCTCCTGCCTCTCAATACCCGGTTACCCCTGAAGTCCAGTTTACCTTCTTTTTTTTTTTTTTTAAGTTAGTTTTGATTTGAATTTTGTCACTTCCAACAAAAATGGTCTATTTAATACACTAATATATCCAGATGTTACAGTTGGATGTTACAGTTGGAGCTCCAAATATCCTAAGTTACCTTAACAATATCAACACAGCAGTGCCTTTTTTTTTTAATTTATTTATTTTTATTTGTTTATTTACAGCATAACAGTGTTCATTGTTTTGGCATCACACCCAGTGCTCCATGCAGTACGTGCCCTCCCTATTACCCACCACCTGGTCCCTCAACCTCCCAACCCCCCCACCCCCCCGCCGCCCCTTCATAACCCTCTAGTTGTTTTTCAGAGTCCATAGTCTCTCATGGTTCATCTCCCCTTCCAGTTTCCCTCAACTCCCTCTCCTCTCCATCTCCCCATGTCCTCCATGTTATTTGTTATGCTCCACAAATAAGTGAGACCATATGATACTTGACTCTCTCTGCTTGACTTATTTCGCTCAGCATAATTTCTTCCAGTCCCGTCCATGTTGCTACAAAAGTTGGGTATTCGTCCTTTCTGATGGAGGCATAATACTCCATTGTGTATATGGACCACATCTTCCTTATCCATTCATCCGTTGAAGGGCATCTTGGTTCTTTCCACAGTTTGGCGACCGTAGCCATTGCTGCAATAAACATTGGGGTACAAATGGCCCTTCTTTTCACTACATCTGTATCTTTGGGGTAAATACCCAGCAGACAGCAGTGCCTTTTATGAAATTATCTAAATATCGAGACTTTAAATTTTTCAACCTTGTCAGCTTAACTCTTAGAAACCTAAGCTCCATGTGAACTACTTCCTTTATTCACCTTAAATTTACTTTTCTCAAGATTCAGGAAAAATCTTTTTACTGTATTTAGGTTTTCTAAAAGCAGGGAGAGGTGCCTTCTTAATTATTAATTTCCTCCCCAAATTGTGGCATAATATCTGGCCACATAATTGATCCTAAATTAACTATTTAATGAGTGAATGAGTACATGAATCTCCTCAGCACAATTTAGAGTATTTTGATCTAAGTTCAATACTTTATTTTTGCCCATTCAATTCAACATTTTCGGCCTGCTCACATAGCCTCATACTAACTTCAGGTTATCCCCACATACTTAAACTTTTCATACTTTGAAGAACTTAGTGTCATTATGTCTTCCCTCCTCCAAATAACTAATAGAAATATTAAACAAAGCAAGTTAGAGAAGAATGCAATGTTTACACTTCTTCCTCAAAGAAGCACCCTTTTATCCTAAACCATTGTTTCTTGTCTCTAAGCAACTTCCCTGTGCATTACACCAGTCTCCATCATACAATGATGACTCAATTTTTAAAATAGCCTTTTGTGTGGAATTTTGTGAAAGGCTTTTTGAAAATCTAAAAAGACGCCATTCATGAGCTTTTTTGCCCATCTGCATTTGTGCCCTCCTAAAAGAACTTTAATAAACTGATGAGGCCTCATTTCCTCTTATGCAAACCATACATTTTTCTCCAGCTCCTTCCTTGCCTCCCCCAGTTACATTGCCATACAATTGTCTTTTGGGGGGAAAAGCTTTTCTGTTGGTCTGTTCTGATTGAGTTTTTAATCCTTATTAGGCGTTGTAGAATAATGTAGTGTTAAGATAGCCTAAATAAAACTATCCCAAAGAGATTCATAACTATGGTTAAGTTAGCATGTTGAGGTCAGAAACAGGGAAATATGGACTCATATGTGGTAAATATGGGCAGAAAAAAGGAAGTAAGCTTAGAAATGTAGGTAGCCAACCAAGGGTCAGGAATGTTATAGGTCCTTCGGGAAATTGACACTGTTACTTATTTCTCTTTTCTTTAGATTCTCCCTTCCTTTGATTTTCTCAACATCAAGGTCTTACCTTAACTCGGTAAACATTCTTTCTCAGAGTCTTTCCCTGGAAGCTCTTTTTTGTCTTTTTAATATGCTTGTTTTCCAGGTTCCATCATTGGTTTTGTGTCCTCTTCTATATATTCTCTATTCTTGATTTCATATAATCCCTGGGATTTAGGTAAACTCCTACAGATTTAGGTGCTCTATTTATTCTATAGAATCAAAATGTAAATTTGGGACACCTGCTTCTTCTCTGAGCTTCAGAAAAGTCTATTCACCTACCTTGTTGATATTTCACACCAATATTCCACAGACACTCCAAACATGCACCCACAAATCAAATGCATCATCTCTATATATTTTAAGAACTTTTTTCATTATGTGTGACAAAAACATATCTCATGGAATCTAAGAAGCAGCTGAACAGATAGGGATACAACTAGACTCAGAAACTACTGGACCTAGGACCTGGAAAACTTGATGATTTCTCTCTCCAGACTATACCTCTACTTCCCTCTGTAAGTCTCTTTTTTCCCTTGTTACAGACTAACTTCTGCTTGTCAGTCTACCTGGTGAGAAGCAAGGAAGATTTCTATGTTCTTATTTCAGTCACACAGAATGAGACTGGCTTGATTCGCTTTGGGTTCTAAATCCAAAATTCCAAGGAAGAAAGTCCTTGGTCAAGGTGTCTACCCATAAACCAATCAATGTTGGCCTCAGGTACAGAGTTACAATGTATGCAGCTTGAAGTTGTCCCATAACTCACTGATGCTCTGGTCATTTTGCTTTTAACAGTTTTTCTCTATTTGCTTCATTTTCGATAGTTTCTATTGCTATGTATTCAATTTAACTACTCTTTTCTTCTGTTGTCTAATCTGCCATCAGTCTGATTCAGTATATTTTTCACCATAGATGTATTTTTCAAGTTCCAGTTTTTTCTGAATACCTTCCATATCTCTACTCAACATGCTCAATCATTCCTTTAGATTCTTGTACTTATGGAATAACATTATAATAACAGCTTTAATGTCTTTGTCTACTAATTTTATCTTCGTATATTTTGATATCTGCCTCATTTCTGGGTTTGTTTCTATTGATTGATTTCTTTTCCTCCTATTCTTTTCTTTCCTATTCTTTTCCTCCTGCTTGTTTGCATGCCTGGTCCTTTTTCACTGGATGCCAGACATTGTGAATTTTACCTTCTTAGGTGTTATTTTTTTTTAATCTCTATAAATATTTCCTTGAGCTTTATTCTAGGAAGCAGTTAAATCACTTGGAAATCATTTGATGTTTTCAAGGCTTCTTTTAGGCTTTGTTAGGCAGGAGGAGCCTTTACTTCAGCTAATTTTGCCACATAACTTGAGGTCATGCTCTTTTGGATACTCTCCCTAATGCCCTGTAAATTACAAGGCTTTTCATTCAAGGGTTATTCCCTCTGCTCCTATCCTTAAGTAGTTTCTCCATACACACGTGCTGATCAGTACTTGGCTGAAGACCCTTGGGGACCTTCAGGAGTTCTTTGGAACTTTCTTCCTGTGCCACACTCTTCTCCCTGCTACTCTGCCTGAGAACTCAAGGTGCCAGATGGCCCACAGAGACTCCCACTCTCTTAACTGCACCCTGGAAGCTCTCTCCAGGCAGTAAGCTAGGACAATCCCAGGGCTCTCCTCATTTCTTTTCCCAATCTCGGGGATCACTGTCCTCTGTTGCCTGATACACAGTGACTGAGAACAGTTGTTTTTTTTTTTTAATATTCTTCCTGTTTTTAAAATTGTTTGCGATGCAAGGAAGGTAAATTCACTTCCTTCTCAATCCATCCTGGTCAGAAGTCGAAGTCCAATTCGATCTTTTAGAACTACTAGCAGGTTTTTAGAACCCTGCGCTCTTTTGTGTCCAGCATCCCTCTTCTGGGCTCCACAGCATCACCAGCACTCCATACAGGTTGGTTCCCCTCATGAAACTCTACGTCCTGTGTCCACAGATCACCACTTATTCATCTTGTATCTTTTAACTTAGCAGAGCTGAAACAGAGCAGGTGCTCCACATACGCCTGGAACAATACATAAAACATCGTATACAATGACGCCAAAACAGAGAAGGATCCTCACGATTTATTTCAGAGAAGCTATAAGCTGTTACCTGAAAAATGGACTATAATTTAATCAGAGCTAGATTCTGATGTTACATTTCTTTGAATCAAGTATGTCATTAGCAAAATTGTCAGCCATTAGACAGATGCTTCTCAACAAAAGTGGTCTAGTTAGAAGTGTGTCTATTTGTAGCCTTTCTTTGAGGAGGGTTGGGGATTACGTTTGGCACATGTCTGTGCATTTGGTTTGGTCGCATATATGGAGCATGAAATCTTTTCAGTGTGTTTTGGAAAAGGGTCTGTGTATTTACAGCTCATGCTGAGCAGAATGCAGCCAAAGGCTGCCCAACATACGATCTCGTGATTTGCTTCCCACGTAGCAAAACCTCTGACTCCAAACTCCAAACAGTCCCATCACAATCTCTAACATGTGTAAGTTCCATGGCTTTGTAAGTTCCATGGCTTGCTCCGTGCAAATAGATGCAAAACTTTACATTAGATTTGTCGAGAGTTAGATCTCTGAGATTCTGTGATAGGTCCTTCCTGGGCCACACGTGCTCTCTTTTGCTAAAATGTGACACCTCTCCCTACCCCACTCTCCCCAGATCTCCAGAGCATTCTGAGCCTAAACTATGTGAGGCCTCAGTGCTTTCTTTTTTTGACCTGAAATGTTAAGTTTATTTAAAAAAAAACTGACAAACAGAGCCAGTAATATCTGTAAATGAAACAAAATATTTGTATATGAGCGAATAATAAATATCACCTATAATCATGCCAGTCAGGATGTACTATATACCATATATTATACATACTGTATGCATATATAGACATTATACGCACTATATATCTTATATTGTATCCTTTGTAAATGGTATTGTACACTTTGTAAATGGTAATCTGCTTTCCATTCCCCCACATCTTTTCAAGACAATGAATATCTTTTTTAATTCCCCAAAGCAGTGAAACTTAAAATAAAATCTTTTACAAACATTACTCTTTGTTACCTTCTCTCTCCTGCCCTCTTTTTTTCTGGAACACCCGCATTTTAATAAAAGAGAAACTGTTAAAGGCATAATGCCTAACATAAAGGTATTACTCTCAAGTGCTGGACTTTCAGGCATGATGGGAATAGATATTTTGAGTGTTTTTAAGTTTCTGTACTCAATTCATTCATGCATAAGGCTAACTCTGCCATATTATGAGTCACAATAACACTGTCACTAAATTAAAACGGCAGAGACCGTTTTTAAAATTCCAAATGTAAATGTCCCCCTATGTCCTATGAGACAGCTGCTTTTAGTAACAGCAATGATATCTGTGAAACTTTACTACCTAAAGGAAAAAGAAAAATCAGTGGCTTGACATTTCCAATTTTTTCCCAACAACCTACTAAAGCCAACAATGAGAAGATTAAGAGATTTCATTCCATTTTAGAACATTTGTTCTAAATGTTTAGAACATTTGTATCTTGAGGCAGTCCACAGCCAATTTTCTTCCCCTTTTGGGGGAAAAATATCAATCTTAGAAATAGTGTGTTCTAGGCAGATAAAAGCATCAACCTTCAGATCTTGGAAAACATATACTAAGTTTCATGATGGCAGGAATGAGGTCCACCTCTAGAGTCTACCATGGTTCTTAACAAAGAACACTCTCCAAGTTGTGACACTCAAAAATGTCTTCAGACATTGCCTAATATCCCCTGGATGGGGGGTTGCCTTCAGGTTGCTTTCTCTCTCGCTCTGTCATTCACACACACACACACACACACACACACACACACATCGCACATGTACACACATTCCCATACCTACACGAAGTCAGGATTGTTCTGAAACAACTACAAGGACTCCTTAAAAAAGGACAGATGATTCAAATGACATATTACTAGCAACACATCCCTTCAAAGGAAAGACTATCAGGGCTTTTGACTAGCTCTGCTGGTATGTCATGCTACTCTTGCTTTCAGCGTCATGAGTTTCAACCACATGTTGAGTGTAGGGCTTACTTTAAAATAAATACGTAAACAGCTTAAAAAATAAATGAGCACATAAAAATTAAAAGAAAAGGAAAGATTACTTTTTTTTTTTTAAATCATGAAAAAACTGTATTTAGATTTAGCCAGCTGGACTCAGTTTAGATGATCCCAATTTTGTTGGCAACATCCAAAGCATCATAGTCAGGGGCCAGTCGAACGTATGCTTTCTTCTCTCCATCAGGCCTGATTAAGGTGTTGACCTTGGCTACATCAATGTCATAGAGCTTCTTCACAGCCTGTTTGATCTGGTGCTTGTTGGCCTTGACATCCACAATGAACACAAGTGTGTTGTTGTCTTCTATTTTCTTCATGGCTGACTCAGTAGTCGGGGGAACTTGATTATGGCATAGTGATCAAGCTTGTTTCTCCTGGGGGCGCTCTTTTGAGGGTATTTGGGCTGCCCTCGGAGACGCAGAGTCTTGGGTCATCGGAACGTAGGTGATGTGCAGATCTTCTTTTTTTTGTGACTGTGGACGCCTTTCAGCACCGCTTTCTTGGCCTTCAAAGCCTTTGCTTTGGCTTCGGCTTTGGGAGGGGCAGGGGCTTCCTTCTTAGCTTTCGGCGCCATCTTCGTAAAAAACAGGAAAGATTACTTTAAGGAGTATTTACCTCAGTTTGAAGAAAAATGTCAAGTTATCTTGACAATATTAACTGTGTCCTGAAAAATAAAAAGACCCATACCATGTAAAAAACAACCCCTTTGAAATAATAAGGCATTAAGTTTATGCATCCAGTAAGTTATGTACTTGAACTTTAAGAAAAATATCTATAATCGTGGGGCGCCTGGGTGGCTCAGTGGGTTAAGCCTCTGCCTTCGGCCCAGGTCATGATCCCAGGTTCCTGGGATCGAGTCCCGCATCAGGCTCTCTGCTTGGCAGGGAGCCTGCTTCCTCCTTTCTCTCTGCCTGCCTCTCTGCCTACTTCTGCCTACTTGTGATCTCTATCTGTCAAATAAATAAATAAATAAATCTTAAAAAAAAAAAGAAAAATATCTATAATCAATAGGCACCAATATCTTAGTGATTTGGCTAGATTACATTTAAATTTCTTCAAATTCATATTCTTTTCCTAATTAATGACATTCTTGTTTTCTTCACCACCTAGAAGTTAATTCTCAATGATCCATGCTTTGATTTTTCTGGTTCTGCCAGTGACTTGTTGTATGATCTTGGGCAGAGAGTTTACACACATAGGACTTCAGTTCTTTCATCTACAAAATAGAGATAATACTACTACCTAAATGTGTTGGTAATACTACCTAAATGTGTTGTCACACTGAAAGACTAACCACAAGTACCTAGAACAACGATTGACACTCAGAGAATGCCTAGTGAATTTAACAATATTATTAACATCTACCAACTGTCACCACATTTTCATACCATATGACCCATTCTTCTCCTTCCTTGCTGCACATTATTCTTGGCGAATCCATTCCATTAACTTATACTAAGCAAAGTAAACTGATTTCAAGATTAGCTTACATAAAATATACTTGGATATATACAGTTGTCTCACTATTCTATTTATGCTTATATTCTTTTCTTTAATGTAAGTAAAAAATTAAGAATTCATGAGCAAAGGGGCACCTGGCTGGCTCAGTGCATACAGCAGTGACTTTTGATCTTGGGGTCATGAGTTCAAGTCCCATGTTGGGTGTAGAGATTACTTTAAAATTAAAAGCACTCTTGAGAAAAAAACACAATGGATTTCACAGATTCTCAGTTTCCTTCTCTGCAAGTTAAAAAGCACTTTTTAAATTCACTTTTTCAGGTAATATTTTTTTTTCAGTGTGAATCAGAACAATAACAAGAAAAATAGAAAGTATAATTGACCCTTGAATAACATGGATTTGAACTGCCACAGTCCAAATATATGTGGATTTTTAAAAATAAATATAGTACAGTACTGTAAATGTATTTCCTCTTATGCTTTTCTTAATAACATTTCTTTTTTTTTAAAGATTTTATTTATTTATTTGACAGCAAGAGATAATGACTGAGGGAACACAAGGAGGGGGAGCAGAGAGGGAGAATCAGGCTTCCTGCAGAGCAGGGAGCCTGATGTGGAGCTTGATCCCAGGACTCTGGTATGGTGACCTGGGTTGAAGACAGACGCCCAATGACTGAGCCACCCAGATGCCCCTCTTGATAACATTCTTTAGACTCCTTTATTGTAAGAATATAACATATGACACATATAATATACAAAACATGTGTTAATTGATTTTCTATGTTATCAATAAGGCTTCTGGTCAATGGTAGGTAATTAGTAGTTAAGTTTTGGGGGAGTCACGAGTTTTGACTGTGTAGGGGGTTGGCATCCCTAACCCCCAAGTTGTTCAGGGGTCAATGAACTGTACTTACATGGCATTTATCCTCTGCCAGGTACTTTCCAAAGCATAAAATTTAATCTTCAACCTTATAAAACAGGTATTTTATTATTATCATTTTATAGATGAGGAGGCCATAGCAAGAAAGATTACATGACCTGCTCAAGAATATTCAGCTAATAAGTGGTAGAGCTTGGGAAAGAGTCTAGGAAGTCTGGGACGCCTGAGTAGCTCAAGCGGTTAAATGTCCAGCTCTTGATTTTGGCTCAGGTCCTTATCTTGGGGTTGTGGGATTGAGTCCCATATCAGGCTCAGTGCTCCGTGTAGTGTCTGCTTGGGATTCTCTCTCTCCCTGTCTATCTACCCTCCTCCTGCTCGTGTTTGTTCTCTCTCTCTCAAATAAATAAATAAATCCTAAAAGAGAGAGAGAGAGAGAATCCAGATAGCCTGAGTCTGTGCTCACAAGTTTATATGACTGTAAAGCAACAGCAGCAACAAACATAGACATAAAATAAATACCTGTTCCCTGGGAATTTTCTTGATGTATCTTCTCAAAATAATGATTTCTCATTGTCTTTGTGAAGCTGAATGACAACACCCCAATTCAATCACTTATTTGCAGTTGAAATGGTTGAGTAAATTTTTGGTTGCAGCAAAGTGAGCAAAATTAGTCTCAGTCCAGAAAAAAGCATATTGTATTATACTTCAAAATAAAGCTCTAGAAGGTGGAACATAAGTGAGATGGCAAAATAGGAAGCTCCAGGCCTTTGTTCCCACAGAGATAGCAACTTAACAACAATATACAGATCAAATTGCTTTTGTCTGATCTCCAGAAAGCTAAGTTAAGAGGCTGCAACACCTGGGCTAATACAAAGCCCAGAGAGCCGCACTGAAGTGTGTTGGAAAGTTTGTTGCATTTTGCCTGCCCTAGCTTCCTCCCTACCCATGGCATTCATCCCACAGCATGGTGCAATTGGGAGAAAATTCCCAATGTCTAGTTTTTCCTTCATGAAGGAAAGAGAATATTGGAACATATGTCTGAAGATTTTATAGGGCTCCTTGAGGGAATATGCTGTTTCACTTGACTAAGTGCTGATGCGAACAAGTGGCATATTTGCTTGACAGATTGGAAGCCACTGAGAAGAAAGGCAAGCGTCAAGATGTTGCAGCACTAGGGAGACCACACTACCTCAGGAAAATAGCAGCAAGAGAAAGAGATTATAGACTCATGAAAAGAAATAGAAACAAGATTTCTTTCTTTTCTTTTTTTTTTTTTTTTTAAGATTTTATTTATTTGAGAGAGAGAGCAAAGTGAGGGGAGGAGGAGAGGCATGGGGAGGCACAGATCCTCCGCCGAGCAGGAAGCTCGATGTAGGCCTTGATCCCAGGACCCTGAGATCATGATCTGAGCCAAAGTCAGATAGATGCCCAACCGACTGAGCCACCCAGGCACCCTGGAACAAGACTTCTTGACTGGACAACCACATGCACAAACTCAAAGAAGACATATCTCCAGAGAAATTTTGAGAGGTCCCAGAATCTCCAGCTGGGCTGGTTGGTCATGGTCTTCCCCTACATGAAGGCAGTCTATAAAGACTGGAAGAGGTGACTGTTTTTTTCAAATGCCAAAATCTCAACAAAAGATCACAAGGTATACAAAAAAATAGGGAAACATGGTCCAATCAAAAGACCAAAATAAATTTCTAGAAATTGATCCAAAATAATCAGAGATTAATACAATAACTGACAAAGAATTCAAAATAACCATTTTAAAGATGCTTAATAATGTAAAAGAGAACACAGACAACCAACAAAATCAGGAAAAGGATTCATAAACAAAAATGAGAATATCAATAAAGAGATAGAAAGTATAAGAACCCAAATATAAATTCTTAAACTGAAAAATACAATAACCAAATTGAAAAATTCACTAGAGAGGTTTAACAGAAGACTTCATAAAAGCATAAGGAAGAATCTGTGAACTTGAAGATGTTGAAATCATTGAGTGAAAAGAGCAAAAAGAAAAAAAATGAAGAAAAGTAAAGATAGCCTAGAGGACTTATAGGGCACCAATAAGCAGACTAATATATGCATTTTTGGAGACCTGGAAGGAGAAGAGAGAGAGAGAAAGGTCAGAAAATTTTTCTCAAGAAAAAAATAGCCAGAAATTTCTCAAATTTGAGGAAAATATGAACATGCAAATTAAAGAAGCACAAACAATTTCAACTAAGAAAAACCCAAGGATACCTATGAGGCACATTATAATAAAACTGTCCAAAGGCCATAGTAAGAGGACCCTCGGTTTATTTCATCCCTTGAACACAACCTGATAACTATCAGATCATTTGGAATACTCAAGAAATCAACCTGAGGACTGACAGAACAAACTGCATAACTAGAAGAAGAGAGGAGGTCACATCAAGGAGGGTGGGAAGTGCAGAGATGTGATTTAGGGAACAAAGAGATTGCAGGTGTTGTGGAGGGTTGGGAGCCATAGTTGAGGAGAAAAGCAAGAGAGGGTGGAGCACATTGGGATACACACAAGGAGACGACATCCCTAAATTTACTGACCGGGAAAACAAGAGGGGATGATTTTTGTGAGTTTCTGCAACTCACAGGACTCAAAAACTTGAGTTTTAAAGGTTAGTGGGCCTGGCTGGGATAGAGCACTGAGCTCACTGCCCTATTCCTGGACAGAAGATAAGCAGGCAACCCAGGGGACAGACAGCACGAGCTGAGGAATGCCTGCTGCACTTGAGTGGGATATTGTTCTTTCTTCTTGGAGTATATCTGTGAGATGTGGCATTCACAGAGATGCCTCTCTGGAGACAAAAGAGCTGGTGGTGCCATTAATTTCCCTTCTCACATCTCAGCATAGATGCAGAGCAGTAAACATAGAGACCCCTCTCCAGGGACAAAGGAGTTGGCTGGCACCATTTCCCTTCCCCACCTCTTGGCATAAATGTGGAACCACCTTCAGTAAACAGCACAGCACTGACACATGATTCCTAACCTGCTTACACTGGGTCCCACTCCCTTCTGCTCTACTGGTACTGCTGGTCAAATGTACCTCAGTCCCAGGGCAGCAGGTCCCTTTCCCAGAAGACCAGCAGAAATCCACTGACCACAGCATGTCTCCCGACCAGAAAGTTTGGCAAGGATTTGGTTCAAGTGGAAGTAGCATCAGGTCTCATTTAACAACCTGATCAGAGGAAACCTAGTTAAAACTTACCACATTGTGGCTAAGGACCAAATACTGCTCACTGTAGGCAAGGAGCTTCTCTGCAGCTGACTGACCTCAGGGATAGAGCAGTAAAAACACAATAGCACAGTGCACACAGTACACACCAGAGAAACTCCTGGAAGTGCCAGGCCCTGGACACCAAACGACCTCTTCTTCATAAAGTTATTACTTTCAGGAGGAGGGAATGTAATGGACTCTCGTAACACAAAGTGAAGACAGAGACTTTAGACAAAATGCCAAGACAAAGAAATTCATCCCAAAGGAAAGAGCAAGAGAAGGTCATGTCCAGAGATGTAATCAAAACAGATATAAGTAATATGCTGATGGAGAATTTAAAGCAACAATCATAAGGATACTTGCTGGGCTTGAGAAAAGAATGGAAGATTTCAGGAGGCCTATACCACAGCAATAAAAGAGATAAAAACAATTAGTCAGAAATGAAAAATACAATAACTGAGATTCAAAAAAGACTGGATGTGTGCTCGCTTCGGCAGCACATATACAAAAAAGACTGGATGCAATGAGCACCAGGATGGCAGAAGCAGAGGAACAAATACGTGATATAGAAGACTGAAGAATGGAAAATAATGAAGCTCAAAAAAAGAAAGAAGAATTATGGAACATAAAAATAGACTTAGGGAACTCAGTAACTCCATCAAACACAATAACATTCATATGATAGGAGACCCAGAAGAAGAAGAAGAATGAAAAGGGGGCAGTAAATTTATTGGAAATCATAGCTGAAAACTTCCCTAATGTGGGGAAAGAAAGAGACATCTAGATCAAGGAGGCACAGAGAACTCCCACCAAAATCAACAAAAGCGGGCACCTGGGTGGCTCAGTGGGTTAAGCCGCTGCCTTCGGCTCAGGTCATGATCTCAGGGTCCTGGGATCGAGTCCCACATCGGGCTCTCTGCTCAGCAGGGAGCCTGCTTCCCTCTCTCGCTCTCTCTGCCTGCCTCTCTATCTACTTGTGATCTCTCTCTGTCAAATAAATAAATAAAATCTTTAAAAAAAAATCAACAAAAGCAGGTCAAGACATATTGCAATTAAATTTGCAAAATATAGTAATAAAGAAAAATCCTAAAAGAATCAGGACAAAAGAAGTCCCTAACTTACAAGGGAAGATCCATAAGGCTACCTGTAGATCTCTCCCCAGAAACTTGGGCAAGCCAGAAGAGAGTGTCATGATATACTCAAAGTGCTGTATGGGAAAATCTGTAGCCCACAATTCTCAATCCAGCAAGGCTATCACTCAGAATAGGAGAGATAAAGAGTTTCTCAGACAAACAAAAACTAAAGGAGTTCATGATCACTAAACCAGCCCTGCAAGAACTATTAAAGGGGACACTTTCAGTGGAAAAGAAAGACCAAAAGTAAAAAAGACGAGAAAGGAACAGAGAAAATCTCCACGAACAAGAACAAAACAGGTAATAAAATGGCACTAAATACATATATATATCAATAATTACTCTGAATGTAAATGGACTAAACACTCTAATCAAAAGACATAGGGTGTCAGAATGGATTAAAAAAAACAAGACCCATCTTGTTTTTTAAAAATGAAACTCATTTTAAATCCAGAAAGTGTGGGGATGGAGAAACATTATCATGCAAATGGAAGTCAAAAGAGGGCCAGAGTAGCAATCCTTATATCCGACAAACCAGATTTTAAAGCAAAGATTGTAACAAGAGACAAGAAAGGCACTGTATATAACAAATGGGACTATCCAACAAGAAGCCTAACAATTGTAAATATTTATGCCCCAAGATGGGAGCACCCAAATATAAACAATTCACAACAAGCATAAAGGAACTAATTGATAATAGTACAATAATAGTATGGGATTTTAACACCCAACTTACTTTAATAGACAGATCATCTAAGCAGAAAATCAACAAGGAAACAATGACTTTGCATGACACACTGGACCAGATGAATTTAACAGATATATTCAGAACATTCCATCCTAAAGCAGCTCATACCCATTCTTTTTAAGTCCACATGGGATATTCTCCAAAACAGATTATATACTAGGTCACAAATCAAGCTTCAACAAGTACAAAAAGACTAAGATCATACTATGCGTATTTTCTGAGCACAATGCTATGGAACTTGAAGTCAACCACAAGAAAAAATTTGGAAAGACCACAAATACATAGAGATTAATTAATTAAGTAAGTAAGTAATTAAACAATGAATGGGTCAACCAGGAAATCAAAGAATAAATTTTTAAAAATATATGGAAACAAATGAAAATGAAACCAAAATGGTATAAAACCTTCGGGATGCAACAAAAGTGGTCCTAAGAGAGAGCATATAGCAATCCAAGCCTACTTCAAGTAGCAAGAAAAATCCCAAATAAACAACCTAACCTTATACCTAAAGGAGTTAGAAAAAGAACAACAAAGCCTAAAGTCAGCAGAAGAAGGGAAATAATAAAGATTAAAGCAGAAATAAATGCTATAGAAACAACAACAACAGCAACAAACCCAGTAGGACAGATCAATAAAACCAGAAGCTAGTTCTTTGAAAAAAATAATAAAATAGGTAAGCCCATGACCAGACTTATCAAAAAGAAAAAAGACCCAAATAAATAAAACCACAAATGAGAGAGGAGAAATAACAAACAACACCGCAGAAATACAAATGATTGTAAGAATATTATGAAAAAGGATATACCCATAAAGTGGACAACCTAGAAGAAATGGATAAATTCTTAGAAACATATAAAATAACAAAACTGAAACAGGAAGAAATAGAAAACTTGAACAGATTGATAATCAACAAAGAAATTGAATTAGTAATCAAAAATCTCCCAATAAAACAAGAGTTCAAGGCCAGATGGCTTCACAGGGGAATTCTGCCAAACATTTCAAGAAGAGTTAATACCTATTCTTCTCAAGCTATTCCAAAAAATAGAAGAGGAAGGAAAACTTCCAAATTCATTCTATGATCCAGCATTACCTTGATACCAAAACCACATTAAAAACTCCACTAAAAAGGAGAACTTCTGGCCAATATCTCTGATGAACATGGAAGCAAAAATTCTCAATAAAATACTAAAAAGTTGAATTCAACAGTACATTAAAAGAATCATTCATCACAATCAAGATTTTGGTGGCCGGGCGCGGAGGTGATTCCACACTGAGGAGAGCGCGGCGGCCGGGGTGGCAGTGGCAGCATTCGTGTGCTCTGGTGTGAATCGCCGAGGGAGGAGGCGGTGGTCGTAGCGGTGGCGGAGGAGGCGGGTACGAATCAGCTGCGGGCGGAGACATGGCCAACATCGCGGTGCAGCGAATCAAGCGGGAGTTCAAGGAGGTGCTGAAGAGCGAGGAGACGAGCAAAAATCAAATTAAAGTAGATCTTGTAGATGAGAATTTTACAGAATTAAGAGGAGAAATAGCAGGACCTCCAGACACACCATATGAAGGAGGAAGATATCAGCTAGAGATAAAAATACCAGAAACATCCATTTAATCCCCCTAAGGTCCGGTTTATCACTAAAATATGGCATCCTAATATTAGTTCCGTCACGGGGGCTATTTGTTTGGATATCCTGAAAGATCAATGCGCAGCCGCAATGACTCTCCGCACGGTATTATTGTCATTGCAAGCCCTTTTGGCAGCTGCAGAACCAGATGATCCACAAGATGCAGTAGTAGCAAATCAGTACAAACAAAATCCCGAAATGTTCAAACAGACAGCTCGACTTTGGGCACATGTGTATGCTGGAGCACCAGTTTCTAGTCCAGAATACACCAAAAAAATAGAAAACCTATGTGCTATGGGCTTTGATAGGAATGCGGTAATAGTGGCCTTGTCTTCAAAATCATGGGATGTAGAGACTGCAACAGAATTGCTTCTGAGTAACTGAGGCATAGAGAAAGCTGCTGATATAGTCAAGCTTGCCCCTTCTTGAGGAGCATCAACATCTGTTATTTTTAGGATTCTGCATAGATTTCTTTTAAACTGGCATTCTTGCCTAATGATGTTATCTAGGCAACATTGGAGACTGAAAAAAATCCCTGCTCTGTAAATAAAGCTAATTAAACGTCTGTGTAAATTTAAAAAGGGGAAATACCTTAATTTTTTTCTTAATAGTGTAAAAATTCTTTGAGCTAAGCTAAAACCATGAAAAAAACATGCTACTTTAGTGTTAGCAGTGTACCAAGACTAGCAAGAGTTTGCTTCAGGATTTCGTTGAATAATTAAGATAATATTTTGAGTGTGTCAGGGCCATTCAAATTGTTGGTGTTTGCATCACAGCTACCTTAACTGTTTTTAACATGGATCCTCTGTGCCTGTGAATTTACTTGCATGCTTGTACTTGACTTCTTAGAATGGGTAGCTGAAAAGACCACCATTTTAAGCATTTGAAAATTATTAAATATGAGATTTATCCAGAATTGAAGATGGTGACCTATTCAGAGCCTTTTTGTCCTTGTCAGCAGACTGGGACACCATATCTATTTTTCCCCCCTCTCACCACACACAGCGAATATTCCAGTAGTAAATTTCTCTCTTTGGTGGAGAAATGTGCCTCGGGGCAGTATCCCTTGCTCCATATTTAGGTCGTAAATTTGGAATGTTTTGTTATAGTTCTTCACTCTTAACTTTCTTGTGTGAGTAATAATGTAAAAATGGAGCTGCCAATTTTGTTCCTCTTGCAAAAACAATAAATACTTGATGTTGCAGTATTAAAAAAAAAAAAAAGAATCATTCATCACAATCAAGTGGGATTCATTCCTGGACTGCAAGGGTGGTTCAATATTCTCAAGTCAATCCACCTATAATACCACATTAATAAAAGAAGGATAAGAAACACATGATCCCTTCAATAGTTGCAGAAAAAGCATTTGACAAAGTACAACATCCATTCATGATAAAAACCCTCAACAAAGTAGGGTTAGAGGAAACATACCTCAACATAATAAAGGCCATATATGAAAAACCCACACCTAATATCATCCTTAGTGGGGAAAAACTGAGAGCATTTCCTCTACAGTCAGGAACAGGACAGGAACTACCACTCACAACACTGTTATTTAAGATAGTACTGGAAGTCCTAGCCACAGCCGTCAGAAAATACAAAGAAATAAAATGCATCCAAACTGGTAAGAAAGAAGTCAAACTTTCACTTCTGTGGATAATATGATACTCTATGTAGAAAACCCAAAAGACTCCACCAAAAAATTACTAGAACAGACACATGAATACAGTAAAGTCACAGGATAAAAAAATCAATGTATCGGTATCTGTTGCAGCCCTGTAAACCAAAAATTAAGGATCAGAGAGAGAAATCAAGGAATTGATCCCATTTATGGTTGCACCAAAAACTGTAAGATACCTAGGAATAAACCCAACCAAAGAGGTAAAAGATCAGTACTCTGAAAACTATGAAATTCTGATGAAAGAAATTGAAGATGACACAAAGAAATGGAAAAACATTCCATGCTCATGGATTGGAAGAATAAATATTTTTAACATGTCTATACTACCCAAAGCAATCTACACATTTAACACAATCCCTATCAAAAGGCCAACAGTATTTTCTGCAAAATACTAGAACAAAAAATCCTAGAATTTTAATTTAACCACAAAAGATCCCAATATCAAAAGCAATCTTGAAAAAGAAAAACAAAGCTGAAGGCATCACAATTCTGGGCTTCATGTTATTTTACAAAGCTGTAGTGATCATGAAAGTGTGGCACTGGCATAAAAATAGACCCATAAATCAATAGAACAGAATAGAAAACCCAGAAATGGAAGCAAAACTTAACAGTCAACTAATCAATGAAATAGGAAAGAATATCCCATGGGAAAAAGACAGTCTCTTCAATAAGTGATATGGATAAAACTGGATAGCAACATGCAAAAGAATGAAACTGGACCACTTTCTCACAACATACACAAAAATGAAATAAAAATGGATGAAACACCTAAATGTGAGACTTGAAACCATTGAAATCTGGGAGGAGAAAACATCAGTAACCTCTTTGACATCAACCAGAGCAAATTCTTATTAGATATGTCTCCCAAGGCAAGGGAAACAAAAGCAAAGCAAAACAAAACAAAACAAAAACTATTGGGACTTCATCAAAATAAAAGGCTTCTCTATGGAAAGGAAACAATCAACAAAACTAAAAGGCATCCTACAGAATGGGAGAAGATATTTGCAAGTGATATATTTGATAAAGGGTTAGTATCCAAAATACATAAAGAACTTATAAAACTCAACACCCAAAAATCAAATAATGCAATTAAAAAATGGGCAGAAGACATGAATAGACATACAGTTGGCCAATGGACACATGAAAAGATGCTCAATATCAGTCATCCTCAGGGAAGCACAAATCAAAACTACAATGAGATATCACTCACATCTGTCAGAATGGCTGAAATTAACAACTCAGGAAACAACAGATGTTGGTGAGGATGCAGAGAAAGGGGAGAACTCTTACACTGTTGGTAGGAATGCAAACAGGAGCAGCCGCTGTGGAAAACAGTATAGAGGTTCTTCAAAAAGTTAAAAATAGAACTATTCTACAACTCAACAATTGCACTATTGGGTATTTACCTAAAGGATAAAAAAAAATACTGCCTGAAAGAGATAGAAGCACCCCAATGTTTATAGTAGCATAATCAATGATAGCCAAATTATGGAAAGAGCCCCAAAGTCTATCAACTGATAAATTTTTTTTCACTATGAAAATGCTTTAATGGTAGCATCTGTACCACATGTGACATTAAGACAGGAAGGAGTACAAGTGCACACAGAGAACAAGTTGCAAGTGAATGAAGAGTTCACACAGCTTTCTCCTCAAACTCGCCCTCATCCTTGGCCGTGGTGTCCTGGTACTGTTGGTACTCGGACACCAAGACGTTCATGTTGCTCTCTGCCTTGATGAACTCCATCTCATCCTTGCCCTCATCCGTGTACCATGTACAAGGAAGGCCTTGTGCTGGAACATGGCAGTGAACTGCTCCGAGATACGCTTGAACAGCTCCTGGATGGCCATGCTGTTGCTAGTGAAGGTGGCAGACATTTTTAGCTCCCGGCGTGGGATGTCACATAAAGAGAATTAAGCAATTAAAAAGAACGAAATCTTGTCATTTGCAACAACGTGGATGGAGCTAGAAAGTATTAAGCTAAACGACATAAGTCAGTCAGAGAAACACAAATACCATACGATTTCATTTGTATGTGGAATTTAAGAAGCAAAACAAAGGAACAAAGAAGAGGGAAAAAAGAAAGGAAACCAAGAAACAGACTATTAAGTTTAGAGAACAAAACAATGGTTGCAAGAGAGCAGGGAGGCAGGGGGATGAGTTAAATAGGTGATGGGGATTAAGGAGTGCACTCGTGATGAGCACCAGGTGATGTATGGAAGTGCTGAGTCACAATATTATATAACTGAAACTAATATTACACTGTGTGTTAACTAACTGGAATTTAATAAAAACTTGTAAGAAAAAAAAAGAAAGAATCACTGATTTTCTTCCGTTAGTTTTCTCCACAGTGTTAGCAGTATTATTATTAAAATAAAAAAAAGAAACCGCCAAAGATCACAAAGAGAGAATTCCAAAATTAGCAAGAAAAAAATGATTTGTTACAGGTAAGGGAGCTTCTTTTAAGATTACCAATGGAGACTGGGTGGCTCAGTCGGATAGGCATCTGACTCTTTACTTCAGCTCAAGTCATTATGTCAAGGTCGTGAGATTCAGCCCTGCATTGGGCTCTGCACTCAGCAGGGAGTCTGATTGAGATTTTCTCCCTCTCTCCCTCCCTATGTACCCCCCCACCCCCCGGCTTTCTTTCTCAAATAAATATATCAATCTTAAGAAAAAAAAGACTAAGATTGTTTAAGTGGGTCAAAAAGCAAGACCCAGCTATATGTTGTCTACAAGAAACCCACTTTAAATATAAAGACACATATAGATTAAAAGGAAAGGGATAACCACATGATTGAAATCATATGTAGAATTTAAGAAACAACACAGATGACCACAGGAGGGAAAAAGAAGAGAGGCAAACCATAAAACAGACCCTTAACTACAGAGAACAAACTGAGGGCTGCTGGAGGGGAGGTGGGCAGGTGGATGGGTTAAACGGGGGATGATTATTTTTTTTAAAAGATTTTATTTATTTATTTGACAGAGAGAGATCATAAGTAGGCAGAGAGGCAGGCAGAGAGAATGAGAGGGAAGCAGGCTCCCCGCCGAGCAGAGAGCCCGATGTGGGACTCGATCCCAGGACCCTGAGATCATGACCTGAGCCGAAGGCAGCAGCTTAAACCACTGAGCCCCCCAGGTGTCCCTAAATGGGGGATGATTATTAAAGACAGCATTTGTTGTGATGAGCACTGGGTATTATATGTAAGTGAGAATCACTAAATTCTACTCCTGAAACTAATATTACACTATATGTTAACTAACTAGGATTTAAATAAAAACTTGAAACAAAAAAAAAGGAGGAAAAGTATGGAGAAAAATATACTATGCTAACACTAATCAAAAGATAGTAGGAGTAACAACATTGATTTCAGACAGTAGACTTCAGAGCAAGGTAAGTTATCAGGCATAAAGAAGTCCACTACATAATGATAAAGAGAGCGTACTTAAAGAAGACATACATAAATATCCTTAACCTGTACATGCCTACCAACAAAGTATCAAAATAAGCGAGACAAAAACTGATAGAAGCACAAAGAGAAACTGATAAATCCACTATTATTGTTGGAGAGTCTAGCACCCCTCTATCAGAAGTGAACAGATTTATTTCTCCCAGTTCTGGAAGATGTGAAGTCCAACATCAAGGTGCCAACAGATTTGTTTCTTGGTAAGAGCCCTTTTCTTGGCTTGCAGATGGCAGCTTTCCCACCTGCCTTCTGGCTGTATCCTCATATGCAGAAAAGAGAAAGGTCTGATTTTCTGTTTCTTCTTATAAGGCACCAATTTCATCATGAGGCTCCAAACTCATGATGTCATCTAAACCTAATTACCTCCCAAAGACCCCACCTCCTAATGTCACCACATTGGCAATTAGAACTTTAGCATATGAATTTGGGTGGGATAATTCAATCCATAACAGATACCAAAAGGAGAACTAAATAAATGGGAAGATGTTCCATGTCCTTGGGTAGGAAACCTCAACATTGTCAGGCTGTTCTTCCCAACTTGATCCAAAGATTCAATGCAACCAAAGTCCCAGAAAATTATTCTGTGACTATTGACAAAGTAATTCTAAAGTTTATGTGGAGAAGCAAACAAACAAACAAAAACAAAAAAAAAAAAAACCCACCAAAATAGCTAACTCAATATTGAGAGAGAAGAACAAAGGACTGACATTTCAAGACTTACTAAAAAGCTATAGTAATCCAAATGGTATAGCTTTGGCGAAAGAATAGACAAATAGATCCGTGAAACAGAATGGAGAGTCCAGAGGTGGACTCACATAAATATAGTTAACTAATCTTTGACTAAGGGGCAAAGGTAATGCAATAGACAAAAACAGTCTTTTTCAACAATTGGAGCTGGAAAAACTGGATATCTGCGTGCAAATAAGAGAATCTAGACAGGCCTTACACCCTTCATAAGAACTAACTATGATCCAATATGCATCATAGAACTAAATGTAAAATCCAGAACTATCAAACTCCTGGAAGATAACATAGAAAATCTAGATGATTTTCTTTGTGACTTTTCAAATGCAACAGCGAAAACACAATCTGTGAAAGAAACAACTGACTTCACTAAAATGAAAAACAATGGCACTTTGTAACAAAACACCAAGAGAAAGAGAAAATGAGGGACAGACTGGAAAAAAAAAGTTTTCAAAAGGCATATCAGATCAAGTACTGTTATCCAAAATATACAAAGAACTCTTAGAAACTCAATAATAGGAAACAAACAAAAAAAAACTTGATTTAAAAAATAGGCTAAAGACCTGAATAGACACCTATCAAAGAAGATAAACAGATGTCAGGTAAGTATATGAAAAGATGTTCAACATTATATCTCATTAGGGAATTACAAATTAAAATAACAGTACGGGATGCTTCGGTGGCTAGGTCAATTAAGTGTTTGACTCTTGATTTCAGCTCAGGTCATGATCTCAGGGTCATGAAATCAAGCCCAGCATGCAACTCCACACTGGGCATGGAGCCTGCTTAAGATTCTCTTTCTCTCTACCTCTGCCCCTCCTCCCCCTCTAAAAGACAAATAAAAAAAAAAAAAAATCCAAAGCCCAATGATTTCTGTTAGAATGGCCACTCCCACCTACTCCCCACAAAAAAACCTGACACCACCCTATGCTGACGAAGATGTGAAGAAACAGGGGCTCTCATTTATTGCTGATGGGAATGCCAAGTGGAGTGGTCACTTTGGAAGACAGTTTGGGCGTTTCTTATAAAACTAAATATACTCTTACCATATGATATGGCAGTCATGCTCTTTGCTATTGAAATTTTATGTCCACACAAAAACCTGCACACAGGTATTTATAGCAACTTTATTTATAATTGCCAAAACCTAGAAGCAACCAAGATTGTCCCTCAGTACGTGAAAAGATAAGTTACCTGTGGTATATCCAGACAATGGACTATTAGTGCTGAAAAGAAATGAGCTCTCAAGCCTTTACAAGATATGGAAGAAACTTAAGTGCATAATACTAAATGTAAGAAACCAGCTTAAAAGGCTACAAACTATACGATTCCATGTATATGACATTCTGGAAAAGGCCAAAGTATGGAGTCGGTGAAAAGATTGGTGGTAACTGAGATCTGGTAGGGAGGGGTGTGGAGAGAGTAGGATGAAGAGAGAGAGAATAGAGGATTTCTAGGGCAGTAAAACTATTACTTATGGTACTAAATTGGTGGGTATGTGTCATTATACACTTGTCAAAACTCAGAATGTGCAAAACCAATAATGAACCCTAATGTAAACTATGGACTTTGGATGATAAAATATCAGTGTAGGTTTACCAGTCATAATGAATGTGTCATGGTGGTGTAGGATGTCAATAGTGGGGACAGGACTATACGGGGACGCTCTGTATTTTCCACTCAATGTTGCTCTGAACCTAAAAATGCTCTAAAAATTAAAGTTTGTTTTTTTTTAAATAAAAGGATAGCCTTAAAAAAACCATAAAAATCTACCCCACTTCCAAACAAATAAAAAAGAACAGAAATGACAAAGCATGTGACTGCAAAAAAAAAAATCAATGCAACACAAAGGCAGCCTGTAAAAGAGGGATAGCTTCAGACATAAATAGAACAACTGACAAAATGGCAATATTAAGTCTTTGTCTATCAGTAACTATTTAAATGTGAAAGTGTTAAATCCCAATCAAATGACATATATTGGCTAAATGGATAAAAAAATTACACGAGAGACGCACTTTAGATCTAAGGGCACATAGGATGAAAGTGAAAGAATGGAAAAAAGATATCCCATGCAAATGGTAGCCAAAAGACAGCTTACATTAGACAAAAGACAATTTAAGTAAAAATTCACAAGAGACAGAGCACATTATATAGTGATAAAAGGGTCAATTCACCAGGAGGATATAACAATTTTTTTTAAAGATTTTATTTATTGGGTGCCTGGGTGGCTCAGTCAGCTAAGCATTGCCTTCAGCTCAGGCCATGATCCAGGGGTCCTGGAATTGAGCCCCACATTGGGCTTCCTGCCAGGTGGGAAGCCTGCTTCTCTCTCTCTCTCTCTCCCTCTGCTGGCTGCTCCCTCTGCTCATGCTCTCTCTCTCCATAATAAATATTATTTTTCAGAGAGGAAGAGGAGGAGAGGAAGAAGGAGGCTCCTGGAAGAGCAGGGAGCCTGACATGGGGATTGATCCCAAGACTGCAGGATCACAACCTGAGCTGAAGGCAGATGCCTAACTGAATGAGCCACCCAGGCACTCTAAGATATAACAATTATATGTATATATAATTGTTATATATATATCTTTGTTATGTTGTTATATATATATCTTTGTGTTATATATATAACATATATATATGAAGATATATATATATCTTCACCTAACATGACAGCTCTTAAATATAAAAAGCAAACAGTGACAGAATTAGAAGGAATAATAGACAGCAACATAAAAATAGTAGGATTTTTTAATACTAATTTTTAATAATGAATGCAAAAACCAGGCAGAAGAGAAATAACAAAACAGAGGACTTGAATGACACTATAAACCAAGTGTAACCAACAGATATATACTGGATATACACAATCCATCCAACAACAACAGAATACATCTTCTCAAGTATACATGGAATATTCTCCAGAACAGACCACATGCTAGGACACAAAAGAAACATTAAAAAATTTAAGAACTCTGAAATTGCACAAAGTATGTTTTCTGCATACAAGAGAATAAAACTAGAAATCAAGAGCCCAAAGAATATGGGAAAATTTACAAAGATTTGGAAATTCAACAATACAGTATTTTTTTTTCTCTTTAAGAGCAAGAGTGAGGAAGCGTGTGAGCAGGGGGTAGAGGCAGAGGGAGAGGAAGAGAGAGAATCTTAAGCAGGCTCCACACCCAGCATGGGGCCTGATGCGGGGCTTGGATCTCACATTACCCTGAGATCATGACCTGAGCCGAAATCAAGAGTCTGATAATTAACCTACTGAGCTACCCAGGCTCCCAACAACACACTCTTAAACAACCAATGGGCCAAAGAAGAAATCACAAGGAAGATTAGAAAATATATAACAGATCTAAAAATATGTTTACTGCTTTCTATTAGGGGTGCAATTTATATCTTTCAGTTATCACAATCTACTGCCAAATAGAATTTCATATAAGTTAAAGACTCTTACAATTTACCTACATTTTTTCTTCTTAATTTTTCCACTATTGCAGTTATTCATTGTACATGTAAATATGTATTAAAACCTCAAAATTATTAGTATTGTGTTTTCTTTAAAGAGTAGAAAGTAGTTACTCCCATATTTACCTGTGCTCTTCATTCCTTTGACATTCAGATGATTTCCATCTGGTTTCACTTCCCTCTGCCTGAAGGACTTTCGCCTACCTTGAGGTGTTGGTCAAAGGTCTGATGAATTCTTTCAGCATGTATATGCCTCCAAATGTCTTTATTTTACCTTTTTGTGAAAGATATTTTTACCAATTAAAGCATTCTAGGTTGGCTGTTTTTTAATTTCATTACTTTAAGGATATCACTTTACTCTTCTGGTTTGCATTATTTTCAGTGAGATGCTTGTGTACTAAATGTCATTTCTCTGTGCTTTTAAGATTTTTTTCCTCTTTATTAACAATTTTAAGCAATTTGGTTATAAAGTCTTATAAATTGCGTCATGTTTCTTGTTCGTAGTGTTCATTGAACTACATGGATCTTCTGGGTGTATACTTTTCATCAAATATGGAAAATTTTTGGTCATTATTGTTTAAGTAGTCTTTCTACTTCCACTCACCCATTCCACATTCTCTGCCTTTGGAACTGTAATCACACATATATTAGGTTGCTTGGTGTTGTTGCATAGCTCACTGAACTATGTTCATTTTCACACCTAATCTTTCTTTTCTTTGTTTTTCATTTTGGGTAGGTTTTATTGCTTTGTCTTCAAATTCACTAATTGTTTCTTCTCTGGTGTCTGATCTGCTGTTAATCCCCCCCCGCTTTTTTCCACATTAAGAAGTTTATGTGGGTTATATCTTCTTTTTTTTTTTTTTTAAGAGTTTATTTATTTATTTGACACACAGAGACCACAAGTAGGCAGAGAGGCAGGCAGAGAGAGAGAAAAGGAAGCAGGCTCCCCACCGAGCAGAGAGCCCAATGCGGGACTCAATCCCAAGGACCCTGAGATCATGACCTGAGCCGGAGGCAGAGGCTTTAACCCACTGAGCCACCCAGGCGCCCCAGGGTTATATCTTCTATATAGTTTTTTGCCATGCTTCTTTAACACATGGAGAATATTTATAACTGTGTTTTTAAAAATATTTTTTTAAAAATGGGGCCTGAATTCATGACCCTGAGATCAAGACCTGAGCTGAGATCAAGACTTAACTGACTGAGATACCCAGGTGCCCCTATAATAACTGTCTTAATGACTTTGTCTCCCAATTCTATCATACGTTCCACAGGTGGGTCTGTTTCTATTGATTGATTTTTTTCTCTCACTATAGATTTTTTTCCCTGTTTCTTTTTATGCTTTGATTTTTTTTAGATGCCAGACTTTGTGAATTTTACATTGTTAGGTATTGGATTTTTTTTTAATGCCTATAAATATCTTTTGAGCTTTGCCCTTGGATGCAATCAAGTCACTTGGAAACTGATCTTGTCAAGGCTTACTTTTATACTTTGGGAGGTAGAGCAGAAACTAGATTTACTCTAAAGCTGATTTGACCCTTTACCTGAATTAATGTCTAATAATGTCTGTTTAATGTCTAATAATTACAAGGTTTTCATTCTGGCTGGTGGGAACAATAACCATTCCCAACCCTGTTTGATCTCTGAGGATTATTCTGCCTCCTCCCTTCTGGTGGTCCTTTCTCTAGCCTCAAGTAGTTTCCTTACAGGTATATACTGATCAAAACTCAACTGGAAACCTCAGGGGAACACCCTGTAGCTCCATAGTTCTCTTTCTATACAGCTCCTTCCTGTCCAGTACTCCACCCCCCTGCCCAATTCTAACCACTTTCACCTCAATTCTGTAATTTCCAACTCTTTCCTCAATGTAGGCTCTGCCTGGGCTTCCCCATCTTTGAGCTGTAGTCTGGAAACTGTAGACAGTCAACTGGGACAATGGTAATGCTCACCTCAATTGTTTTCCTTCTCCCAGGGGGAAACATTCTGTTATCCAATGTCAGTGAGCCGATGTTTCATAGGCTTTGTCCAATTTCTTATTTAAGATGGGAAGGTAAATCCAATTTCTGTTCCATTACAGTTGGAAGAAATAACCACTTGATGGTTTTGGTTTTATTAAATGACTTTACTCATGGTCTGAGATCTAGTGATAAGAGAAATAAGCCTAATAATGAGAGTAAAACACTCAGTCAAATATCCACTGTGTATCAGTGACATTTAGTATTAGTGTGCTGACAAAGAAGCACTCACCTGGGTGGCTCAGTGGGTTAAGCCTCTGCCTTCGGCTCAGGTCATGATCCCAGGGTCCTGGGATTGAACCCCACATGGGGCTCTCTGCTCAGTGCGGAGCCTGCTTCCCTTCTCTCTCTGCCTATCTCTCTGCCTACTTGTGATTTCTGTCTGTCAAATAAATAAATAAAATCTTGAAAAAAAAAAAGCACCCCCCCCCCCCCACTTTAAGGTTTTTTAAAAGACTATTCTCCTCAGTTTGGGGTGTTTTCTCTCCCAATTTTTGATTTTGAAAAATGTGGTTTTGGAGAATATGAAAAAATTGAACAATGAAAATCCGTAGCCTTTCATCTAGATTGAAAAATTAGTATTTTACTACATATGCTTTATCTCCATATATTTTTAATTGATTGAAAGTCAGTTTCACGCCTAAATATTTATCCTTCATCTTCCAAGGAAAGGATATTCTCTTACATAACCACAATAGCATCATTCTACCTAAAAAATTTAATACTGATACAAGAATATTAGCTATTACATAGCCCATATTCAAATTTCTTTAATTATCCTTTTCTCTTTCCAGAATCACAATCCAATCGACAAATTACTGCATTTGGTTACTGTGTGTTATTAATCTCTTTTTCTCTGAAACAAACCCCCTGCTATTTTTTTGTTATTTATAATGTTGACATTTTTGAGGAGCTCAGGCCTGCTATCTTATTTAATTTAGATCTTTAAAAATTGTGATAGTGTTAGTAAATTTTATGACAATTTGGGGAAAGAGAAACTCCTCGTTATTTTAGAATTATATTTATCCTGTCACTTTGAAGACTATGCTAAATTTTGAATATGAATAAATCTCATTTTAAGCACTCATATCCTTGAAAATTGCTCAATGACTCAAGTGTGCTATTAAAGAAATTAGAAGTTGAAAACATCTAATACTGCATTCCTCCCTGGCGAAGGGAAAGGCAATGGAGACATTTTAGCTTCATCTTGTCATTTTTGTTTTATAGTACTAGGGTTAACAATGTGGCCCACTTTTTCACAAGCACTGTTCCTGTGTGATTGTTATAGAAAGTCAGATCTTTCGTCTACTCAGCCGCAGAACATATTGTATACTCCCCCAAGCGAAATGGAAGAGGAAAATGCTTGCTTTTTCAGAACCCCAGAATATGCATGAGAGAAACAAATGCATATTTTCCCCGGATGAAAACTTCCGGATATTTCAAAACTACCATCTGGTAGTCCACCCTGTTTTTCCACCAGATGGCAATAATCCATAATGGCTGAGCAGGCCGAATGGAATGTACACAAGGGCGTGAGCATTAGAGGCTATGAGCTTGCAATGTGGTAATGTAGGAAAAATGATGAGTCCCGAGAGAAGACGATAAATAATGGGTTGCTAAATCCGGCATCATAGCCATCACAGCCATCATAAAAGGAATCACATCGCTCATCTTTATCGGTGTAAAATTTAAGAATACAACAAGCTGGATCTTTTCTGTTTGTTTTCAGAATCACATAGGAAGGCAAGCTAGTAGAGTGGAGAAATTGTTGATTTTCAAGTAGGGTTTATCAAATTCAGCACCAAAAAGACACCATATATTCCTGACTGAAGGCACAAATTTAGGGGTGCCTGGCTGGCTCAGTCAGTAGAGCATGAGACTCTTGATCTTGGGTTGGTGAGGTTGAGCCTCACCCTGGGTATAGAGTCTACTTAAAAAATAAATTAAAAATTACCATCATTAAGGGCGCCTGGGTGGCTCAGCGGGTTAAAGCCTCTGCCTTCAGCTCAGGTCATGATCTCAGGGTCCTGGGATCGAGCCCCGCATCAGGCTCTCTGCTTGGCGGGGAGCCTGCTTCCTCCTCTCTCTCTCTCTCTCTCTGCCTGCCTCTCTGCCTGCTTGTGGTCTCTATCTGTCAAATAAATGAATCTTTAAAAAAAAAAATTACCATCATTAAAAAAAAAGTCACAAATTCAGAGTATTTTCAGAAGAGGATAGAGGACAGGAATCTTTAGGAACTGCTCTTGAAGCCTGGAGGCCATTTCTTTTCCCTGCCACCATGACTTGAAGAGGAATCCTGCTGACATTTCTTTTCTTTTTTTTCTTTTTTTAATGATTTTATTTACTTATGTAACAGAGAGAGACACAGTGAGAGAGGGAACACAGGCAGGAGGAGTGGGAGAGGGAGAAGCAGGCTTTCCGCCGAGCAGGGAGCCCATGTGGGGCTCAATAAGGAGCTCCATCCCAGGACCTTGGGATCATGACCTGAGCCAAAGGCAGATGCTTAACAACTGAGCCACTCAGGCATCCTCTTTTTTTTTTTTGAAACATTTCAGTCTGCCTACCTGCTTACCTTCCTTCCTTCCAAGATTTTATTTATCCATTTGGCAGAGGGAGAGAGAGAGAGCACAAGAAGGGGGAGTGGCGGAGGGAGAGGGCATAGCATGATGCGAGGCTGGATCCCAGAACCCCGAGATCATGATCTGAGCCCAAGGCAGACGCTTAGCTGACTGAGCCACCCAGGCAACCAGTTGCTGATATTTCTTCACCGGTCTTTCAAACTCTGTTTAATTGAGCATACCTACTTGTTTTTTGATTTTAGGTGGCAGCATACAAATCCAACGCTTTGCTACACTATCTTATGCATATAATTCCCAGAGTGCTATAGTGCAAAATTCCTGTACAGTTCTATACCTTGGCAGGTTACATGGGAAAGGCCTTTTCTCTCACTGGGTATGTGTCATTTTCTCCTCCTCTGGGTTCTTTTTTCTAAGTACCGAATATTCCTGTGACAAAAGCCAGGCTGTTCTTTCTGAAGACTAAATAGTACTATCTTTTATCATTGTTTTTACCATTTTCCTTTCTTTTGTTTTGAAAAATAACAATACAGTCACCCAAATTTTAAAAAGAAGCTCTAGCTTATGAGATAAAGATTACAATTTTAAATAGAGTTCAAAAGAAACTGGAAAGAATCAAAAAGAAGTTGTTTATTAGAGCACAATCACACAAAACTATGAAACAGCTAGGAATATTTTTTTCTTATTGTTTTGTTAAATAGATCAATTATCTATTTAATGTAGGTAAAGTATAAAGTAGGAAAAAAAAAAAAGACAACAGTGAGAAGAGATGTAATCCAGGGAATTCTGTTTTTCCTTTAGACAATGTTTTTATAAAAGGAGCTGTAATAAAGCTTTTATCCTTTTTAAAATATGTTTTGTCTCCATTATAAGTGATCAATAGAAAAAATTGAAATCCTGAAATTCTAAAAAAAAAAAAAAAAAATAAGAAAGGAAAGAAATCCTGAAATTCTGGTAACAGAAAAGTGCTACCAATCTGAAGACAACTGCTATTAACATTTTAGCATATTTTCTCCCACAGTTTTTTTTTCTAGAAATAAATTTCCTTTTATCTTTTGAAAACATTTGTTTTCTTGATTATTTATGCTTATTACAACCTGATTTCCTACATTGCATGATAACATATGTATTTTCCTATGTGATAAGAAACAATAAAATCATTTCAGTTGCTTCATAATGTTTTGGTAAGGATTGAGCTGTACTTTAATTAACCTATTGCTGGACATTGATTTTGTTTCTCCTTTTTTGTTCAACAAATGGCACAGTGGTGAACACATTGGTGTATTCAAAATACTGTCCACATTCATTTAGATTTTCTTAGAATGGATTCCCAAGAGTGGAATCACTAATTCAAAAAGCATAAAATATTTTAATGTTTTAATTTTGAGTGCTATCACTACCAATTTTCTTTTTAATGGAACCAAATCGGTTTACACTGCTAATAACAATGTGCAGAATGTAGCTCTCACACTGATGCCATTGCTGGGTATTCTGATAAAAAACAAGCAAACGAATAGTTTGCTAAATGGCCTCTTACTGGTGCTTTCATTTGCATGTCTTTGATTACTAGTGAGATGGAACCTATTCCCACTGTTTGTTAAACAGTTGAATTTCCTCTTTTATGAATTGTTTACTTATGCCCTTGGTCTGTTCATCTCTTGAGGTCTTTGTAATCCCCATTTACAAGAGAACTACCAAGCCCCATCCAGAGAAAGGCCTTCTGTATGCAATGCCATGGAATTCTTTCCCTTTCAAGTCTTTTATTTATTTATTTTTTTAAGATTTTGTTTATTTATTTGACAGTGAGAGAGGAAACGCAAGCAGGAGAGGAGGGAAAGGGAGAAGCAGGCTCCCCACAGAGCAGGGAGCCCTATGCAGGACTTGATTCCAGGACCCTGAGATCATGACCTGAGCCAAAGGCAGACACTTAAGGACTGAGCCACCCAGGCGCCTCAAGTCTTTGTCTTTCGAGTCTTGTCAGAGGCAGCATCAGAATAGCACCGTGAGGGGGAAACCAGGCAGGGCAGGAAAGATCAGTGATATATTTCCCTCTGCTGTACAAATGAAATAAAAACGATCACATTGCCGTGGTGAAAATGTTCTGTTCCTTTGCTGAACCTGGCTCTCACTTGAAAACTGCATTCTAATAAGTTTTGACCACTTTTCAAACGTCACGTTCTGTATTATATAACACCAGAAATACACGTCAGTATGAGTTACGGTGGGGCCATGGCTGTTCCACACATGTTGCCATTCCTGGGTCATCTTTTAAAATGATCTAATTCGCTATAATTTAATTTAATTTAACTTAGAGTGTCATCCTTTACTACCTAGCCCTCCCTGGGAGGCTGGCACTTCCAAGTATCATTTTTCTTACATGGATACAGCTAGAGCAAGTACAGAAAGGGGCATAAATGCGGACTCCTAGCCCAGAAGTGATGCTGAACTGTTCTCTGCACAGTTGACTATGCAGACCCGGGCTCAGAGAACATTCCTCCTACGGGCAATGACGGGGCTCAAGATAAACAGGGCTCGGATACTGATAGGCACTTAAAACTCCCTAAATTCCCAACCTGAAATATGCAGGTAATCATAGTTCCTCCTCTTATCCAACGGATATTTTGAAGATTATATTATAAGAGAAAAATCTTTGAGGTTGAAAGAACTAGCGTTAAGTGTTTATTACATTGTAGTAGATGTTATTTTTATTTTATTTACTTATTTTTAAAAGATTTTATTTGACAGAGAAACAGCAAGAGAGGGAACACAAGCAGGGGGAGTGGGAGAGGGAGAAGTAGGCTTCCTGCTGAGCAGGGAGCCAGATGCGGGGCTTGATCCCAGGACCTGGGATCATGACCTGAGCTGAAGGTAGACACTGAATGACTGAGCCACCCAGGTGCCCCAATAAATGTTATTTTTAAACGTAAGTGAAGACTCAAAAATGGTCTCTCCTCTCAAATATCCCGAGGTCAATAAAGAGAATTAAGGACCATGGAATCATCAGAGTGAACTCTCTTGTCTGACAGAAGAAACTTAGGCTCTGAGAGGTTTCATCCAAAATTACACTCGTATGAAGTGATGCTGCTAATTCCTGTCAGAGCTCATGCTAGTCCTGAGTTGCCACAAGAAATCTTTCCTGCCTCTCTCCCCTCATCGAGTGGGTAAAAACTTATAAGCACCACTGAGTAAAGAATTCTATTTTATTTCCTGATCATCTTTAACAGCAACTGTTTCCTGCTCCCTCTTTACTGTGAGAGCTAAATTTCTGTTCACAGTAAAAAATAATTATTTCAGGGCCACCTGGTTGGTTCAGTTGGTAGAGCATGCAACTCTGGATCCCAGGGTTGTAAGTTCGAGCCCCATGTTGGGTGGAGAGCCTACTTAAAAAAAAAAAAAAAAAAAAAAAAAAAAAAAGATTACTTCAAATAGGCTAAAATATGCATGTAAAGTTTTCTGACAAAGAATGTGAGTTTATTGAAACATAAAATTCTGTATGTCAGAAAGTTTACGAAATAGGCATCAAAGAGCAGGTTTTAATCAACGGAAGCATCTTTTTAAACTTACACTTGCTATGCAATACCATTGTCTATCAGCTGGGGCAGAACTGCAAACACAAGAGGACAAAGGTCACCGAAATGAGGTGGAACCAGTTTGACAGAGAGCCTGCAATCTGGTTTCAACAGTTTGATTAATATCAGAAGAAACAAATTTGTTACACTAAGGAAGAGGGCTTCAGAATCTTTGTGATTCAACAGTATATGCCCCTCTTTTCAGCTATCAGATAAGGGAATGTGCGAACTCTCTATGGAATTAATGTGGATTGCAATGAGGAAATCGAGTATCAACACATCAGAGAATCCTCTTCAAGGACGGGGAAAACAGGCAGCAAGTTGATTTATTTGTGTGAGGCTAAGGGGAATCGATATACCAGTAGATACTTTCAAATGATCAAGAATTCAAACATGTTGGGGTGCCTGGATGGCTCAGCTGTTAAGCATCTGCCTTGGGCTCCGGTCATGATCCTGGTGTCCTGGCATCGAGCCCTGCCCTGGGCTCCCTGCTTGACATGAAGCCTGCTTCTCCCTCTCTCACTCCCCCTGCTGTGTTCCCTCTCTTGCTGTCTCTCTCTCTCTGTCAAATAAATAAATAAAATAAAATAAAAATTCAAACATGTAATCATAAGTGGTACTTAGATGGAGAGGGAAGACACACTGTCAAATCAAGAGAAAGAATCTCTTTTTCCCCTCCAATTTCTTTAACTGTTAAGGAACTTTTGCTTTCTTTTATATATTTTCTCCCAACCCAAGTAGGATTTAATATATATTTAGATATAAAAGAATCTCTCCTCTTTCATTCTGTGTGTGCACATACACACACATGTGAAATGTTTTGAGTTAATCAGACAGAAAAAAACCCCAGGATGTTCTACATGGCAAGAACTTTTGTGATGCTTTTTTCAAAGTAGCCATATTATTTACCTACTTTTATTCTTACTGTTAAAGTAAATCTTTTACTACTTAGGGACACCTGGGTGGCTCAGTCGGTTAAGCATCTGCCTTGGGCTTCGGCCATTCCAGGGTCCTGGGATTGAGTTCCAGATCCAGCTCATAGCTCAGCAGGGAGTTTGCCTCTCCCTCTACCTGCTGCTTCCCCTGCTTATGCGCTCTCTCTGACAAATAAATAAATAAAATCTTAAAAAAAAACCCTTTTTTTAACCACTTAGCATGCTGTAGATACTTGATGTTTAAGATTAATTAAATAAGTTGCTCTGATTTCACAGATCTCACTGAATATACAAACATAGGAGCTTTACTGCAATTCTGGATTTGAATTCAGTAATCCTGACAATTTGAGATTCTGTGATGGTGTGCCAGGAAATGAAGACAAAAACTATCTCATTTTAACCATTAAATTCAATCTCTTTTCTCACCTTTTTTTTTTTTAAAGATTTATTTATTTATTTTAGAGAGAGACTGAGAGAGCGCATGCGTACAAGTGGGAGGGGCAGAGGGAGAGAGAATCTCAAGCTGACTTGATGCTGAGCAGGGAGCCCAGAGGGGGGTTTGATCCCACAACCCTAGGTTTACAACCCTGAGATCATGACCTGAGCTGAAACCAAGAGTTGGACACTTAACATACCGTGCCATCCAGGCACCCCTCTTTTCTCACTTTGAAACAAAACTGGTAAGGCAGCAAAAAGAACTGTTTCACTTTCCACTGACCTTGCACCCCCCAAAAGTGAAGAATATGTTTTGAATTGTCTGAAAACAAAAGGAAGACAAATAAAGGGTGTACATTAGCACAAAGTGAAAAATCTGTCTCAAAAATCCGTGAACATAGAATGGACAAGAATATTTAAGGAAATCAGTACCTTGCGCTTATGGAAACTGTCACAGATCATGTAGTGGCTGTATCTTCTATTTCCTATGCTGAGTGAGAACATTGGTATTTTCCTGACTCACAAGGACAGGAGTGTGCTGCCTGCTGAATCACCCTCCTCACTTCCCGGGGTGCCTGAGGGTTCCAAGACACTAATGGAGGATTAAATTGTGGTTGCTATGACAATTACCTAAATGCTGTCATGATAATATCAACAGATGTAGTACAGTGTTCCCTGAAAGTTGAATTTTTTCCCCTTCCAAAACTTCAGTAATTTTAATCATTGAAGTTCTTTAATAACTATGCAAAGTTGATCTAAAGAATTAGTAAAATCTTTCTTTTTTTAAAAAGATTTTATTTATGCATCAGAGTGAGAGAGAGAGAGAGAAAAAGAGAGAGTGTACAAACAGGGGGAGCGGCACACAGAGGGAGCAGCAGGCTCCCTGAGCAAGGAGCCTGTTGTGGGACTCAATTCCAGGACCCTGGGATCATGACCTGAGCCAAAGGCAGAGGCTTAACCCACTGAGCCACCCAGGCATCCCAGTAAAATCATTTACTTAACTAGATAGGTTGCTGTATTAAGATACAACTCATCTCTTTACTTAAAATTTATTTCTCCTGGGGCGCCTGGGTGAATCAATCGGTTAAGCGTCGGACTCCTGGCTTCTGTTCAGGTCAAGAGCTCAGGTTCATGGGATCAAGCCCTCTGTGGGGCTCTGCACTCAGTGGTGAGTCTGCTTGAGATTCTCTCCCTCTGGCCCCCCCCCCACACTCATGCTTGTGTGCTCTCTGTCTCTCTCAAATAAATAAATCTTAAAAAAAAAAGTATTTCTCCCAGTGAGTGGTGATTGATAAATGATGTTGCCTATCATATTTTTAGAAATTGAAATGAATATTAAGTAGAAAAAAAATAAAGTTTTATCAATTTTCTTTAAGTCTAGGAACTCGAATTTACAAAAACAAATCTGAATACCTTAAGCATTAGCCAGCATCTTGTGGTAACGGACTCTTTTTTATGTGTGTCAGCGTTTTATGTAAATTATATGTAAATTTTATGTAAATTATATCATGTAAGAACCTGCCTGTGGAGGGTTTGTATTTGCTAGGTAGATGTTCTGTCCCTCCTTCCCTCTGTTCCAGTGATTAAACCATTAATAAGAACAGAGAAGCAGGAGCAGAGGTTCCTATTTTTATTTCAAAGATCTTACTTTTTGGGAGGTTCACAATATCTTTTAGGATTACCATGAAGCCCCAATTACTAGGAGCACTTAGAGTCATTAAAATGAACATCAGAATAAGTTCAATGACCTTGAGGGTTCTTGAAATGCCTTTACTAAATGCTTTCAAAATTGGGCTTGAGCATTTGCTGCTGCTTTTGATAGAGTGTTTTTCTCCTTTCATTCATCTGCCCTCAGGGCGTTGATGATGTTGTTGTTGTTGTTATTATTATTACTATTATTATTATTATTTTGCCGAGGTGTCTTTGGAATCCTTTTAATTTCAGTGGCAGAAAAAATCATCACAATTTATCAAAGACTAAGCTGCTCCTGATTAGGAACACGGTCATTCCAATATGTCAGGCAAGGACCAATCACGAAAAGGTCCACTTAAATGAATTTAGTGGAAGAAAATTTAATGATGGGACTATTCACAGAGGTGTGGGTAGGGTTAAAGGAGCCAACAAGAGGGTGGGTGATTAGGCACTCCAGGATTAGAACAGTCAGGAGTCATTCCCACCATCCTGACCTCTAGGTGTGACAGGAAACACCAGTCCCTGGTCCCGTGCCCAGAGAGAGCAGGAACCACGAGAGGAGAGCTGCCTAAAGGGAACCGCATTTGTGGAGGTGAGCATCTACCTTACCACCAGAACCTTGGCAAGATAAGGAATGGGGGTAAGAAACACCAGACCTTCCTCTCTTTGCATCTTCTATCTTTGTCAGTGCTTCCCAACCCAAAACTAACAGGACAAGGAAGCATGGGTTTGGATACAATTCCAAGGGACTGGCCTCCAGGGCATAAAGCAGGACAGAGAAGGGCAGAGAATGAATCTGGGTAAGTTTTGTGCATGAATTCTGTTCCATGTACCAGTGCCCCTGCTTTTAAAAAAATTTCTTGGTTCTCAGCTATTTGGACAGTCTATATGGCCAGGTATCTGATTTATAGTTGATCTGACTTAGAGTTTTGCAGTCATAGTATCACATTTGGATTGATTCCGGAAAATGATAGGGTTCTACTTTACGTAACAGTAGAGGACAGTATGCATTTTATTATATTTTTAAAAAAGATTTTACTTAATTTGACAGAGAGAGACACAGCAAGAGAGGGAACACAAGCAGGCAGAGTGGGAGAGGGAGAAGCAGGCTTTCAACTGAGCAGGGAGCCCATGCAGGGCTTGATCCCAGGACACTGGGATCATGACCTGAGCGGAAGGCAGACACTTAATGAATGAGCCACCCAGCTGCCCCGACAATATGCATTTTAATGTTCTAGTATTTTTAAACATAATTCTGGCCACACACAAAAAAATGTTTCTTCCTAACTGTGGAACGGAGAAAATTCTCCAGGACTGACTCTTCAAAGCAGTACTATACACAATTACAAGAGCGAATTGGCAGCACATATACTGCAAGCAATGCAAATTTCACACACACACCTAAAAGGAGCCAAGGCCCCTGCTATCATGGAGGAGGAGGCTTCAGCCAGCGTCTTTTTTTTTAAGATTTTATTTATTTATTTGACAGAGAGAAATCACAACTAGGCAGAGAGGCAGGCGGGGGGGGCGGGCAAGCAGGCTCCCTGCTGAGCAGAGACCCCGATGCGGTACTCGATCCCAGGACCCTGAGATCATGACCTGAGCCGAAGGCAGCGGCTTAACCCACTGAGCCACCCAGGCGCCCCAGCATCTTTAGGAAAATGGGATTATGGTGGCTGGTTCCACCTTGTGTATATCTTGTGTATATCTGTAAATCCTTGTGTATATTTTAAAGAAAACTCACAAACTGAAGTTTGTATTGGAGCTCAGGACTGCTATCAGCTTTATTTGAAAATAGAAGAGAGGTTATTCTCACTCTGCTCCCAGAGTTTCCCTGGTGGGGTTAACCTCCAACTGCCTACCACAGACATTCTTTACCAATTCCTCTCTTCCCTATCTCCTTCCCTCACAGCCAAATCAATGTCCTGCACTTTAATCCTTGCCTCAAGATCAGCTTCTGGAGGAGCCCAGACTAAGAAAGAGGCATCTTTTCTTTTTTAAAAGATTTTATTTATTCATTCATTTATTTGAGAGAAAAAGAGAGAGAGTGCAGGTGCGGGGGAGTAGAGGTAGAGGGAGAGGGAAAGAATCCCGAGTGGACTGGTGCTGAGTGTGGCGCCTGATGTGAGGCACTCAGCACCAGTCCACTTGATCTCACGACGCATGAGATCAGAACCCATGAGATCATGACCTGAGCTGAAACCAAGAGTCAGGGGCTTAATTGACTGAGCCACCCCGGCACCCCAGAAAGAAATCTGTTCTCATCCCTTGCCTGAGTAAACCTGTAAAGGTCTGTCTTCCACTACTTTCAAACAAATGACTCTTTCGCAAAGAGTTGAAAAACTCCGCAGAACTTCAAGTTTATCGTTGCTGACCACCTACCAAATGCCAGGTTTGGGGTGGGGACTTTTATCTTATTTAATCCCCCTTGCCCAATCATATGGATTTTAGTAACGTGATTTGTTTGCGTGTTTTACCTACTGTACCAAATTATATAAATGTACATAAAGTTTTATCTACAAATTTATTTATTGCCCGATACTTGGTTGAACCTAGTCAACCAATGTTGACTGGGAGTGGTGAAAGCAGACATTTTTGCCTTGTTCCCAAAGTTAGGTAAGTATCTTCGTTTTTAAATCAAGAAATATTTCTATCTTAGCTGTGTTTCATGTTGAAACATTGTACCACTGCTTACTTGTGACAAATACCAAAGGTTTTTCATGAGTTATAGATGATGAGTTATTCGTCATTGATTTTTATTAATTTTAGGGTCATTTCTTATATCTGAGTTATATATAAAGCTTAAAAGAGTTCATATTTAATTTAAAGGATATAAACAGAAGAAATTAAAATAGGTCTTTAATTATTGGTTGGCTGGTTACATAGTTTAAATTGTAAAGCCCATTATGAATTTTCTGGTATCAGGCAGCCCTGCCTATGCAATTTTGGAAAAATTTCCAGGTGGCAATTCACTGTTTAGTCCTAATTATTTATGCTTGCATTTGTCTTTCACAATAGTGTAAAAACACTGGTCATATAAGTTTATATGGTGAAAACTGAGATTTCACAAGAAAATATTTACAAAGCCCTTGAAATCCTTAAGGAGATGGTGGTATGTAAATTTGAATGCTACTGTAGTCTGTAATTATAATTCATTTTAAATTTCTGGGAATTGAGCCTAGAAATAAATAAAATGCTAAAACATAGGCAAAATAATTTCCAGGGCATCTGGGTGAACTGTGGAAGACAGGAGGCAGTTGATATTCCAAAGTGGGCGAGTTAACAGATACACACAGAGAGATATGCCTTCAGGGTTTCATCGCAAATATATTTTTCTTGACCTTAATTAGGAGATGAACAGAGGGTCCACAAAATTCTAGTTTTATTACTTAAATCAGAGGATCAAAGTCATTATAATTTGCTCAAGTCAAGCTCTACTTCAGGAAAAATAAAGTACTTTTGAAAATGTACATACATTTGATATGGTGTATACCAAGCTTCAAACTAAGGGCAGGACCTGGATCTTACATTATTTCAGAAGGAGTAATCTATTGTTCAGTCGGAAGTTAATGAAAATAAAGGAATCTTTCAAAAGTTTATCTGATGTATGTATCAGTTTACTTGATACTTGATATACTTATTCTGATTGAGTAAACTTTGATAAATAGGTGAAGCCTGGATGTTTTAATAACAAAATAAAGATACCAGAAAAAATTTAAATAAAACATTTTATTTAACTTTTTGACTAAATAAAGCACTCTCATGGTTTGAGTATCAAAAACTTTAGATACGAATACAATGAAGGCTCTTTCCCATGACTTCCATCCACAGATTTCTTACACCTCAACAGTTGGTTTGTCCTAGTTTAATGCATATACAAGCCAATACATTACTCTGCACCATTTTCTCATTTAACAAAAAAATTTGGAGATTGTAATATTAAAACATAAAGATCTTTGCTTCTTTTGTTAGCCACATTTGAATGTATGGATTTATCCTAATTTAACTAGGGGTCCCGAGGATGGATACTGAGGTTATTCCCAATCATTTGCTATTCTCAACAATACTATAAGATATACCTTATCATTTCTCATGTGTGGAAATACATCTGTGGGATAAATCCCTAGAAGTAAATTCAGAATATGCATGCATTTATAATTCTGATAGATACTGCCAAATTCCTTTCCTCTAGCGCCTAGCCAAAGCAGGGATGCCAGATATAATTTCATGCCTTTTCATTTAGAAATACACAATGAAAAGCAGGTTACCTATTAAAGAATTAGAAAGCAGGGCATATCTAGCAATTTACATAGTAGTTTTCACTCAAAAATACATTCAACACAAAGGTATTGTGTTTCAGGTACTTTGGAGACACATACACGCATATATACACACAAATCAAATGCAAACCTCTGCCTTTGTGGAGCTTACATTTGAATTCTACATTTTGGAACTCTATGCTACCTCATTAGTAGCCAGTTAAATGTCAATATCCTGAAAATGATCTGTTGCGATCCTGAGCACAGGCGCCAGACATATGCTACTGGTGTTATTTAAAAACTAACTAGAGGCAGTGTTGCAAATGATTGCATAGCTCTCCATCAGGTCCTTTTCAAACAACACACATGGGTGAGAGCTCTTTTTATCCGACTCCATCTGCTGTTGGTAGTGATCAGCATACTGTGGGCATTGTGGTATCATCTGAGATTATGTTGTGAAATAGGAAGTAGAGTCACAGGCAGATCAGCAAGTATATGCAAACTGTTCAGTTCTATCTCTTCCTGAAACCAAGGGTGCCCAGTTCAGGGTTGAGGAGTAGGGAAGATAAAGTTATCAGCACATTCCCATCAGAGCACAGTTTACTTTTCACAGCCGTTCCTTGACTGTGAGATCACCAGGGATTCTATGGCAAATAGTTTCAGAAGCATACAGGAGCAATACTCCATACGCTGAACAAGGGCATAGAAAAGAGAACACGTAGAAACTGAGGAACACAGGAAAAAAAAAATCAGTGCCAAGGAAAGGGCAGTAAGCGAGTGCAATGATAGAGACAGTATGGTCTTGGCTTTTTTTTTTTTTTTTTTGGTTTCTTTCCTTTCTAAAACGGTAATATTTTAAACTTAAGCACCATCCCCCCTTAGATTTAATTTAATTTAATAAGAAAGGTGGAAAACTACAGCTCTTAAAATCTTGCCAGTATACCATTAGTTCTTTGCAGTCATTAAAAAAACAACAGGAAGTTCAACTTATGAGGACACCAGACACAAATGGCATCTTTAAGTATGAGATGAAGCACAGAAAAGGGCCAATTCCAGAGAGTGGCTCCCCAACCATACCCTGCCTTTTTTTTTTTTTTTTTAAATCTGGTATCATTAAAATTTCATCCAGCACCATAACAGACACACTCAACAATTGATTACTGAATGACTGGTTTCTTAGGACCTAATACTTATGAGTTAGTTTTCCTCACAGTCATTAAATATAGGGCTAGAAGAAGGAGGAGGCTTTTAGCTCAGTCAGCACACTCCGTTGAAAGCTGTGGTCAAGAAGCGACAAAGGCAGAAGCTAGGTGTCTTTTCCAAATTCCCAGCCCAGTACTACTGCTGCCATAGGCTCACCCCGACATGAAAAACATTTAATGCCTCTGACTTCTGGATTCTGTGCTGCCAAACTGCAAACGCTGCGATCTGTGATGACTTTGGCCGATGACACTGTGGCCCTCGGGCTTACACACAGCAGGCCCCGTGGGCAGCTTAATGAGTGGTTATGCTGCTTTGGAGCAGCCTGATCATGGAGCGGCCGGATCCTGGATCCCCAGGGTCTCTGTCATCCTTGAGTGTGCACAGCTGGTGAAGCAATCTGCCCCGGTAGCCCCAGCGCAGGACAGCTCCGCATGGCCCTACTACATGGACTCAGTGCCTCCAGAGTTCCATTTCGTCCCCTTAAAGTGGCATGTGGCACTTTTTCCGAGTCTCCCCGTGGGATTTCCGGGGCAGTGAACAACTGATTGACCTCGTCTGGCAGCAGCTCCCAGCAGGCCAGTGGGCCAAGAAAGAGTGCGGGCAAGGCCCACCGCCCCTCTTTCCCTGGGCTCCATTCCTGCCATCCTACTGTTGGGTCCGTTTCCCCTATGCCTTTCACTTGTTTTCTCCCGACCGTTTTCGCTCGACGTTTCCCACTTCATGTTTACAAAGTGCTTACGCCCACTTGGCGGGCAGCAACCTCGCCAGCCCGAGTCCCTTAATCCAGTCCCTCCGCCCCGCCCCCTGCCTCCCCTCCTCCCGGATCCACCCCCGCCGGTTTACCCGGCGCCCGCCAGGGTCGTCACGTGAGCCTCGACTCGCCCCGCCCCCTACCGTCACGTGAGCCGCCAGCCCCGCCTCGCTCCCGCGCCGGCGCGCTCCGACGTGCCCTGGAACTTACCCTCCCTCGGAGTCCAGCCTGCGGGGACGGGCTGGCCGCAGCCGCCGTGGTGTGAGCGCCCTTCGGGCTCGCCTCGGCGTCCCGCAGAACCCGTGCTAATACAAGAGGAAGCTGCCTCCTGCGAGGCCGCCGTGCTCTCGGTAAGGTGGCGGGACGCGGGTCCCCGTGGACAGAGGGCAGGTTGGTGAGGTGCAGCACAAAGGCGTCCGCGGTCGGGGCTGTGCCCGCCGAGGGCGGCGGAGTTAGGGGGAGGTGTGTGCGGGAGGCGCGTCGCCGCCGAGGTGCGCGCGAGGTGCGGCCGGGAGCGTCTCGGGAGGGGTGGGGCGCAGGGTGGGCGTGGGGGAAGGGGAGCCGTTGCCAGCCCATTGACTGACGTGGGCGAGAGGGTTTAAATGGCTCGAAGTTGTGGCTCCTCTGCCCCCCGGGTTTCCTGACTTCCTGTGTGAGGGCAGCGCCCGCCCGCCCCGCCCCTAGGAAGGAGTGTGTGTGTGTGTGTGTGTGTGTGTGTGTGTGTGTGTGTGTGTAAGTAAAAGGCAGGCTGGTGCCGCCCTCTTTCCTCGCCTTCTTCAGCTGCGTGTGCCCGCTCTCTAACTGCTGTTGGGTGTGTAAACCTCCGCCCCCCTAGGGAGCCCACCTGAGGCCTCCCCTCGAGGACTGCTGACCTTAAACGGGTACTTTGTCTCTGCAGTCTTTAGAAGTGCCCTGCCCCATTGAATGGACACTTGCTACTCTAGCTCTTCTGGGAGCAATCTCCTCAAAGTCCTTGAATTAAAAAACAAACCAACAACAAAAAAACTCTTTACTTGCGTGCTGCCCTCCTCCCATTTCAGCATAGTTTATTGTCTTCCAAGAATGGCTGTCCTTTACGTGTTGTATCTTTAGTTACTGCAGACCCTCTGAGAAGAAATGTCTGCAGGGTCATCATTACAGAAAAATGCAGGGCCTTCAGTTTCAAAGGCTTGTGATGTTTTCCTTCTGCAGCCGCAGTTTTCAATGCATTTGCAAAGGTTAAAGCAAAATGTTTAAAAGCATACCTTTAGGAAAGTTCGGATGTCATTCCAAGTGAAGTGTTTATGATGGGTAAAGTCAGCTAACACTCGAATTGCTTTATGGTTAGGTATGACACACGAGAGCAGCTTTTATCGAATATTTATGCACATATTCCAAAAGGGAAGGAAATGGGGAGGAAAGCTCGGCTTCTGGTTGAGATTCTGCCACACTTCCGAAGCTGAGACCTCGGAAGACTCAGTGTCAGTGAAAGGTTGTTAAAAAGTATCTACCCCTAGCCACGCCTGTTTCATCCGAAAACTTAGGAAACAGTGGCCTAGAGCGGTTATTTATTTGTCCATATCCAGTGTTCCTTTCCTGATCTATAGGAGGGTGTGTTACAGAATGGGTCATCTTTCTGTACCTTGTCTGAGTAGACATTTGGCTGCTGGTGCTAGTAGTTTTCTCTTTTGCTGTGTTTTGAAATGCCTTGGAAACGTTTCAGAATAGGGACTGGGAGCCCAGCACAGTGCCTAAAAGCAGGATCTGAAGAGTTAACCTTGAGCCATGCACCCTGAAGAACCAGACAACCTGGATGCATATGTGTGACCCGTGGTTGCATGTAGCTTTCTGCTTTGGAGGTGTTTGTTCTTGGGGAAAAACAATTAAGTGTAATGAAACAGATTCTATGTGTGTGTGTGTGTGTGTGTGTGTGTGTGTGTATGTATGTGTATGTGTATGCCGGGTATCTGTTGATAGGTTTCTGTTCGTACTTTATCAGCCATAAAAGTTGGAAAAGGTAGAAAACTCATTGATTCTTAATGTGCCATTGGTAAAGATTAGTTATCCGTATATAGTCAATATGTATCTTTAGTGTTTATTTATTTATTTTTAACTTACTATACCAGTTGTGAGGCACAAGTGAAAATATATAGTATAAATGCTGTAGAAAAACAGCTTATTATTTGTAGTTAATCATTTGGTTTTCATTTCATTTAGAAAGTTTCTGTTTGGTGCTGTTTAAGAATAGGTGGATAGACAGTGGTCTTTACAAATTTATGTACTTGTAGTTGTGCAGTTGACATTCCTGAGAATAATAAGGTAATAAAAATTCGAAGTTGACTGAGATAAAAGTGAATACAGTGATGTGTAAAATCCTTATGTGGCACTACCAGTATTTTGTTTACCTGAGAAAATTGGTACTAAGAAAAGGTAACTTAAGGTGAATCTGCCCAAAATGGATATTACAGTTCTCTAGTAGAGGGAGAGAAAAGTGAAATTAAACTTTTATTTTCTCTTGTATTTATACTTTTAGTTTTAATTGCAAATATGCACTGTTTTGTGGAATGAGTCAGACATGAAAAAGTATGATGGTATCACATATCATCATTGTATTTCAAATCATGCTTTTCATATCATCCTCTTTTGAGGAACCCATTGGGTCACTATCTTTGTGGTTTTTCTTTTCTTCAGTTGTTAACTGGTCTGATTATGCCACATCCTTAGTTGTGGATGGCTTTGCTGTGATTCAGCCATTTCCCTATTACTTTTATTGACTTAACAAATATCATGCAGTTTCAGTTTGCAGTTGATTAGCTTTTTATTTGAACCAGACTGCCAAATGCTGACGTGTCTAAGTATCCCTCCCCTGTTGATAATTAGTGCTTCTCAAACTTTAATGTGCATGGGAATCACCTGAACTTCTAACAAGCCCCCAGGTGATACCCTTGGCACTCTACTGCCCAGACCACAAACTACTGCAGTTCGATAGAAATATAATGCCAGTCTCCTGTGTAAACTTATTTTATTTTTATTTTTATTTAAGTAATCTCTACACCCAGCATCGGTCTTGAACTCAACCCAGAGATCAAGAATTGTGTGTTCCTCCAACTGAGCCAGCCAGGTGCCCCTCACTTGGGTAATTTTCAAGCTTTTTAGTACTCACATGGTAAAAAGTAAAAATGGGGGGAAAAAACCCAAGTGAGGTAAGTTTTTTTAATCATCTCATCATGTAATCAACATGATTCTTTTATTCAGACTAAGTCTTCAAATCCTTGGTGTATTTTTACATATACAGGGCATTTCAATTTAGATTAGACATATTTAATATGTTCAGTAGCCACATTTGGCTAGTGGCTACTGTATTGAGCATCACTTCTGGAGTCTAGAATCTAGACCAGAGCTATTCTCTATGTATTTTTAGATTGGCCACATCAGCATCCTTGGGGAACTTGTTAGAAATGCAAATTTTTGGGCCCCACCTAATAGTGCTCTCATTAGGAATGTCTGGGTTTCAGTATCTTGTGTTTTAAAAACTATAGATTATGACTACAGAATATGTATGTGCTATTCTGGATGGGATCCTAGAACAGAAGAAGTCCATTAGGGGAAAACTGAGGAAGACTGAATAGAGCATGGATGTTACTGTATATGATATGTTCATATATATCACTGAATATGATAAATGTACCATACTAACATAAGATGTTAATGGTAGGAGAAACTGTGTATAGGATATATGGGAACTCTCTGTACTATTTTTGCATAATTCTCTAAAGTTTTTTTTTTTTTTTTAATTTCTTTTCAGCGTAACAGTATTCATTGTTTTTGCACCACACCCAGTGCTCCATGCAATACGTGCCCTCCCTATTACCCACCACCTGGTTCCCCCAACCTCCCACCTCCCGCCCCTTCAAAACCCTCAGGTTGTTTTTCAGAGTCCACAGTCTCTCATGGTTCATCTCCCCTCCCAGTTTCCCTCAACTCCCTTCTCCTCTCCATCTCCCCAAGTCCTCCATGTTGTTATTATTTATTTATTTAAGAGAAGCTCTCCAGGTGATTCTGCTCACTAGAAGTTTCAGAAGCCCTGATCTAGATCACTGATACTACCTACACTATTGTACTTTGGGTGGGTAGGATGGCTGCTAAGTTTGGTTTGGTAGTGTAGAAATAATAGTATTTTGTAAGGAGATCTAAAATCTGTAAAGCATTATACCAGGTGCTTTACACATATTTACTCATTTGATTCTCTCAATATGTGGTATCTGCTGTTAATAAGCTCTGTTTCACAAATGGAAGAAAACAAGGCTCAGAGAGGTTTAGTAATTTGTCTTAGATCACATAGCTAGGAAGAGGCAGAGGCATGTGCATTTGAGGAGGGACCATTTTTTTAAGCCATTAGTTAATTTGTCACTATTTTTCTACTCACAACTTTGTTTTTAAAGATTTATTTATTTTAGAGGGGGCAAGAACGAGCACGCATGCAGTGGGGAGGGGCAGAGAGAGAGAGAGTCTGAAGTAGACTCTGCACTGAGTGTGAAGCCAGCCCATCACGGGGCTCGATCTCACAACCCTGAAATCATGCCCCGAGCTGAAACCAAGAGTTGGACGCTAAATGACTTTGCCACCCAGGTGCCCCTGAAACTTTTCCTTTTTTGAGTTAAGCAGTGATTAGTGTGGATACTCTGTGTCATGCCTTATAGTTTACAGAATACTTTTTCTCTTTTCCATTGTTTGTTTTACAGGTAAGTTAAGGGGCTTAGCCATCTGAGTGCCAAGAAATGGCAAATCCTAGATTTAAATTTCAGGTCCCTAACCCTGAGTTCTGTGCTCTTTTGCTACAGAAGAATTTAGATTACATTTTGCAGTTTGAGTGGTATCTTTAAAATACCAATATTTTGCTACATATTACTGATTTGTTAAAAAAATCAGTTTTATTGAGTTATAATATGTGTATACTAACATAGAGTAATACTCAGTAATAGAAAGGAGTGAACTACAGCTACATACAGCAACATGGATGACTCTCAAAAGTGTTGTTCTGAGTGAAACAAGCCAGATGTAGAGGGCTCATGTGGTATGGTATTTGTGGGTACCTTCCTGTCACCACATTACTTCCTTTAGTAAGCAGTGATTATTGTGATGCTCTGTGTCATGCTTTATAGTTTACTAAGTACTTTTTCACATTTTCTCTATCTGTTCTCACAAGAGTCTCAAATTTTTTTTTAGTATAATTGACATGTAATGTTATGTTAGTTTCAGGTGTACAACATAGCATTTCAACATTCTTTCTCTCTCTCTCTCTTTTTTTTAAAGATATTATTTATTTATTTGACAGAGAGCACACAAGCAGGGGGAATGGGAGAGGGAGAAGCAGGCTCCCCGTTGAGCAGGGAGCCCAATATGACACTTGATCCCAGGACACCGGGATCATGACCTGAGCCAAAGGCAAACACTCAACCAACTGAGCCACCCAGACACCCATCAACATTCTCTATCGCGTATGCTTTGCTCACCACAAATGTAGCTACCATCTGTCACCATACACACTATTGCGATATCATTGATTATATTCTTTATACTATGCCTTTTATTCCCATGACCTATTCATTCCATAACTGGAAGCTTGTATCTCCCAGTCCCCTTAACCTTACATTTTGCCCACCCCCCTCTGTTCCCCCTCCAACCCTTTCCCAGGATCTCTTAAGGTTTTATTCTTTCCTGTTTTACAGATGGATGTGCGATTAGTTTAGGCATTCATTAGCTGATAAGCCTTTGAGTTGATTCCAGTTTCTAGCACTTACGAATAAAGCTGTTGTGAATGTTCATATAAGGCCTTTGCGTGGACTTATGCTTTCATTTTTCTTGGGTAAATACCTAGAGGTATTGAAAAGCAGTGGCTAGATCGTAAGGTAAATGCATGCTTAATAACTTTATAAGAAACTGCCAAAATGTTTTCCAAAGTGGCTTTAACATTCTGCATTCCCACAAGCAGTGAAAGAGAATTCCAGTTGCTGGTATCCTTACTACATGAAATATCCTTTATATGTATTTAAAGCCATCCTAGTGTGTGTGGGGGAGTGATAGTTGGTGCTTTGAATTTATATCATTAGGGTTTTTTAAAAACAGTATTACTGAAGTATAATTGCTGTGTAATAAGCTGCATATATTTTAAATGTGTAATTTGAACATATCTAACTCCCACCTTGCCCTCCAAATTTCCTTGAGCTTAAGGGTAATTCATCACCTTGTTTTCTGGTCAATATTGATTTGCTTTCCAGAGCTATAGATTTGTTTGCATGTTGTAGAATTGTGTATAGATGGAACCATATAGTATGCACTTTCTTGTCTGGATTTTTTTTTTCTACTCAGGAAAATTATTGTGAGATTTTTCCAGTTTGTTGTGTGTATTAGTAGTTCCTCTTTGTTGCTGAGTGATATCCCATTGTGTGGATATACCACAATTAGTTTATCCATTCACCTCTTGATGGTCATTTGGATTGTTTCCAGTTTGGGGTTATTAGAAATAAAGCTGCTGTGAACATTCACCTACATGTCTTTGCATGGATACATGCTTTCGTTTCTCTTGGATAAATACCTAGGGGTAGATTCCCTGGGTCCTATGGTAGATATATGTTTAAAATTTTAAGAACCTGCCAAACTTTTTCCAAAGTGATTTTACCATTTTATATGTCCACTAGCTGTGTGTGAGAGTTTTGATTGCTCCACATTCTAGAAAACACTGGTGTATTGTCAGTCTTAAATATTAGTTATTCTAGTGGATGTGTAGTGTTATTTCTTTGTGACTTCAGTTTGCATTTCTCTAATAACTAAAGATATTGGGCATCTTCTAATGGTCTTACTTACCATCTGTAGATCTTTGGAAAAGTGTTTATATCTTTTGCCCATTTTTTATTGAGCTGTGTTATTGACTTGTACAGTTCTCTCTATATTTCAATATGAGTCCTTTGTTGAAGATAAGTTTGTGTCTATATTTATAAGGGATGTAGGTCTTTAGTTTTTCTTATAATGTCTTTGTCTGGTTTTAGTACGAGGATAATGGTGACCAGATAGAATGAATTGGGATGTTTTTCTTCTGTTTCAATTTTCTTCAAAAGCTTTGTGTAACATAGGTATTATCTTCCTTATATTTTTGGTAAAACTCTCTAGTGAAGCCATCTGGACCAGGACTTTGTGGGAAAATTATTTATTTGCTTATTATTTATTTTTAAAGATTTTGTTTATTAGAGAACATGAGAGTGCGTGCTTGAGAGCACACAGCAGGGGGAGCAGGGAGCTTGACTCCAGGTCCGGCTTGATCTCAGGACCTAGGGACCATGACCTGAGCCGAAGGCCGATGCCTAACCAGGTGACCCACCCAGGTGCCCTGTGGGAAGATCTTAAAGATTTTTAAATACAGATCAATTTTTTTATTAGAGGGCTACTTAGGTTATCAGTTTCTTCTGAAGTTCTGGTAATTTGTCTTTCAGGAAATTTGGTCATCTAAGTTGTTAGATTTACTGGCTTAAAGTTGTTCATAATATTCTCTTATCTTCCTTTTGATGTCTTTAGATCTATAGTTATATCAACCCTGTCTCGTTCCTGATATTGGTAATTCATGTTTTTTTCCCTTCTATTCTGGATCAGTTTGACTAGAGGGTTAATAGTATTATTGATCTTCTTTAAGAACCAGCTTCTGATTTCATCTAACATTTTTCTCTCTTTTTTTTTCTTTTTTTTTTTTATTGATTTCTTCTCTGCTCTTTATCATGTCTTTTCTTCTGCTTATTTGGGGTTTAATTTGCTCTTCATCTAGTTTCTTAGAGTGGAAGTGTACATCAATGATTTGAGACCTTTCTTTTCTAATATGGGTATTTAGTGCTATGAATTTTCTCTGAGCACTACTTTAGCTGCATCCCGTAAGTTTTGAGATGTCATGTTTTCATTTACATTTCAGTTCAGATTTCCTGTTTGATTTCTTCTTTTCCTTGTGAGATATTTAGAAGTATGTTGTTTAGATTCCAACAAATTTGTGGGTTTTAAGCTATGTTTTGTTAATTTATAACTTAATTCAGTTGTTAGAAAATATACCTTGGTATGATATCAGTCCTTTTAAATTTATTGAGATTTGTCTCATGGCCCAGAATACAGTCTGCAGAAAATATATGTTTGTAGGGGACTACTGAACTGACTGTCCCGTTTTTAGCACTTTCATTAGCTCTGTATGAGTGTTCCTGTTGTTGGTATCAGCACTTTGTATTGTCTTGTTTTGTAAAAATAACTTTATTGTGGTAGGTATGTGATATCTTGTTTTGATTTAACTTGCATTATTGGATTTTCAGTGTTTTGTAAAATAATTTAAATTTTAGTACAAATTGAGAATCATGGTGTGTTTTCTTTTCCAGGAGAGGACAGAAAGCTCTGAGGCATTGATAATAGTAGTAGGTCATCATTTGTGTGCTACATAAGTGCTACTTTTCGGTTTTCTAAAAGTTTGAATGTTTGCCTTTTAAAATTTACTTTGAAAGAGGATCTGTAAAACCTATGTGAGGATTTAGTGACTTTTGTGGCTTTTGGGTAGACAGGTATAAGGTGATTTAAATTGTAGTCTGTAGTGGCTATTTTGATAATATATAGACAATAGTATTGTATGTATATACCACTTTTTTTTTTTTGAGATTATTATATACCACATTTTGATTAGGCATTTATCTATGGGCATTTGGTTTGCTTCCACCTTTTGGCTGTTGTGATTAGTGCTGCTATTAACATGGATGTCCATATATCTTTTCAAGTCCCTGCTTTCTGTTCTTTTGGATGTATACCCAAAGTGGAATTGCTGGGTGTTTTGAAAAACCACTGTACTGTTTACCCCTATGACTGTACCACTTCACATTCCTACCAGCAATGCACAAGAATGGCAATTTCTGGGGCACCTGGTGGCTCAGTCAGTTAAGTGTCTGCCTTCCGCTCAGGTCATGATCCTGGGGCCCTGGGATTGAGCCCTGCATTGGACTCCTTGCTCACCGGGGAGTCTGCTTCTCCCTCTCCTTCTGTGCTCTCTCACTCTCTCACTAATAAATAAATAAAATAATTTTTTTTAAAGGTCAGTTTCTCCACATCCTCATCAACACTTATTTTGGTTTTTTTTTGGCTGTTGTTTTGTTCTTTACCATAGCCATCCTGATTGGTATGAAGTGGTGTCATTGAAGTTTTGATTTGCATTTCCCTAATGATAGTGACATTGAGCATCTTTCCTTGTGTTTATTGGCCATTTGTGTATCATCTTTGGAAAAATACCTGTTCAAGTCCTTTGCCTATAGTGGCTCTTACCACTTTGTTAATTTGGAATAGGTTGGCATCATTTAAGCATTAAAAAAAATAGTTTCTTCTTACTTTTTTTTAAATTTTAAGTTACTGATGTCTGACTAGAACTTTGCAATGGCCAGATGTTAAGTCACTACAATTGTATTTGCCTCTGTTTTGTAGATTATATCTTTTTTTAAAGCAAAGGATTTGGTAAACATTTGAAAGTAATTGAATGTAAATAGTCATTTCAAAGATTTTCTTTAAGAGGGTAATGTGTATAGTTTTGGAGGAATATCTGAATGGGTTGTGAAGAAAATGAACTTTTTCTTCTAGAGTAAGTTATTAGTGGGCTAGAAATCCTATTAAGCTTTATAAAGATCAAGGTTGTGATTTTCTGATTAATGTATGACAACTTGTGTAATGGTATGGTCTGAGATCATGAGTGTCGGTGCTTCCCCAAAGGAAAATCAAGGTGTTCTTACTAAAAAGGTGGGCAGGTGAGATGCCATAGAGGCAAGATCAAATTTATGTGAACTGTAAAAAAAAGTTAATTTTTTTATTAATTATTAATGTTTTCCCCTAAAGAGTTTATTTGGGAGGGAAAGAAAGCACAATCAGGGGGAGCAGCAGGCAGAAAGAGAGGGTCCCCCTGAGCAGAGAGCCCCACATGGGGCTTGATCGCAGTCATGATCTGAGCTGATCACAGATGCTCCTCTTTGTGTTTTTTAAAAATTTTTGATTAAAAATGATTATTTTTGAAAGTTCTTAGTAAGAAATTTAAAAAATGGGACTCAGGTGTTGAGGGTATAGAAGAATCCATTGGTTGGAGTGCATTTAGAAGAGTAAAAAAAAAAACAAAACTGAAAAATATGGAAGCAGAATTGATCATCAAAGAAGGGTGGTTTTAAAGGTTAGCATGGAGCCATTATCAATATAGGTGCTTATGAAGTAGGAGAATCTGAAGGGAGAGGAAGTTAACTTACTGGCTCAAGAAAACCTTTTTGTTCCTTAGACTTTTTACTAGTTCTGTTTGTTTTTATCTTATAGGCTATCTTCCTGGTATCCTGCACCACCACATTAAAACTCTTATGTGTGCAAATGGATCTGAAGGGAATAAATTCCAGTTTAATCTTTAGTCCTTTTTGGTCTGAAAGGGCTTGATCAGGGTGCTATACTCAAGTACTGTGTGTGTGAAATTTTTAATACAGTAGGCTCCTAACTTTCTGCTGTCATATATCAGCTAGATCAGTATTTACTCTCCACATAGAGATTATTTTAGAATGATTTTGAAAATATAACAACCATTGATAATAGAGAATCCTACTCCTGTTAAATAATTAAAATTCGTGTTTTGATGAGAAAGCCAGGCATGGATTCTCCATAAATGCAATGTGATAAAGTAACTAAAGAAGCATGAGTTTATTTAAATTATTCAAACATATGTTGGCGTAATGTAAGGTATTTTAATATGAGTATAAAATATACATGGTATCACTTTTAATTTGGATTTAAATTGAGTCCTTAAAATCCAGAGGGGAAGGGTCAGTGTGGCACTATAAGATGCTCTGGGCTCATCTTGTGTATTTTCTGCCACAGTACTTGGATCAGCCATTTCTCCAAGAGCCTTGGTTCCTTGGAGAATGGTATTAGAAACTGTATCTGGGTGCTAGGTAAACTTATTGCTACTAGGCTGCCATTTTTGCTGATAGAAATGTGTATACTAAGATGTGTATACTAAGCAACATATATCTGTAATATTCCTGTTTTTTTTTGTTGTTATTATGTTGAGTTATACATCATCAGTTTTTGATGTAGTGTTCAGTGATTCATTAGTTATTTATAACACCCAGTGCTCATCACAACACATGACCTCCTTAATACCCATCATCCTGTTACCTCTTCTCCCCACCCCTCTGTAATATTTCTTTATGAGATCACCTTTATGTAACTTTATCTGTAGTAAGCTAAAAATGAGTTCATATTGATGTCTCCAAATCTAATCCATGAGATCATTCTAATATTTTCCGCAGGATTATAAATTCCCACTCAGTCATCGAGAAACCTGGCTCCCATCATCCGAATTCCATTTAATTAATTATTTGATTTTAGTGTACATATATGGCAGTATCAGAGTTTTTGACTTATATCCCCATGGGAAATGTTTTTATCAGCTTAGAATAGAGTACTTGTGTAGTTCTTTTGCCTGTATTCTTATAGACCTCACTTATTTCCAAGATAATTCCAACATCCTTCTCCAGAGGTTGTTCCATGTATTTGTCATATTGTTAGACTGTCTTGTCTCACCTGCTTTCTTGGGAAATCCTGTGATTCCCCCAACCTCCTGAATGATTTTTTTAAAATCTGCATACATGGAAGTTCATGCTTTGTGTTATAAAGATTAATGGGTTTTCACAGGTGTACAGTGTCATATATCCACCATTACAGGATCATACAAGATAGTTTTATTGATCTAAAAAAGTCTCCTGTACTTCACTTACAGAATGCTCCTTCCCACACTCCCATTCTGGCAATCACTCTTTTTATGGTTTTGGCTTCCCCAGAATGTGATACACTTGAAGTCATTCACTGTGTAGCATTTTCAGACTGGCCTCTTTCACTTTGCAAAATATATCTAAGATTAATTTGTATCTTTTCTTAGTTTGATACCTTATTTTTTAATCACTGAATAATATTCCATTGTATGGATGTCTCACAGTTTATCTTTTCTCCTATTGAAGGACATCTTGGTTGCTTCCAGTTTTTGGCAGTTATAAATAAAACAACTGTAAACATTTGCATGCAGGGCCTTTTGTGAACATAAGTTTTCAACTTATTTGGGTAAATACCTTGGAAGGTGATCACTAGATCAGATGGGAAGACCATGTTTAACTTTGTAAGAAGTTGCTCAACTGTCTTCAAAGTGGCTGAACCATTTTGCATTCCTACGGGCTATGAATGGAAGTTCTGTTGTTCTACATCCTCACTTGCACTTGGTGTTGTCAGTTTTTTGGATTGTAGCCATTATAATAGGTGTGTGCTATGTGTCTTGTTTTAATTTATTAATTCCCTAATGACATAATGTTGAGCACTTTTTCATGAGCTTATTTGCCATCTGTGTTTTCTTTCATGGTATCTTTTCATATCCTTTTTCCATTCCATTCAGAACCTATTCCATATTGAGTTCTTTTTGTTGACTTTTAAGAGTTGTTTATTTGGTATACAAATTCTTAGCTAGATAAGTGCTTTGGAAATATTTTCTTCTTCCATGTGGTTGATGTTTTTATTCTCTGAGTGTCTTCCACAAAGCAGAAGTTTTTAATTTTAATAAAGTTCTAATTTTTTTTTTAAGATTTTTTATTTATTCATTTGAGACAGAGAGAGAGAGAGAAAGAGAGAGCTTGAGCAGGGGGAGAGGGAGAAGCAGACTCCCTGCTGAGCCAGGAGCCTGATTCAGGACTTGGTCCCAGGACTCTGGGATCATGACCTGAGCTGAAGGCAGATGCTTAACCATTTGAGCCACCCAGGTATCCCTGTTTTTTGTTTTTTGTTTTGTTGTTGTTGTTTTTTTTTTAATGGATTTTGTATTTGGTGGTTTATCTTGAAACTCATTGTCAAACCCAAGGTCATATTTTTTCTCCTTTAAATAAGAATATTTTCTCCATTCTTGTAACAACTCAAAAAAAAAGTCATCATGTCCACCCTCATTTCTGACTAAGACTTCATGGCACAAATTGCCTTAAAATACTCCATCCAGATATCATTTTTAGTAGAATATGCTTGCTTCCCCAAATGCTTCTTTTGTTGTTTCCTCATTTTTGTTTCAGATTTAAATCTTGGTTTTGAATTTCCTTTACGAGTTTATGTTTGTGTTCTGTCCTGCTTTCTAGTTACCCAATTATTTCCTGTATCCTTCTGCTATCCCATTTTTGCTATTTCCTTATGTCTAGAATAGTTGATAATATCAGTCACTGTATTTTTTTTCTGTTCTTTAGACCTAAATAAATGTCTTATATTCTGTACTATTTTATTTTTAGAAAATAGAGATCATGCATTATGAAAAGCTAAGTGCTTACTAGTGGCTTATGATTTCTTGTTGTACAAGTATATGGTTTACAAAATTATTTAGTATAATTTCTTATTCTGAAACTTAATACTGGAATTGTCCTTAACTATTTGTTGTGGGGGCGCCTGGGTGGCTCCAGTTGGTTAAGCTGCTGCCTTCGGGTCAGGTCATGATCCGAGGGTCCTGGGATAGAGCCCCGCATTGGGCTCTCTGCTCGGCAGGGAGCCGGCTTCCCCCTCTCTCTCTGCCTGTCTCTCTGCCTGCTTGTGATCTCTGTCTGTCAAATAAATAAATAAAATCTTAAGGAGCACAACAAATAGGTTTTTTTTTTTTTTTTTAAGTTTAATTGATTTCTTTAGTAGAGGCCTGTTTCAGGATTTGTCATTTTAAACAAGTGCTTTTTTTTAAGATTTCATTATTTATTTATTTATTAGACAGAGATCACAAGTAGGCAGAGAGGCAGGCAGAGAGAGAGGGGGAAGCCGGCTCCCTGCCGAGCAGAGAGCCTGATGCAGGGCTCGATTCCAGGACCCTGGGATCATGACCTAAGCTGAAGGCAGAGGCTTTAACCCACTGAGCCACTCGGGCACCCCTTAGACAAATACTTTTAAATCTTCTTGGAGAATTTCATGTCAAGAATAATGGCTTAAATTGTATTTTTAAGTTGGTTAATATTTATGTGTGAGGCTATATTAATATTTTGTTGCTCATAGCACTAGAATTGTTAAATTGGTTTTACATCTGTGTGTTAGGCTTAATGTGTAGACTCATTCCAAAAAAATTGTAGACTTATTAATTACGGGTACATTTACTATATGTCTCTTAAACGAGTGTTTACTTGTTTACTTTTTGGATATACCTAGTAAAGATATCATGCTGAGAGATGTGCTTGATTAAAACAGATGTCCTGGGGGAGGAAGATAACGTGCTGAGCTTTGTAATTTGTGGTAGGAAAGAAAAGGAGAAAAAATGGCAGAAAAAGGAGGAGGCCATTAGATTTTAAAATAGCCTGGTAGGAAGTTCTGAATCAGATGTGGGGGAAGAGAAGTAAAAGATGTAAGCAGTTGTGTGTGTGTTTATCTCTGTGTATATCTGTTCTTGTTCAAACATGAGGAAGAAGAAGACTGGTAGGAGGCATGGAAAGCCTTCATGACTATTTATGAAACTGCCAAGTAAACCAGTGGTTGGTGCTGGGCAGTAGGTATGAGAAAACTTTATATGTATTGGTGGTCAGGTAGTTAGTTGTAAGTGACCTTGTGATGAATATGGATAAAGGAGTGTGATGAGTGTAGAGCATATTTCAACTGGAGGAGAGTTGCCTTCAGAGCATTGTAGTTGGATTGGTAAGGAATCTAACCAAAATACTTGAGAGGGTAAGATATCAGGATAAACAGTGTTAACCTAGTCTAAAGAGAAGATTAGTTTCCACAAGTTTGGAAAATAGAGAAAGAAACAAACAAATGAAAAGTTAAAAAGGTAAAAAATTTTTTAATATACTTTTTATATATATATATATATATATATATATATTTAATTTATTTGATAGAAATCACAACTAGGCAGAGAGGCAGGCAGACAGAGAGGAGGAAGCAGGCTCCCTGCAGAGCAGAGAGCCCGATGTGGGGCTCCATCCCAGGATCCTGGGATCATGACCTGAGCCGAAGGCAGAGAGGTTTTAACCCACTGAGCCACCCAGGTGCCCCTATACCTTATATTTTTTAAATAAAATTAGGCAACATAACTTAATTATTTGCAAATGATTTCCACTTAGAGCTGAGTTTCTAGAGCTACCCCACAATTTTAATTTTCTTTGCACCCATAGCTTATAATAAGGCTTTTTTCTTGTTTTATGTAACTTTTCCCAGATCTTGGGTTGTGATACATAATTCCTGCTGTGTGACTTTTTAGAAGTTTATAATTTAATAGTGTCTCCTAGGGGCTTCCCAGTTTCATTCCTCATTTCACCACCCCAATATTATAACTAGGAAACGATCTCGGCACCAGTTCTCCTATTCTTATCCCATTGTGTCCACTCTTGCTCATATTGCTTGCCTTGATACCCAGCTGCCTTTTCTGTATAGAAGTTTTTGTCTGCGTCTCCATTTTCCTTGTCCTTCCAGTCTCATTTTCTTTAAAGCTTTAGATTACGTGTCTCGTGTTGAACTAGTAAATTGACTTATCTTTCTCCCTAACTCCTCCTTCATACTTAGCTTTTTAGTCACTGGGCAAGGTGTGGTCATAAAGCCTGGCAGTGAAAGGGGCTGAACTCGCACTGGCTTTTAACCTATCATTGCTCCCCACTGCCTAGCTTCTCTGCTCCTAGTGTGACTTACGGTTTTCTTGTTATTCTTCATACTTTCCTTTTCTCCATTCATGTGGGTAAATATCTGACTAATTACAGTACAGCTGAGCTCAGAGATATTGCTTAAGTTATTTTATTACTTCCTGGAAAGAAAAAGAAAAAAAAAATCACCTGAGGATAAGTACTTCAGTGTGGAATTTTGAAAAGTTGTAGCAAAAAACTTTTATTCATAAGCACATTGTGACTGATGTCCTGGAAAAGAAAGTAAAGGCTGAACATTTGGAAGGTTAGAATCTGTATTACTGCTATGCTATGGGAGAGACCATGCAGACTTGGCGGGGCCAGGTGGGATAGAGACAGGAAGTAGCTTTTGGATATGGTAAGTGTTAGGTACCTTGTAGAACACTAGGTTGGATTTGGTTTCTGTGGTTCATTGGTCTCTTTGATTTTTTATTTTATTTATTTATTAAAGGATTTTATTTATTTATTTGACAGAGATCACAAGTAGGCAAAGAGGCAGGCAGAGAGAGAAAGGGAAGCAGGCTCCCCACCGGGCAGAGAGCCCGGACCCTGGGATCATGACCTGAGCTGAAGGCAGAGGCTTTAACCCACCGAGCCACCCAGACGCCCCCATTGGTCTCTTTTAATGTAGGAGAATCTTCCTCCTGTTTTCATTTTTTATGAAATTGAGTATTTTGGAGAGTTCAGATCTGTTATCTAATAGGATGTCTTACACTTTGGAATTGTTTTCTAATAATTAGCTTAGCTTTAAAATTTTTTTGACAAGAGTACAACTTAGGTGACACTGTGTACATCACATTAGGAGGCATATATCATACAGGTTGTCCCACTGTTGGTGTAATTAAGTTTGTCACTTGGTTAAGCTCATGACTGCTGCATTTCTCTTATTTGGTGCATATTCCTCTATTTATAATTAGTAAGTAGTCTGTGGGGAAATATGTTAGGACTCCCAGTAGCTTTTAGTATTTGTTTTCAGTCTATCTGCTCAGTACCTTAAACTTGAAAATGTGTTCCATCACTTTAACAATTTTACAAAAGTTCTTTCTCATATTACTAGAAAATTTAAAAGATATTTGTTAGAATAAAAAATAAAGGGCAGAAATGAAGTTGAAATTACGTGGAAGTGAAGTAGAAGGGGGTAGTGTTGAAGCATATCTTTTTTTGGGGTATGGTTTGGAGGATGGCATGCAACACAATTGTGTTCTATAACATTGTAGCTATTATAAAAATGTAAACAATCCATTATAGCTATTCTAAAGCAAGAGCAACGTTACATTATTAGCCTTTTTAGAGCAATCCTGCTTGAAATTAATGAACTTTATTTTTTTTATAGGTTTAAGTGTAATACCGGATATTTATTTCTTTTAAGGTAAGTTTTTTTCTTTCTTTCTTTCTTTTTTTTTTGAAACATTACTATATTAAATTTTGTTATCCAGGTAGTTTGTCTAGAAAGTAAATTTCTGTTACTGAAATTGGATCAATAATTCATTTGTCATCTGGGCTTATGGGCTTTGTCTGTTACAGAGAAGAAAATTGTCTTGAGGGGAATGATTGTTAACTGCACATATAGCGCTCCGTAATATGATGCCCAACAGTTGGCCACTGAAGATTGGTTGGTTGTCACCGCTCTTTAGGTTTACACAGTTCTGGTATATCTCAGTATGCAGAATTGCTTAGGTTTCCCTTGGGAGCCTTGAGCTCTGGGTTAAATATTAGTTTCCTAGGGATGCTGTAACAACGTGCCACACACTGGGTAGCTTAAAACAATAGAAACTTATCCTCTCCCAGTTCTGGAAGTTAGATGTCCAAAATAAAGACATTGGCAGGGCTCTGCTCCCTTTATGAAGGCTTTAGGAAGCAATCTTTCTTTGCCTCTTCTTAGCTTGTGGTAGTGGTTGGCAGTCCTTAAAGCTGCTTCACTCTAGTTTCTGCCTCTGCCGTCACGTAGCCTTCTTTCCTCTGTGTGTCTTCTCTCCCTGCTTCCAATTCCCCTCTCTTTATAAAAACACCAGTCATTGGGTTTTGGTCCCACCCTAATCATGTATGACCTCACTTAAATTGATTACATCTGCAAAGATCCTATTTCCAAATAAGGTCACATTCACAGGTCCTGAGGTTAGGACTTGAACATACTTTTCTGGGAGACACAATTCAGCACAACACATTCATGGCTGGGACTTGAGTTGTAGCAATATGAGATGCTGTGATCAGTTGGAGGCTTGAGTACTCTCTCTGAGGTACTGAACTATTTTGGAATTGATATAGGAATAAAAATGAATCCCTGGATTTCTCAAGCCAGTTTAGGGCTATATCTATTTCAGACTTTGGCAGAGGGGGTGAGAATTTTTAACATATCCAGATAAAAAGACTCGTTATTTCTTTGCATTTGTGGCATTCAGTCTGACAAGAGTTGTGGCCCTCCTGAGGTAGACATAAGAGGGAAACAAAGTAAGCTAGGAGTTTCTTTTCTGTGTGTGCGTACTTTGCCCAACTATGACAATACTGTCCTTTTTATCTGTTTATGTTAGGAAAGGAAACTTGTAAAATTGGCTAACTTTTTTTTTTTTTTTTAATATTTATTTGACAGAGAGAAATCACAACTAGGCAGAGAGGCAGGCAGAGAGAGAGGAGGAAGCAGGCTCCCCGTGGAGGAGAGAGCCCGACGCGGGGCTCTATCCCAGGACCCCAGGATCATGACCTGAGCCAAAGGCAGAGGCTTTAACCCACTGAGCCACCCAGGCGCCCCAAATTGGCTAACTTTTTTAAAGCTCATTAGTAACTCTTGGTCATTTTAGAAAATAAGGGTTACAGGGTTATTGAAATTCAGCTCTACTTTCAAAAAAGTTCTTAAGTAAGTGAAGCTAGCTCAGCGCCTGGCCCTTGGTAAGTGCCTGAGACATATTTAGGGAGCCTTTCTAAGAAAGTGAAGGAGGTTTGAGGTAGTCATGAAAAGAAGGAAAGTTCTCACCTCTCATTTTTGAATTTTTTTCTCTCTGGCTGATCAGGGTATTTACTATTCCAATAATTGGTTTGGTTTTGTTCATAAATGACTAGAGAATGTAGATTACAGTTAGAATTAGTATTTTTAATATAGGACAATACATACGATACTAGACACATGTTTAGTTTCTGGGGTTTGAGATTTGAAGGTAATATTCTTTAAGGGCCTATATTATATGATGCTTACGAATAAATCTTAAAAATCTAAGCTATGTTAACTTTTTCTTTATTCTTTTCCTCCACTTAAATAAAAATAGCTCTATTAATACAACAAGCTGTAAAGCCATAATGTGGCATACCATTCTGTTTGAGAGGTGAACATTGTTGAATAAAAATGGCCGACAGATGTGGGAAGACTATTCCAGGACAAGTGTATATTGAAGTGGAATATGATTATGAATATGAAGCTAAGGACAGAAAGATTGTGATAAAACAAGGGGAACGATACATCTTGGTGAAGAAGACCAATGATGACTGGTGGCAAGTCAAACCCGATGAGAATTCCAAGGCGTTTTATGTGCCAGCCCAGTATGTTAAGGAGGTCACCCGCAAAGCTCTCATGCCGCCTGTTAAACAGGCAGTTGGACTGCCAAATAATTCTATGAAAATGATACAGAGTCTCCATCTTCAGAGGTCCACAGAAAATGTGAACAAATTGCCTGAGCTTTCAAGTTTTGGAAAGCCATCATCGTCTGTTCAAGGAACAGGTCTTATTCGTGATGCAAATCAGAATTTTGGACCCAACTATAATCCAGGTCAGACTGTGACCCTAAGTTTGGACCTGACCCAAAATAACGGAAAGTTTAACAGTGACTCACATTCTCCTAAAGTTTCTGGCCAGAATAGGACGCGCTTATTTGGTCACTTTCCCGGTCCAGAGTTCTTGGATGTAGAGAAAACCAGCTTCTCCCAGGAGCAGTCTTGTGATTCAGCTGGAGAAGGCTCTGAAAGAGTACATCAGGATTCTGAGTCTGGCGATGAACTTAGCAGCAGCTCCACTGAACAGATAAGGGTAAGATGAAAAGTAGAATGATGCAACACTTATACCATCATAACAAAAATACTACAGATTTTAATCAAAATCTTTGTAGGAGTTAGGAATTGTTTGTTTTGCTTTGTTTTTAGACTATACGGGTTCTGTCCTGATTTAATGAGATGGAGAATAGTATAACAAATTGTCAACTTCATAAAGGTTGACTTTATGGTTTCCATACTTTTTATGCCTTTATGGGGTTTTATGTGTGGAAAAGGTTTTTTTTCTTTTCTATTGAATTTACTTAACTTACCCAGTGATGATATTTCTTTTACTAGCCAAAATTTGTTTTCTAACTGTACTCATTTTGACTTGTTTCCATTAAGTTTTCAGGTAATAATGGGCATTTGAGGAAAGATATCCCTGGAATGTTAGTTACTTTTTTTTTGAAACTGGTTTATTGACCTTGAATATTTAAATAAATACAGAGCTCACAAATCTCTACCTTCATTCTTGCACTTTGTGTCCTAAGTGTCTAAATATACACACCTTCTTGCCTGGAACAGTAGCCTGAAAAAAATTTTGTGTCCATGATTTGATTTTTTTTTTTTTTTTTTTGGCTCCCTTACCTAACTTTATTTTGAGATTAGTTTTTACCAGTTTGTCAAGTCAAGTGAAATAATTTTAAAAGCAAATGTAGGAAATTGAACTTGAATGTATTTGGGGAAGTCTAATTTTAAGTGAAATTGAAAATTGATAAATTTTTGGCCTAAAGCTCTATTGTAAGATTTAGTCATCTAGTTGAGCTCTTAGATGTGGTCTAATTGTTTGTTTTTCCTGTAGCTTTTAAATTTTCTTGTGACCTTTTGAATGAAAGTAAGGAAAAGGAAAGATTCTTTAGAGAAACTTCTGATGTTTAAGATCAAGGCAGTTACATGAGGTAGCACTACCAGTTCACCATCATGTGTCTTGTAGGCTTCTATTTCTTTATGTGATACTTTGACATAGGATATGTAATGTTTCTTGGATTTTTTTCTGTTCATGCTCCTTATTGAACTAGCGGGACCTGGGAAGGACATGTTTTCCGTTGCCAATAACCATCATTGTTACTGTGCGCTTCAGGTTATGTTTTATTTTTAGGTATGCTAGCAGTCCTGGATTCTCTTCATCATGCTCATTGTAAATTCACTGCATGGAAGTTCGTGGCTCCTAACCTCTCCTGAGCCCCTATCACTGTTTGGAAATCCTGTTAGATCTCTCTAGCCGGTCCTTTTCCTAACTCTTCACCGCTAGTGTTTTAAAACTTTTTCATTTTTTCCAGTTCTCTCTCATTCACCCGTTTTTCCCTGCTCTCTTATCTCAGATAACCTTACCTTCTATTCACAGCCTAAATAAAAGCTTTGGGATGGAAAATCTTTGGTTTTGGGGAGGAAGTGTTGCACAGCAGTTGATAGTGCTGGCTTTAGATTTGGACATGGTTCCATATCACTTACCAGCTGCGCCATAACTGCGGCAAAGTACTTAACCTCCGTGTGGCTCAGTTTCCTCCTCTTAAGATGGGGATCCCAAGGTTGTTGAGGATTATGTGAGCCACTGTAGCTAATATACTTCGAGCAATGCCTTGTGCATAAATACATTATATATCTATTGCTCCTTGATACATTACTGTTAAGTCTGGTGGCTTAAAACAGTAAACATGATCTCGGTTTCTGTGCTCAGTAACTCAGAAGCAGATTAATTGAGTGGTTTTAAAGGCTTTGGGCTGACGAGGGTATGGTCTTATAAAGGCTTGGCTGGGGCTGGAGAAGCTGCTTCTGATTCCATCTGGTTCGCAGGGAGCTAGCTGTGCCTCCTCACAAGTGCTGGAATGGTGTAGACCAGCTTTCCCTCAGAGGGAGCAGTCCAAGATGGGACAAAGCATTGTCTTTTATTTTTTAATTTTTATTTATTTATTTTTTAAGGCATTGTCTTCTAAAAGCCGGATTCTTGAAAATCGCACACTATCGTTTCCTTTTGGTTATACGTTTTAGCCGTATTCTGTGTGGGAGAAGGCAACATAGGGATACGAATGTCAGGAGAGGAGGATCACTGGGGGCCTTCTTGGGGCTGGCTAGCATAGTATGTATTCAGTACTGACTTACAAAGAGAGCTGTCGTCGTCGTTTCTAATGTTATTTCCCCCATCAAATCTGTAAGTACACCTGTATCAGCAGTCCCCTTTCCCACTCGTACAGTGCAAGCATTGCCTCTCTTATCCAAGGGCAGTCTCTTCAGATCTGCTTTCCCACGCTTTTTCACAAACCTTTTGCTAAAGATTATGCAGCATTGTGCTCATATGGCTTTAGACTATTTTTGTTGGTGATTTTTTTTTTTCTTGCAGCACTTTTAAGTATTTTACCCCCTCTTTTTGTGTGCAGGGTTCCTCATGAAAAATGTGCTGTACTTCTTTCTTACTCTTCACTTCAATAGTTCAGGTGTCTTCTCCGGAGGCTTCTTCAAGCGTTTCTCTGCATCTTTGGTTTTTTGCAGTTTGTGTATGATATGCTTTTCTGTAGGTTTTGAAAATGTTTATTTTGTTTTCATTTTGGGACCTTTTTTTGACATATCTTTGGGCTGTTGATTCTTCCCCAGCATATTTAGTGGTCATCTGATCAAAGAGATTTTCTATTTTTGTTATAGTGTTTTAATTTCTAGAATTTCTTTTTGATTCTGTCTTTGCTTTTCCATCTGCCTGCCTACATTGTTTTTGAATGTTGCCTTTCTTTCATAGTTCTTAACATGTAATTATTTAAATTCCCTGATAATTCTAACATCAGTGCTTTCTTTATCTCTTTCTTTATGTCTAACTTTACTTTATCTCTTCAAATGTTTTCTTGCCTTTTGCCATATCTTCTGATTTTTTTTTCAAAGTCAGACGTGTTACTGGGTAACAGGAACTGAAGTGAATAGACCACTAGTGTGAGGTGTTAGACTAATCTGGCAGGAAATTGAATTGTGTTTGTTTGTTGTGATTTTAGGTACCAGAGACTTTAAATTTCTCAAGTATCCATGTTTGGGGGCTTTTCTAAGAGTTTCTCATTAATGTGTGGTTCCCCACTAAGTCTTCTTGTTCTCTCCCTGGCTGGGAGGGGTTGAAGTACTCATTACTTGGTCCACATAGCTTCCACTAACACCATTTAGAGGATGGCTTCCTTGCCACTTGGCAGTAGTGAAAGTTCTGACTTTCCCAGTAGGCTCTCTCTCTCTTCTGTGTGTGTGTGTGTGTATGTGTGTTGGGAGTGGAAGGTGTCTTGTTACTGTCTGGCAATGACTGTCCTTTTCTCTTTGCCTTTTCTGATACCACTCTCATAGGGGTTTTGGGATGCCTTGTAACAGCCTGGCAAGCGTGTAAATCTAGGTTACCTGTTTGCCATTGCTGGAGATAATTTGGTAGGACTGTTGGTTTTTTTTCTGTAGCATTTGGCTGTTGTAGAGTGGTTATGTAAAAAAGTTTTCAGTCTTGCTCAGTCTTCCCCTTTTCTGGTCCTTTTGCTAGACAGAGCAGGGATTTGTTGGGGCTTTTTGGTCTGTGTCTGTTAGTGTTTCTGGTTTTTGCTGACTTCCCCCTTTAAATCTGGGATATATGAAGCCAAAATTAAATATAGGAAACTCAACCACCATGTTGTTCATTGGGTCCTGAGGTCACTAGTTGGTCTGCCTTCTCTTTTAAATATATTTTTTCTAATATTTTATTTATTTATTTGACAGAGAGAGAGGTCACAAGTAGGCAGAGAGGCAGGCAGAGAGAGAGGGAGAAACAGGCTCCTCACTGAGCAGAGCCTGATGTGGGGCTCGATCCCAGGACCCTGAGATCATGACCTGAGCCAAAGGCAGAGGCTTAAACCACTGAGCCACCCAGGCGCCCCTGGTCTGCCTTCTCTTTACCTTTCAGAGTCTTTGGGTGTGTGTGTGTGTGTGTGTGTGTGTGTGTGTGTGTGTGTGTGTGTATGTTTTAATTATTTAATAATAATAATTCTTGATCACTTTCACCTATTTCACCCATCCCCCTCCCCTCTCCCCTCTGGAACAACCAGTTTGTTCTCTGTATTTATGAGTTTGTTTCTGGTTTATTTGTTCATTGATTTGTTTTGGTTTTCAAATTCCACATATAAGTGAATTTATATGGTATTTGTCTTTCTCTGCTTGGTTTATTTCACCTTCGTTATAACCTCTAGGTCCATCCATATTGTCATAAATGGCAAGTCTCTTTCTTATGGCTGAGTAATAGTCCAGTGTGTGTGTGTACATCTTTATCCTTTCATCTACGATGGACAGATGTTTTCTTGTTTGCTTTGTATTATGTCCAGTGTTTTTATTTGTAGTTAGTTTGAGGAATAGGGAATGTACATATATTTCTTTTATCCAGAATTGGAAGTGGTTGATAAGTTTTCAGTGGTCATTTTTAAGTATTAATTTTCTTGACCTCTTAACAGTGTTGTTAGTCTGATCATCTATGGGATATCCTCTCATCGTAAGCTTTCATCACATCCTGTGCACCTCTGTTGTTGTGCTCACCACAGTTATGGTTATTTTCTTCCTTCTTGCTAGTCAGTCTGTAATCTCCAAGGCATGCTAGTTATCATGCCTTTGTCTGTCTCTGCATATCAAGTACTTAGTATAGTACCTGGCATATAGTAGATAGGCTAAAGGCTTCTGGAATGATGACCAGTGTTTAGTAACAAATACTTCAAGTAAAAGGGGAAAGGGAAACTTAGGTTAATGTCCTGGTAAAGACGCATATTTCTTTTTGAAAAACAGTAACCTAGAAGTGCTGTGATCCTTGCCTTCAGGCATATCAAAGAATATTAGGGAGATGGAGTCAGAGGTAAAAAGTTCTAATTCAATACAGAGATTCCAAAATTTGAGTCAAAAATTATAAAATTGAGTTTGGCCCTTCACTCCCAGTAAAATGGATACATCATTTTATTGTCTTCCTTAGAGCAACAGATTTTTAGGTCATTTCAAAGTTCATACTAATGGTTGCAAAGAATATGAAACTTTGAAAATCAGTATGTTAGTTCAGAGCTCTAAACCTTTAAACCGCCTTAAAAAAGGAGCACCTGGTGGCCCAGTTAAGCACTTGACTTCAGCTCAGGTCATGATCTCAGGATCCTGGCATCAAGCCCTATATCAGTCTGTGCACAGCAGGGAGTCTGCTTTTCTCTCTCCCTCTGCCCCTTCCCCTGCTCATGACTTAATCTCTCTCTCAAATAAATAAATAGAAAATCTTAAAAAAAAAGAGAGCCTTAAATACTACACACTTTGCTCCTGATGCTCTGTTTGCATTTCATGATCTCACTAATGCTACTTTAATATGTATTTTACCAGGCTTGAGTATCGAGTTTCTCAGTTCCATATAATTATTAGACAGTATTGTCTGAAACTGGAGAGTAGAAATGGTATGGTAGATCTTTGTCTATACGCGTGACAAAATGCCAGACAGAGAAAGGACAGTTAGAGAATTGACAACCTGACGTAAATTTAGGAAGGCCAAGCAGCTCTAATGCCTAGAATCATTATTTTAAAATATATGAATATTTATGATGGCCATAAATTTAGAAATGTTTAAATTAAGTTCTAGATTTTTAGGTGGTAGATACATTTATAGAAAGAATATCTTCATTGATAGTGATAAACTGATGCATTTCTGGCATTTGGAACCTAATCTTAATCTGGAAAATTTTATATATGGAATAGTTCATCAGCATTTCAAGGTATTACTCTTCTATACTGGGTTCATGAAATCAATTCCCTAATTTGTTACCGATTTACACTTTGTTCCTAATTGAAAAGCATTTAAATATTTATTTTTAGTCTTTCCTTAATCTGAAATTGTGTCGACTGCTAGTATAGATGTTTATTGCATTTAAAAGTACAAATTAAACTATACATACATACATATATATTTACAAAGTAAAAATTATACTGTATGTGCAATTTCGCTGTAGGGAACATTTTAAAAATTATGCCTTATACAAACAGAATATCTGTTATACTAAGAAGAATGCTTGAGGGATGTAATTTTTCAGGCTAATTGGATTTTCTGGCTAATACAGGATTAGGTATAAAAGGTTTCAGTGTTTGTTAGAGATTTACCTAAATCTGTTTCCACATAGATGGTGCTGAATCTAAAAACAGATATAAATTAGCTTTATGTAGTAACAACTAATAATGTCCCCTGTCATCCAGGTCCTTGCTCAGTGTATCTTTTTGTTAAGTCCTCCCCTTGCCACACTGTTGGAACGAGTGGAGTCATTATTTAGCCACATTTAGGCAAAATGTTGAAGTTTTAAAAATATTCAATGTCCTTAACTTTCCTTTGTACTTTCCTCCCTGAATGACATCTGGGAAGCTCCATCTTCTGTTTCTGCTTCCCAAGATTATCTTCTCATCACATCTTTATCCTTAATCGAAACAGGAAAGAATAATAGTTTTAAAATTTAGTTTTATTTGATTGACTACTTGAGGAAAAATACCAACCCTTTTCTCAAGAAAAGCACATTTGCACCAAATTTTATTAAAATTTCAGGGTATCCAGGGGCGCCTGGGTGGCTCAGTGGATTAAGCCGCTGCCTTCGGCTCAGGTCATGATCTCAGGGTCCTGGGATCGAGCCCCGCATTGGGCTCTCTGTTCCGCAGGGAGCCTGCTTCCTCCTCTCTCTTTGCCTGCCTCTCTGCCTACTTGTGATCTCTCTCTCTGTCAAATAAATAAATAAAATCTTTTAAAAAAAAATTTCAAGGTATCCAGAAACCTAGATTCTTCCTATCCCTCCCCCCCCCCCCCGCGTTTTTAGTTTTTTAGAGTATGAACAAGAGTGGAGAGGTAGAGGGAGAAAGAGAATCTTAAGCAGGCTCCATACCCAGCCTGGAGCCCTGTGTGGGGCTCAGTTTCAAAATGTCACAGTCATGACCTGAGCCAAAACCAAGAGCTGGACACTTAACTGGCTGAGTCACCCAGGTACCCCCAGAAACCCAGATTCTTGAAGTGAAAGTTTTTGGCAGAGTAATTAGGAGTAAAGATTGATAAATCTTCTTTAGGGAAATTTAGGCATGAATATCTAGGTAGATGGAAATTTGGTAGAGGAGCTAGATCAGCTTGAAATTATATTTGGTTTAATCCCAGGATAACTGGTATTACTAGGTTCTTTCTGGAACAAAGAGCCTGCTTTATTTTAGTATTGACCTGTTTATCAGGCCTCTTCCTCTTCAATTGTTTTCGGTTGTGATCTTTTTGAGGATCTAGTGAAAGCCATGAACTGTCTAACCAAGAAGGGACCTACATTGCATCAGTGCCTCCAGTTGCATTGGGCTCACTGTCCATGTCCACCTTCCTTTTACCTCTTACCTGACCTTTTCTCATCTTTGCATTTTCTAAGACAACTAGAGTCTCTTTTAACTTTCTTCTAAACTTTAGCTGTCCTTCTCCTTTATGATTCCTAATGCATTTGGCCTTATTTTATTTTACTTTGACTTACTTTTTTCTACTTAAAGCCCAGTGATTAATCAGAACTTAGCTGTAAGTGCCAGAAACCAACTGTGCCGTGGTGAGGCAAAAGGGAATTTATTGGCTCATGTAACCAGACTACAGGAAGGGTTTATTCATTGGAGCTAGGGTCTGGTTTACTGTCAGGATTCCTTTTATTGCTTGAAAGAAAACACCACCATAATATGATATGCCTGTAGATGACGAGAGGTGAACTTGCGATGAAGAACTAAATTTTGTATGTCAACTTGGCTGGACCATGGTGCGCAGATATTTGGTCAAATAATTATTCTGAATGTTTCTGTGAAGGTGTCTTTTGGATGTAATTAATATGTAAGTCGATGGACTTTGAGTAAAGCAGATTACTCTCTCCATAATGTGGATGGGTCTCATTAGAAAGACTATAATAGAGTACAGAATAGACCTTCCCCTCCGCGAGAAGGAATTCTGCCTGCCGACTGCCTTTGAACCTAAACTACTACTCTTCCCTTGGTCTCCAGCCTTCCAGCCTACTCCACAGATTTTGGATTTGCCAAGCCTCCACAATTGCATGAGCCAGTTCCTTAAAATAATTTACTTTCTCTTTCTCTCTATATACACATACATCCTGTTGGATCTGTTTCTCTGGAGAACCCTGTCGACTACACAGGATGTGTAACTGTCTACTCCAGTCTTTATCATCACAATTAGATCCAAAAGGAAGACCTGAAGTTCATATGTAAAATCCTTTGCCGGGGTTCCTGGGTGGCTCAGTTGGTTAGGTGTCTTCCTTCGGCTCAGGTCATGATGCCAGGGTCCTGGGATCAAGCCCTGATTGAGTTGCCTGCTCAGCAGGAGCCTGCTTCTCCCTCTCCCTCTGCCTGCTGCTCCTTCTGCTTGTGCTCTCCCTCTGTCAAATAAATAAATAAAATCTTAAAAAAAAAAAAATCCTTTGCAGGGACATCTCAACCTACCTTGATTAAGTCTTGTGCTCATCTCTGGGCCAATTACTCTGTTAGGTAGGTTGAGTACTCTGATTTGTCAAAACTGCATTTTTTGGGGCGCCTGGGTGGCTCAGTGGGTTAAAGCCTCTGCCTTCGGCTCAGGTCATGATCCCAGGGTCCTGGGATCGAGCCCCGCATCGGGTTCTCTGCTCAGCAGGGAAGCAGCTTCCTCCTCTCTCTCTGCCTGCCTCTCTGCCTACTTGAAATCTCTGTCTGTCAAATAAATAAATAAAATCTTAAAAACAAAAACAAAAAACTGCATTTTTTCTAGTCCCTTCACAAAGAAGGTGTGAGGTAAGCAGGGTAATGTAATTGGCAGTCCTATCAGAATCACATCATTTGGGGGAGGGCAGATAACCAAAGAAAGGAATGGGGGGGGGGTAGTGCTAGTATGTGAAAAGGAGAATGCTAGACAATAAGAAACAATGAATATTCATATAGCACAGTTTTTGCTATACCTTGGGATATATCTATCCTTTGGAATATGGAGTTAATATATTTATGTTTCAGAATTTTTGGATACTCATTAAGGTCAGCTGCACACAAATTTTTTCACATCTGTAGATAAATTCTGATAGACTTAAATGCATTAATATTCTAGTCTATGATTTAAAAAAGTCAGACATTATGTTTACAGTCACTGTGTCAGTTAACTTGGGATATTGGAAATTTCTCTGTCTCTTGACATATGTGTGTATGTGTATACGCACACACATATAATGGTAGTAGGATCGTAGTAGAGTAGTAATAGAAAATATGGTTGAAAAAATAACATAATAGAGTCATTAAAAAATGTGTACATTATAAATATTCTGTGTTTTCACCCTAGGAAAGAATTTGCTAATCTAGGTGACATATCAACAAAAACAACAGATGTGGAAATATTTTTGCATTTTTCTTCAGAAAAATCTCATCTGTATGCATAGACTATCTTTAGCAATTGCTTCAGTAAATGCCAGACAGATGGTTTAGACTCAGAATGACTAACAAATAATTTTATCACCATAATTACTTTGAAGTGTGGTATAGTAACACATAAGCTCAGATTTCTGGAAAATCATGAATGTAACTTGGTACACTAAGGAAGGAGGTGCAGAAGAGGCTTCTGAATCAGAGAAATTTTTGTCTCAGGGCCTTTCTACAAGATATTTGATTTCTGAAGCCCTCTTTCTGGAACCTGTGGTTGAATACTGCTTTATTTGCCTGCTTTTCTGACTCATAGCAGTGTAAAAATTCGATAACTTGAACGTGGTTGGAAAGTGGGTAACAACTTGATTTCCAATGAGAGATACAAAAATACACAGGAGGGGACTCATGAAAATAACCACAATTGGAGAGGCAGGTGAAGGGCAACTAGCTGTTGCTGAGCATTTCAATGTGTCAGGCACCAGAAGAGATGCTCACATATGCAGTTGCTTCACCCAGGCTATGTAAGGTAGGTAGAGATGATTTTCTTGTTACACTGAGGAAACAGTTCTATATTCTCAGTTTGCACAGTCGGGGGAGTACTTGTATCTTTTTAAAAATACTTAAATATGACAAAATAAAAAACGTGACATTCCTGAGTTAGGAGTTGAGCAGTTGCTTTCCACAGAACACCAGTTTTACCTGAGGGAGTGATTGAGAAACTAGGGCATTTGTTAGATATTTTCTCAGATATGAACAAAGTAAGCCCATCACTTTAAGTAAAACAGTGTTTGTTGCAAAGATAAAATTCAAGCTTTAAAGTACAAATAATTTTAAAAATTTATAGCTACCACCTTGAGCTTATACTTCTTAGTCTTAAGACTTTTCTGATGAAACATTGGTAATATTGAGTATTTTGTTTTGTTCTTTGTCTTTGATATTGCCTAGTGAAATGTTTTAATATTTGGAAGAGAAGAAACTACCACTTGTTGAGTTTTGGTAGAATGTCAGAACAATGTCCACAATTATCCGGAAGGGCTATTAAAATACTTCTTCCTTTTCTATCTGCGTATCTTCATAAGACCGTTTTCCCTTAATGTAGTTCAGAACAACATATTACAAAAGACTTAATGTGGAAGTAGATTTGTGAGTCTGGACAAAGATTTGTAAATGTTAAAAAATGTCATCTTTCTCATTAATTTTTTTGGGGAGACTATTATTAGTTTTCATTAATAGATATTTATGCTAACATATAATGGGCTTATTTTTAAATGAGTTGAACAAATAATTTTAAAGTTTCTTTAATTGTAATTAAAGTTTGTTTAATTGATAGAACATACATGAACAAAAGCTTTGGTGCTCTCAAATAGTGTTCAGATTGAGAATTGCTGTTTTGGTGAAAGTGTACATTTGGCTGTGTGACAATGGCATTTGATTGAGGCATTGCAGGATTCTTCCCCTTGGAATGTACTCCTTTGTGTAGTAGGTAAATGGTATGTGTTAGTGGTTTAGTGGTTGATGATGATAAAAAAATTTTTTTTAAAGATTTATTTATTTGAGAGAGTGAGAGAAGAGATGGAGAGAGAGAGAGAGAGCACGAGAAGGGGGAGGGTCAGAGGGAGGAGCAGACTGTCTGCTGAGTAGGGAGCCTGATGCGGGACTGGATCCCTGGACTCTGGGATCATGACCTGAGCCAAAGGCAGTTGCTCAACCAGCTGAGCCACCCAGGTGCCCACAATGATAAAAGTTTTTGATAAAATATTTTAAAAGTTGGCTGTATACTTTTTGGCTAAACTCTTTTTCAGTTTGATAACTGATTAGGTGAATGATTTGTTAAAATCTGTTGGTTAAATCAGAAAGCATATATTCAGTGGTCTTTTAACAATACATAGAATTAATTTTTTTGTTGTAAACCCATATAAACTATAATGAATTCTAGTAATACTAAAGTGTTGGAAATTTCTTGCCTTAAAAGTAGTTTATACTTGAATCAAAATTTGTGCATAAAGTCACATTCCCACAAGGAAAGCACAATATGAAAATACTCAGTTTCAAGATCTGAAAACCTTGAATATGCAAAAATAGGAATGACAAGAAGTGAAAGACTTATGTCTCTAGTAAGGATGGAAAAGAGGAAGGAATCAGACTGCTTTAAATATCTTTTGTGCTGAAGTTAGAAAATGGAAAGCTCACCAAAAAAAAAAAGTCTGCCTACTATATTGGTTCTTCCTTAAGCGTAATATGCAGTTTTTTTAAAGTGTATTTTAATCCATGCTCCAGCATTAGTTACAGTATTTGAAAGGTTATTGTACCTTTCTGTAAAGAAACCAAGACTTTTGTAGTCTTCATAATTATTACTATTAGTTGTCTTTATAGTAGTTTGTTAGTTTGTAGTGTCTCTCCAGGACATACTCAGTGTAATTTTTGGGGGGAAAAAAAAATTGTGCTATTAGATATCATTTGCCTAATTAACCTAAAATGAAAATGCTGAAAAATTCTAGGTAGTAGTTTTGTTTACTGTAGGCTGTGATTACTATACCTTTTTCAATATAGATATTCAACTTTCTGTCTGATTAAAAAAAAAAATTAAACAAAAACCTTGTTTCCCTTACTCTCTAAGTTTGGAACGCTTATTTCTCCTACTGCATGAATATGTGTGTTTATTATTTCTGACATTCATTTAAAGTCCTATAGATGTAGACTGAGTCTTCTTTTGGAGACTCTATCCTCACAATTCTACCTGATCATTTTTTGCCTCTTAGAGCCCAGTATAAATCTGGCCTTCTTAGTTTCTGTATCTAGTAACTTTTCCACAGATGAAGACCATAAGTGACGTTAGTTAAAATCTCGTTAAGTACCTGAGCACATAAGGTGCTGAATGGTTCATAATGGGGAATTGGTTCATAATGGGGAATTGTTTTGCCTCCCCTTCTCTATGAGTGGGAAGGTATCCAGTCCCCTACTTTGGGAGAGTAGACAGAGGTATGGTGCTGGAGTCAGAAATGTATTTGAGGGGCACCTGGGTGGCTCAGTCGTTAAGTGTCTGCCTTCAGCTCAAGTCATGATCCCAGGGTCCTTGGATTGGGCCCCGCATTGGGCTCCCTGCTCATCAGGAAGCCTGCTTCTCCCTTTCCCACTCCCCCTGCTTGTGTTCCCTCTCTCACTGTGTCTCTCTCCGTCAAATACGTAAATAAAATCTTAAAAAAAAATAGAAATGTATTTGAAACTTGAAATTGGTGGGTGTGTCATGACCATTATTTTATAATTTCCAAAGTACTGCAGAACCATGAAAATAAATCTTCAGAATTGTCTTTTCCTGCTTAAAACTACCTCATGCACCATACTTAAAGGTACTCAATAAGTTGGATGACTTTGTACATTGAATAAAGTAGTTATCTGTTTCCTAGTGGGATACACTTTGCATTGTTAATTATTTTATTGTACATAAGAAAATTAGTTGGACAGTTGAAAAAATTTTTGAGCTTGTATTTTTGTTGGTGTCATGGATGTGGCAACCATACTTTATGCACCAAAAATCAGGACCAAAGTCTGTCCCATACTTGTTGTGACCAAGTATGAGAAGTGGAGAATGTACTTTTGGGGACAGTGGGAGGCACTGAAATCTGAACTGAACTGTATGGTTGCTATGCCTATAGACAGGAGAGTATTATTTAATTATTTAAAATCTATATTGATTACTGATGCTGTGCTGGGCATGTTTTCGAAAGTATGGAACAATATTGAAATTCAGACCTTTCATAGATAGGCAAACTGGAATTAAAGTCGAATAACTTAGCACTTAATTTTTAATTATTTTTTAAGCACTTAGTATTTCTTGATGTTGTTTTTCTGTTTGTAATTTCAGGGAGAGACAGTGTTCCAGTTTTTAAATTTTAAAATATTTTACACTATGGTAGTGAAAGTGTTTATTAAACACAGCTCCAAGAAATGATTTGTTTTACTTCTTCTCAATAGCAACAATATAGGTACTGAGTAACAGCCCGGACTTTGAAATCTAATAGACCTAGTTTTGATCTGAGTTCAGCAACTTCCTCATGAGGAGGAATAATTAAACTCCTGGGTGTTGAGAAGATTAACAGATAAGTCAAGTCAAGTGCTGTGAATAGAATTTATGCTTAATAAATATTAATTGCTATGTATTATTTTTGTTCCTGCTTAAGGAAAATTTTATGGGAAAAAAAAAGACAGTTGGAAGCTTTGTGGATTTCTGTTTGAGAAGCTCAAATAGATAGTTCAAAAGAGCTTTTCTGAGGCAAGCAAAAATTCTTAAATTTATAGTTTAGAATTGATTTGGAGTTTGTACTTAATGTATTTTGTATACTGTATTGGGCCTCTTGCAATGTATCAGTGGGCCCGGGGCATGCATTCTTGTTTTTCCACCTGTATGGACAATGTTACTACTTTAGGCATGTTTTTATTATTTTTTTAACATAATACTGCTTACTACACTTATATTTGATAATCTTGTCAATTTTAATATTCTTTTAGAAAACTGATATGATACAGTTTTTAGAGGAACTTACGACATAAAGTCTGGGAAGTACACTCAACTGCTCTGAGTCTTGCTTCCTATTCCTGGGTTGGCACACTTCTCAAGGACAGCAATTTGTCTGTTACTTTTTTCTATCCTATCAGTTAGGGATGTGTTGAACATTTCTTGAATGAGAAGTGAATGAAAGAGAGCATAAAAGGATACTAGTGAAATCAAAAGACCTGGACATTGTAGAATAGGACTTCTCAGTTTAATTTCCCAATTAATATATACATTGTCAAACAGAAATGTTCTTTTATCCTCTGGCACAAGTCCTTCTCTTGATTTTCCAATTTAGTCTTTAATGTACTTCAGACTCGAATTTTGGTATGGCTTACTTTCTGTAGCTTATAACTTTCTATCGCTTAACCATTTCTAAAAATTCAGTATTACACATATAACTTTAATAAACTTTTTACACATTAATGAAGTATAGAGGCAACGTAGTGTAAGAGAGGCAGGGAGCATGGATTCTGGAGCCAGGTTGCTTGGGTTCGAAGATTACTTTCTAGTTGTCGGACCCTACATGAGTACCTGAACTTTTCTGGCAGTATTTCCTCATCTGTAAAGTGGGAATGATAGTACCTATGTCATAGGGTTTTTATGAGTATTAAGTGGATTATTATCAGTACTTAGACTAGTGTCTGGTCCACAAAATATACTATATAAGTGGTTTCTATTATGTGTAGATGCATCTTGGTTAGTTGATCTCAGGCATACAGATTGTAGTATATATTTTTTGACATTTTAAAAGAGATTTTATTAATGTGTTTGAGAGAGAGAGGTAGTGAGAGCACAAGTGGGGAAGAGATGGAGAAGCATGCTTCCCTCTGAGCAGGGAGCCCGACGTAGGGCTCAATCCCAGGACCCTGACGTAGGGCTCAATCCCAGAACCCTGGGATCATGACCTGAGCTGTAGGCAGACGCTTAACTGACTGAACTCCCAGGCACCCCTGTTTTGTTACATTTTAATTAAAAACAGAAGAAAAAAATAGTTAAAGCCTATTTTAATATTTCTTAGGAAATATAATGTACTTATCAAGCGAATGTATGTCTATAAAAGTCATAGAAATACCGTTATATGTCTGAGTGAAGTAGTAAAAGGTGCAGCTTAATTACTAGGGATAATTTGACATAGATGTTTATAGGTATCTCTATTTGATTATTTTACGTGAAGAGATTTGAGGCTATGTTTTTTTAGGTAGGCATTTTTCTGAGACCGTAACAAGGCAGGGTATTTGAAAACAGAACCTGCAGTATCTTCCCTGTGTTTCAGAGAAGTTTGAACTCATCAAATTAAACAGTAGTTTTTTAATACCCATTGTCAACTAGGGCCTTTAAGAGAACTGTTTTGATTGTTTGTTTTCATACATATTTGTTAAATATCTTAATCACTTCTTTTTTGGAAAAGAAGGGAAAAACATCAGTGGGGAAGAATAAAATATAGCAAAAATCATGGCTTTAGATTTACTGGAATAATTAATTCATTCATACATTCACTAAAGAAATGTTTATTGAGCACCAACTGTGTACTTTGTATTGTGCAAGGTTCTGGGGATATGATGATGAGCAAAGGATCATGTCTTATAATAGAACGATACCTTATGAAAGAGAATACCAGATACTATTGTGGAATAGTAGAGTATTGCTTCCCTATGATCTCTGATAAGAAATTTAAATTTGACTGGAGATATATATACATATATATATATAAAATCATAGAAAAATCAAATCGCACACATTAATTTTTGTTGACTCTTCCAGGAGCTTATGGAGGAAATGGGAGAGGTGGAGTGTCTGGAAAACCAAGACAATTAAGTGACTTCAGCTTTTTTGGAGGACAGTTAAATGATTTTGAATGGACAATTTAAGCTTAAGTTTATTTAGATGAAGGAAAATGTCATTGTTAATCAGAGGAAATGAAATTGCAACATGAAATCACTAATACTCTGTAATATTTATTGCCACAGAGCTTCTTAATTTCCTTTAGAAAATGCGTGTCTGTGTGTTTGTGTGTATTTCAAGTCTGTGTAGTTGCCATTCTTATTTTCCCTTTAAGTTTCAACTCCTTTCTGTTTGGATGTCTACAAACTTTTCCCAAGCTTTTTTATTCCCCAATACTCATAGCTCTAATTTTCTGTTCTGCAAATACAAAGTAAAAATCAAAATACAGTAAGACTTTAATACAACAATAGAATTAGATAACAATAAGAATTAGACCTAGAATGAATGAGACACCTTTCATTGTCTTAAAAATTCCTGACACATAAGAAATATAAACAGTATCATTTAATATAATTTTAGTAAATAAGCTAGGATAAAACCCTGCTAACCTATAGTGTCAGTATATTAATCTGTATTGACTTTTTTTTTTTTAAACTAGAACCAAGTGTGAGCATGTTAGGTGATTTGTTGAAATGCAGGTAATAAGTAGGATAAGGCAATGAATAGGATGACCTGTGAGGTCAGAGGGAAAATATGTGGGGATGAATAAGTTAAATAAGTTAATTTTTTTTTTTTTAAAGATTTATTAGAGAGGGCACATAAGCAGGGGGAGGGGGAGAGGGAGAAGCAGGCTCCCCACTGAACAGGGAGCCTGATGCAGGACTCAATCCCAGGACCCTGGGATCATGACCTGAGCTGAAGGCAGAGCTTAATGTACTGAGTAACCCTGGTGGCCCGAATAAGTTAATTTTTAAAGCTAGAGATTCTGCATTTAATTTGTGTGTCTGTTTGAAGTTGGCTAGCTACTAATAAAGTTGTGTGTGTGTTTGTGTGTATGTATATATATACACATAGGGGGAGGGGCAGAGGGAGAGGGAGCTGCAAAGTCCCGGCTGAGCAGAGAGCCAGACATGGGGCTCAGTCCTGGGCCTCCAGCCTCGTGACTGGAGCTGAAGGCAGACACTTAACCAACTGAGCCACTGAGGTATCCCTGAAGTTTTATTTTAAAATAAAATTCTTTTAAAGGCAGTCTCTAAAGGTCTTTGTAATACCTAAGTCTGTAGTTAAGAGAACTATTCTTGTCTTAGGTTTTAAAACTTATGTGTGAATTAAGAAAATTGTTTGAAACTCAGTGTTAATGTAAAAGCTGAAGATCGCATTTTCTGCTACTCCTTTCTGAAATTTATAGGAGAATGTCAGTGCTGAATGGATGTAAATTTTGTAATTTATTTGAGGTAATTACTTTGGAAGAATGCAGTGAAATACATAATACATCTAATTCTTATGTACTTGGTTTTAGTAAAATCTAGCTGAATATGGGGAGGGCATCTTCATAGGAGTTGCCTACTTCTTCTATAAAGAACCAGATAGTAAATATTTTAGGTTTTGTGAGCTTATGTGGTTTCTGTTAAGTATCCAACTCTCATTGTAGCATAAAAGCGGCCATCGACCATATGGAAACTGTATGGCTATGTTTCAATAAAACTTCTTACAAAAATGTGTTGCAAGCTGGTTTTGGACTATAGATTGCTTGTCTCTATATCAAATATAGGGGAGTGCTGTACTATTTTTTTCTGTTTTTATTTTTTTGGCTCACTAATAAGTGTGAAATACAATATAATGCTCATAAAAATTGCAGAAACATTGTCCTACGGATAATATCTGAAACAGAACTTTTGCTCTGATTGCTCAAGAACTTTATCAGCTGGTTTAAGACTGTCCAGATTTTTGTATTAAAGGACACTTAGGGGTTTCATTTTGAAATTATAGAAGTACAAGATGTTTGAAGGTTAAAAATTTTAAGTGAAGTGTTCACAACTTCATTTAAGACATCAACAGGGGTTCAACTCGAGTAGTAGATTTCTGAAGTTTTGTGGTGTTTTTTTCTTTTTAATCCTATTTTCTATTTTCAGAAAAATTCCTTTTTTGTTAGAAGATAGTTTGCTTTTCTTTTTGTCTTTGTAACTATATTTCATAATTTAAAAAAAGAGTCTAATACTTTGTTCAGCTTAGTTGCATCCCTTTTCTAGCCAGCAAAGTATGGTAAAACTTCTAAGTTTTATTACTTAATTTGGTAAGTAATATGTTAGTAACATATTAGCCAGTAATATGTTTAGTAAGTAAGATGTTTAGTAAAACATCTCTCTCAGGTATGCCAGATTTTCCTTCACTTGATTTGTCATGCTTATTATTGAAAGGTGTTGGGGTGCCTGGGTGGCTCAGTTGGTTAAGCGTCTGCCTTCAGCTCAGGTCATGATCCCGTCATCTCCCTCTACTGCTTCCTCTGCTAGTATTGTCTCTTTCTCAAGTAAATAAATAAATCTTAAAAAAAATTATTAAGCACCTGTGTCATGTCAATGGTATTGTTAAACATTCCAGTAATGTAACATATACCTAAAGATTAGATTATTTGTTTTTACAGAAAGACCATCTATTTCATATTTCAAGTAATTTTTTTCTTCATTGACAGTTTTGTTACTGTAATTTAAATGAGTTAAGGAAAAATAGTGTTTATCACTTATAACAACTAAGTAACTAGCTTTTCTTTAGGTATAATCAAGTGGGAAGGAATGTGATCTTTTTAACTTTCAGCTACAGATTTAATGATTGAAGTGGGAATTAATAAATTTTAATGTTCCTCTAGTAACTAAATATAAAGAGAAAAATATGGATACTTTTATAGTAGTCACTTCCTGTGCTGTATCTCTGTTGTTACGCAGTAGTTTTCATGTTAGTGCTTTCACTGAAAGAGAATATGAAGATTTCAAACTGTGATAACCAGACTTGTTCCTTCCTATGGTTAGCACTTTGTTCTGTTAAAAGGAGTAAAGCATCTTTATGCCATGTTCAGTGTGTCTCATCCTGAAGAGCAACAGTATCCTAAACAGACACAGTAAACAAGAAGTTAGTAAATCTTAATTTAGATCTCTATCACGGATTTTCTCATTTGTTTTTATACACAGAGACTTCTGAACCCTGAATGAAAACCTTTTTATTTCTTCTTGAATGTTCAGATACCTAATGAAAAGCTGCAAGCATGTATAAATAACCGATTTGGAATCAGAAGAGACCAACAGAATTAGGACAGGATAGGGTAATTCTGAGTCTTTAGATGAGAGTCAGTAGTTAATTTGACTTAGGGGAAAGTATCTTTTGTATTTATTTATTTAAAAACATGTTTTTAAAATATTTATTTATTTGAAAGAGAGAGCACAAGTTGGGGGCAGGGGAGCAGATGGAGAGAGAGGGAGAAGCAGACTCGCTGCTTAGCAGAGAGCTTGATGTGGGACTTGATGCCGGAATCCCAAGATCACGACCTGAGCTGAAGGCACACACTTAACTGTCTGAGGCACCCAAGCGCCCCATATTTATTGTATTTAAGAGCCTTTTAAAAAAATTGCTAAACTGTAGTTGAACTAGTTTTGAAGAGCCCTAAGAGGAGACTGAGGATTTGGGAAATAAACCGCAGTTTTCGATAGCATTAACTCTGTAGAATTCGAGTGTACTTAATAGATGAATTTTATTTCATGTACTTTGAAATATAAGTAGAATGTTTTGTATTTTTCTCTTTGGCAGTAAGGATATATGAGGAGGTCTAGAGAAACAAAATTACTTTTAAACTTAGGTGCTGATTTTTTTCCCCCTCTTTTGGATTAATGCTCTTCCATGTATATGTAAGATGTCAAGATGTGGAAAATATGTAAGGTATCAGGGTTATTTTTTTCAATGATGACCTTTAGAGTTAATGGTAAATTTTATTTGAGGTGTTTGAAGAGAAAAGGGCTCTCTAGGTTTCTCAAGAGAAAAAGAACCAATAGGGTATCTATAGATACACTTTTTAAGAGACTTATAGGACTTGTCTCATGCAATCATGGAGGCCGAAAAGTCCCAAATCTGCTGCCCACAGTATCTGTGGGATACTATGCAGCCTTAAAAAGGAAATTCTGACACATGCCACAGCATGGATGAAATCTTTTTTTTTTTTTTTTTAATATTTATTTGACAGAAATCACAACTAGGCAGAAAGGCAGGCAGAGAGAGAGGAAGAAGCAGGCTCCCTGCGGAGCAGAGAGCCCAATGTGGGGCTTGATCCCAGGACCCTGGGATCATGACCTGAGCTGAAGGCAGAGGCTTTAACCCACTGAGCCACCCAGGCGCCCTGCATGGATGAAATCTTGAGAACAATACATAAAATGAAATAAACCGGTCACAAAAAGGCAAATATTGTATGATTTCGCTTACATGAAGTACCTAGCATGGTCAGGTTCATTATAGACAGAAAATGGAAATGTTGGTTGCCAGGGGCTGAGGAGTGAGGGAATGGAGAGTTACCGTGTGATGTGTACAGAGTTTCAGTTTTAAGAGATGAAAAAAGGTCTGGAAATGGATGGTGCTGATGGTTGCAGAGAGATTACCCAGTGTTTAGACAGGCCTCAGTTTGTGAAACTTGAGGATGAACTGCTCATTTGGACAGGTGTTAGATTTTTGATCACTGTTGTTACAAACATTCTCCTTCTACCTCATGCATTTTACCTTTCTTTTCTCTGCCCTGTCCTGTTTTATCCTTTGGCAACTTGGTGAACTTGCTTTAATTGGGAACCATATTCTCATTGTGGCTTATGAGGCTTTTAGTTCTAAGCACAGTGACTACATTTCTGATTTAGAGTGAACCCAGAGTATTCATGACCCTGAACTTACCCTTCCTCCTTGCCTGCTCTAGATTTTCTTGTAAACTTAAAGTTTTAGATATTGACCTCCATGGGTATCATCAGTGTGTTCTTGCCTTTATTTTTTATTTTTTATTTTTTTAAGATTTTATTTATTTATTTGACAGAGAGAGATCACAAGTAGACAGAGAGGCAGGCAGAGAGAGAGAGGGAAGCAGGCTCCCCGCTGAGCAGAGAGCCCGATGCAGGACTCGATCCCAGGACCCTGAGATCATGACCTGAGCTGAAGGCAGCGGCTTAACCCACTGAGCCACCCAGGCACCCCTGTTCTTGCCTTTATAGCTTAGGCTGTAGAATTTCATTTCAGAATTGTTACATAGGTTTAAAGCTAATGGCCTTTTTCTCCTCTACAATTTTTTTTTTTTTAAATCTCACTTCAGAATAAATAAGAGAATACAAGTAAACAAACCAGCCATAATTTCATGAAACAAGTTATAAGAACTTATATAGTCTTTTGATTTTTTTCATGCATATATATGGGTGAATGTACACACATATTTTTATAGGGGATTCATCTATATGTTTTTTTTTTTAAAGTTTTTTTTTTTTTTAAAGATTTTTATTTATTTATTTGACAGAGAGAGATCACAAGTAGACAGAGAGGCAGGCAGAGAGAGAGAGAGAGAGAGAGAGAGGAAAGCAGGCTCCCTGCTGAGCAGAGAGCCCGATGCGGGACTCCATCCCAGCACCCTGAGATCATGACCTGAGCCGAAGGCAGCGGCTTAACCCACTGAGCCACCCAGGCGCCCCCATCTGTATGTGTTTAAATACCTTTTCTGAATATCTTTTAAGGAATTCAGGGCTTAAATATTTCTTTGTTAGTATAAAGTGGCCATTAAAGTGATGGAAAATCATCTATTTTTTATTTGCTTTGTATAGGTATAAGGTTTTTAGTACAGCTTTAAGGATATCATACTTTAAACTCTATAAATTATGCACTGAGTTTGGAATTTATTAGATTATTCAAGCAACTGTATTACAGTGTTGTCATGCGGACTTATTAACAAATTGGTACATGTGGTAAGTTAGAAACCCATTTATTTGGTTCTGTTCATTTTAGTGACAGTTTGTATTTTCCTTAGATGGTGTTTCACAATATTTTACTTCAGAATCATATTTCCCAAAAAACAGAGAATGGGTTTTTTTCAGAAAATGACAGAAAAGATGGTATATCAGCCAATTAAATGTGTACCATGTACTCGGTTTTTTAGTTTTTTTGAAATTTATTCTATTTTTGGCTGTACCCAGAAACCTCAATGTCTAAGCTTAGACTTATGTGTGTACGATGTGCTTTCAACAAGTAAACACAGATTCATTCTTTTCATTCGTAATTGTGCCATAAACTTGTTAGTCTCTAGAACTTTCAGAAGCCATAGAGTATTATTTCGTCATCCTCTGAATGCTGATCATACAGTTAGCATTCAAGTCCCTAGAGAGAGAGATTTGTGATAATGAATGGCAGTGGACCGGGCCATTGCATGTTGCTTCATCAGTATAAAATTGTAGCTAAGTCTTGCTCTTTCAGCATAATGTCCTTTTGGAGAATTTTGTTTGCTTAACTGACCAAGGACAAGGATATCTTGTTGAATACTTTCAGTACACGTTTAACAATAAGGTTTCATCAGTAAATTATTAGTTCCTATCAGCTGTTGCATTTATCTTTTTTCAAAAATTTTCTATGGATTGGGAAAGTGGTTACTGAAAAAATTTTTCAGAATCTGAGTCAGGGCTTGAGAAGAGATCTTCAGTTTATTCGTTTCTAGACTTCGAAAATACAGTGTGTTTAAGACATGATCTTGCTCTAAACTCTTGGGGTTTGAGTTTCTTTGGAAAGACTGAAAAATAACAACTAAACATAATGTAGTATGAGGGGAACTGTAGGTGAACACAAAATGCTATAGATGATACTGTCTAGTATGGCAGCCGGTTGCCATGTGTGGTTATCGAGCACTTGAATGCGTGGCTGATAGACTGAAGAACTGAATTTATTTTAGTTTCAGTTATTGTAAGTTAAATTTAAAAACTGATATAGAATAATTTGAGTATGTGAATTTGCTTTTTCAGTTGTAAACTTTATGAAATCTAAATACAGATCAAGTACTTCTATGAAAATTTTAGGATTTGAATTGAAATACACTATAAAGTATACACTGGATTTTAAAGACTTGTAATTTTTATATTATATAGTAAAATGCTAATATTTTAGATGTATTGGGTTAAGCGAATATATTATTAGAATTCAATTCACCTCCTTCTTTTTACCTTTTTAATGTGGCTACTAGAAACTTCTTTTTTAAGTAGGCCCCATGCCTAGCATGGAGCCCAGTGTCGGGCTTGAACTCACAACCCCGAGATCAAGACCTGAGCTGAGATCAGGAGTCAGATGCTTAACTGACGGAGCCACCCAGGTGCCCCCACGAGAAAATTTTACATGTCATACCTGGCTCACATTATGTTTGTGTCAGTGCTGCCCTAGATACATGGGAATTCTACATTGAGGAATAGAGGAGTGTCTCAAAGAGAAGGTGACATTCAAAGAGAAGGTGAACCAGCTGTTTATGGTTGTTCAGGCTGAGGATATAAGGAATTTGAGGAGTGTGTGAAGGATCCACACTAGTAGGTCTTTCAAAATGCATGTCCATCATTTAGGGGAGAGAGCTGGATGTTGGAGGGCTAAAATTCATGGCCTAATAAAACAGGAGTAAGGAATTAATTTCAGTATATGGATTCCATGATAGCATCTTAGTTTATATGAAAGTAGTTTTCATCCGGGGATGTGTTGAGTGTTTACCATGTGCAGGTGCTGTACTAGGCACTGAAGATGAAGAGATAAAGGAGGCAAACATTTCTACCTTAAAGATAGTCAAGTTCTAGAAGAAAAGCCAGCTAAGTAGATCTGAGATTACAGTACAGTGTAGTAAGTACCACAGTAAGCTACAGCATGGTGAGGCTGTAGGAAGAGGTGCATGTGAGGGCACAACAGAAAATTACTGGAGGACGTGGGTGTGGGCTTAATCTTTAAGGGGAAGTTTGTCTTTTGTTCTTTCTTTGGCAAGTCTTTGTACCTATGATAAACTTCCTAATTGTGCACACCCTCGTGACTATGTATGTATGGGTCCCTTTTACCTGGGTCTTTTCACTGTGGTATCTGTCAGCTCTTACCTGTACACCCTCTAGGTACAGACTGCCTTTACCTACCAGTAACTTTCGTTTACAGAATGGCATGATTGCACTGTTGTCAGTTGGCATCTGATTTTGCAGGTTGGTAGCACAGAAATGACTTGATCAGTATGTTTGTTTATGGCTTCCTAGAAATAAGCATTTATTACCTCACAGCTTTCCTACTTGGGGCCTGCCGCCTTCTTGTCCGTCAGGGGAGAGGCAGAAGTGGTGGCAGATCTCTGATGGTGTAAAGAGGTTGTTCAGTTGTTGGTCACGGTGATCAAAGAGGAGGGGAAGGGGAGGACAGAAACAAGATGAAAGATGAGGAGCTAAAAAAGTTTTAGTATATGAATATAAAGTATCAGACCCAATAGGAGTTGAGCAACCTCAAGTGCAATAAATAGAAAAACGACAGAAAAAGGGTTTTTTTTGGTTCTTTTTATACCATGAAAATAATATTTATTAAAGCTTTCACAGTACTGACTTTCCTTAGCCACCAGTTAATGTTTCATTATGGGAAGGCCGCTTTTTATTTCTTTGTGTTATGTTAGCTAAAAACAGATTTGAATGTACTTGAAGTGCCCTTCACCTCTTCCATTGGACTTCCTTGGCTTCCTCCTGCTTCTTTTTACAGATCTAGTTAAACCTCTGCTGTGTACCTTTCCTCCACATCACATCTCACTGTCTTCTTGTTTATTGCCACTTTTTTATGCTCCTAGAGCATCCTGTACATGTAGCTCCCTGTAGCACGTAGTCATGCCATTGGAATTGTTTTATTATCTGTCTCTCTCTTTTGGGTTGCTGGCCCTTAAGGACAGGAACTGTCTTACTTACATCTCTCACACAGCTCAAAATTAGTTCTCATATGTTAGCTAAGTAAGTAAAATCAGAGAAAATGTCCCTGTGCTCTGCAGACCCTGAAATCTCAATGTGGTCATCCTTTAAGAGGCAAACATTAGAATTTATGTTGTAAAATTATCAAACAAGGTGTTTGTTTTTTAATGTGTTTTTGTCCCTAAAATTTGGTCTTAAGCAAAAAGATTTCTTTTGAAAAGTTATATTTTCTAGTTAAAATTGATACATGATTTTCAGTTGTGAAACTAAAACAAATTTTAGTGTTGTTAACTGAATATTGGCTTGTTGGTTATTACTTTGTCCTCTATTCTGTTAACTGGTCCAGTGTTATAATTAGCAATCATGGCAGAGTTTAAGCAGGTAAATTACCAAAGGCACATAAATGTCTTCTTTCCACATGAATTAAAATAGAGTTAAAAAATAATTTAAATTTTGTTTTGGAGTCTGATATTTGGTAATTGCTTTGTTTGTTTACCCATAAACTAAATCAAAGCTATGATTATAGGCTGCAGGGACTTAAAGTGATTATTCAGTAACATAAAAATAAACATATTTATGTAAATATAATTCATCATTGTTACTGTTTTTTAATGGTTATTATAAAGATAGGTACCTGAGTATTAATACTGAGTAGCATATGCTATTTAAGAAACAATAGGTATAGCTCCTTAGTTAATATGTATTCTGCAATTCTCTGAAGTTTATTTTAGAAGCAGTTCTTGAACAAATGTTAAAGAAAAAAGGGGACAAATCTCAGTGTTTTTGGTATTAAAGTAGGGATTCAGGGAGAGTCTAAGTTTAGAGTTATTTTCTTTTTATTATTATTATTATTTTTTATTATGTTAGTCACTATACGGTTTCATCATTAGTTTTTAGTGTTCCAGGATTTATTGTTTACGTATAACACCCAGTGCTCCATGCAATAGGTGCCCTCCGTAATTCCCATCACCCCATGCCTCTCCCCTCTAAAACCCTCAGTTTGTTTCTTGGAGTCCACAGTCACATGGTTCATCTTCCTCCTCTGATTCGCCCCCCCTTGATTTTTCCCTTCCTTCTCCTGATGTCCTCCAAAAATTAAAAAAAAAAAAAAAGTTACCTTCTTATATATATGGTCCCCCAATTTTTTCTTTCTGTGGATAGTGGGAGGACTATTTTAGTCTCTGTATAGATAAAGTAGAACAGGCCAGGGCTTTTTTTAAATATAAAATTGGGTCATGTGGAGAGGTACTAGTCCCAATTCAGTTGTTAATTAATGACAGATATGGCCCATAAAATTAACTTTGTTTCTGTGCTCTCCTTAAAAAATTTTTTTTTTGTCTGAAAAAACACTTATTCTTGTCTACAGTGCATGAACAAGGTGCTTTGTTCAGTTTAAGTGCACAATACTTAAGTCTTAAAAATTTTCCAAAACTAATTTTTATGTGATTGATGTTGAAAGTGGCTGTTGTTATTTTAATTCTTTTAGTTATCTGCAGACTGAGAAACAACTGGTGGTATGAACAGAATTGTCTTTAAGTACTTTGATTTTTATAATAGAAGTTTATTGGACCAGGGGGACTAGTTTGCCCTGAGTGCATTCAAGAAGATGTAATTTTATCAGTGTATTCCAAATAATAGTGTACATAAGGATCCCATAGAATACTTAAAAATACAGATTCTTGACTATCACCCCTCACCATTTTCCACCCCCAGTGACTCTGGGATTTGACTCAAAATTTTAAGTTTAAAGAAAAACATTCCTGAGTCTGATACAGATGATCCATTGACCACCTGTTAAGAAAGACTAGTCATAACAACATTACATGTTAATACTCTTATTGTCACTTTTATGAGTCTCCTGGACTGAGCAAGTGCCCTGGATTCTTATCTTCATCAAACTGTAAAGGTAGTAATTCTCACTGTAAAATTGGAAAAAATAAAACTGGGAAATAAAGCACATAGAAAAAAAGTTACACATAACCCCATTATCCAGAGAAGACTGATAATGTTTTAGTTGGTTTTTCTCCATACTTCTAAATTTTTAGTTGGAGTTTATTTGGAAGTTAGCAGTTTTATATTGTTATTCCTATTAAGCTCATAATTTTTTTATAATGTTATTAAAAATCATCACCATTTTTATTGCCACTCAAATATATAAATTGCCTCATATATCATTGTTTACTTAACCGTTCCTCTGTTTCTGGATGTTTAGATGGTTTCTTTTTTTACTTAATTTAAAAAAATTAACATATCATGTATTATTGGTTTCAGAGGTACAGGTCTGTGATTCATCAGCTTTCTATAATACCCAGTGCTCATTATATCACATGCCCTTCTTAATGTCTGTCCACTAGTTACCCCACCCCTTCATCCCTCTCCCCTCCAGCAACCCTCAGTTTGCTTTCCTATGATTAAGAATTTCTTATGGTGGGGCGCCTGGGTGGCTCAGTGGGTTAAGCCACTGCCTTCGGCTCAGGTCATGATCTCAGGGTCCTGGGATCGAGTCCCACATCGGGCTCTCTGCTTGGCAGGGAGCCTGCTTCCCTCTCTCTTTCTCTCTGCCTGCCTCTCTGCCTACTTGTGATCTCTCTCGCTGTCAAATAAATAAATAAAATCTTTAAAAAAATAAAAATAAAAAAAGAATTTCTTATGGTTTGTGTCCCTAGAGCAGGTTTCGTCTTATTTTTTTTTTCTCTTCCCGGATGATCTTCTGTTTTGTGGAATTCACATATCAGTGAGATTATGTGTAACTGTCTTTCTCTGATTGACTTATTTAGCTTAGCATAATACCCTCTAGTTCCATCTACATCATTGCAAATGGCAAGATTTCATTTTCCATGGCTGCATAATATTCGTGTGTGTGTGCGCGCGCACACGTGTGTGTGTGTATGTGTATCACATCTTCATTCGTTCATGTGTTGGTGGATATCTCGGCTATCTCCATAGTTTGGCTATCGTGGACATTGGTGCTATAAACATTGGGGTTCTCATGCCCCTTCAGATCACTACATTTGCATTTTTTGGGTAAATACCCAGTAGTGCAATTGCTGGGTTGTCGGGTAGCTCTGTTTTCAACTTCTTGAGGAACCCCCATACTGTTTTCCAAAGTGGCTGCACCAGCTTGCATTCCGCCAACAGTGTAGAAGGGTTTCCCTTTCTCTGCATCCTTGCCAACACCTGTTGTTTCCTGATGTGTTCATTTTAGCCATTCTCTCTGGTGTGAGGCAGTATCTCATTGTGGTTTTGACTTGTGTTTCCCTGATGCAGAGTGATGCTGAGCACTTTTTCATGTGTCTGTTGGCCATGGGCTCTTGGTTTTTTGGGAGATTTTTGATGACTGCTTCAGTTTCCTTACTGGTTATGGGTCTGTTCAGGTTTTCTGTATCTTCCTGGTTCAGTTCTGGTAGTTTATGTGTCTCTAGGAATGCATCTATGTCTTCCAGATTATGTAATTTGCTGGCATATAGTTGCTTATAATGTGTTCTTATAATTGTTTGTATTTCTTTGGTGTTCGTTGTGATCTTTCCTCTTTCATCCATGATTTTATTAAATTTGGGTCCTTTCTCTTTTCTTTTTGATAATTTGGTCAGGGATTTATCAGTCTTATTAATTTCTTTCAAAGAACCAGCTCCTAGTTCCGTTGATATGTTCTACTGTTCTTTTGGTTTCTATTTCATTGATTTCTGCTCTGATCTTTATTTCTCTCCCCCTGCTGGGTTTAGGCTTTATTTGCTTAGACAGACTTTCTTAATATTTCTACTTCTTTCCTGAATTACTTAATGCAGTGCTGGATTTGATTGCTAATGTTTTACTTCATGTATTTTCATTTATATTTATAAGTGAGTTTGGTTTATAATTTTCTTTCATTTAATTCTTCTCCAGTTTTGTTTTAAAATTATGCTAGCCTCATAAACTGTGTTGAAGCATTTCACTTTTTTTTTAAATTAGAAAAACTGGACTGTTTAAATAATAGGAATTGGTTGTTTCTTCAAGATTTAATATAACTTTCCATAAACAGCTTTTAGAAAATGGCTCTTTCTTGATGTCTTTATTTCTCCAACTCTAGTAAAGTATCAGGAGCAAAGTAAGAACTTCTTGTAACACTTGTTGAATAAATATTCTCTAGATAAGGTTCTGGGAAATGATTTGCTATATAGAATTGTTTGTTATATTAAAAGACTTCATTGTAGTAAGAGAAACATTGTTACCTTGGCTAATTCACTAGGATATGGAATTAGTCTGGAAGAGAAATACTACATGGAAATCTGTCTTCCTGATAAATTTTCTTCATAGAAAGGTGCTCTTTGGTGGTAGTCTAATTTCAAAGCTAACATTTCAAGGAAAACAGTCTCATTTGTATCATTGAATACAGTAGTTGGGTAATTACCATGTGTAAAAAGACTGAATGTAATCATTTTACATACGTATTCGGTTTGGAGTTATTTTTACTGTGTTCTCTTTTAAATCTTATTCTGTGATTTATATCCATTATAATTATTTTACAGACAAAATAATATTTTAGAAGTTAAAGTACTTTAATTTTATTAAGACTGATTCAATTATATCCATCTGATTTTATTTACTTATTTGACAGAGATCACAAATAGGCAGAGAGAGAGGAGGGGAAGCAGGCTCCCTGCTGAGCAGAGAGCCTGATGCCGGGCTCCATCCCAGGACCCTGGGATCATGACCTGAGCCGAAGGCAGAGGCTTTAACCCACTGAGCCACCCAGGCGCCCCCACATTTCCTTTTTTAAATTCCGTATTTTTAAGCATTCATAAAACTCTTGGGTACATTATAGAAGTAATTTAATTTCAGAATATAACTCTAGGATTTATATAGTAAAGCAGCCCAGGGTCAGTTATGTCCCCAGAGGACGTTTGGCAACATCTGGATACTTTTTAATAGACACAATGGAAATTCCACTAACATCTAGTGGGTAGAGATGCTAGTAAACATTCTAAAACACACAAGAAAGCCCCCCGCAGTAAAGAATTATCTTACCCAAAATGTTATTGGTGTGAAGGTTGAGAATGCGAAGTGTATGAAGAATATTCTGCTCTTGACTGACACCTAGTGAGACATATAAAAATAATAAGTAAAGCTGTAGATTGAGATTAAGCATTTAAATCAGTTACTGCTGATTCTTATTTTCCACTGTTAGGAAATTCACAAATAATGAACCTAGGAGGAGATTATATGATTTATTGGTATTGAGAAATTCTAGCTGAGAAAGAATGGAATGTAGTAGATTCTTAGCTGAAATGTTTTATCTCCTTTATCTTTCACTTTTGCATGCCTGATTTAATATTTGATAGTTTTCTATCAAAATCTTTCTTTTGGTAGTTTTCTCAATAAATGTTGAATTACACGTGTGTAAGACTTCTCATATTTTTTAAAAATTGCCTAAAATCGTAGACTTTCAGAGACAAAGAAGACCTGGTGGTTTAATCTGATTCCCTCATTTATAGAGATGTAAAAATTCAATTTCAGGAAGGATGAAGTGATCTAATCCAATGTCATACAACTTGTTAGCGCCAGATCTTGAACTGGAACTCAAAGTTCCTGACTTCTAGTGGACTATTTTTCAGGGTGAGGGAAAGTTATTAAGTATACTTTGGATTGTGTTTGAAGCTTTTATGTTTTCTTCAACCAAATCATGAATTTTAATACTGTGAAATTGTTTTTTCTTGAGAGAGAATATATACACCTGTATATATGTTTTAAAATAAGCTTATATGTATTTTCTATGTCTCATGTTGCATTTAATTTTTATTTTTAAATGTTATGCCAGTTTAAGCATGAATATTTCACATTTTTCACAGGCAACAACACCTCCAAATCAAGGACGTCCAGATTCTCCTGTCTATGCTAATCTACAAGAACTGAAAATATCCCAGTCTGCTCTCCCCCCGCTTCCTGGGAGCCCAGCAATTCAGATTAATGGAGAATGGGAAACTCATAAAGATAGTTCAGGGCGTTGTTATTACTATAACAGAGGAACCCAGGAAAGAACCTGGAAACCACCTCGTTGGACTCGGGATACAAGCATAAGCAAGGGAGAGTTCCAGAGTCCAGGAGACCAAGAGGTATGAATAATTAAGGAATCAGCCAGTGGCTTACCAAACTTTCTCTCTTTTCATTATTCAAGGCCAAGGAAGCGAGTAGGTTTGTTTCTTGGTATTGAAATGGTAGAACACTTGAAATCTCTAAGCTATTAAATGTTCTTTCCCAGTTTCATTATATTAATGCTAATTCTAATGTCTAACTAATAGACAGTAGCTAACCTTATAATGTGTTTACTAGTTCCTGAATTAAGTAATTTAAAATTTAAAAACTAGTTCCTGAATTAAGTAATTTAAAATTTAGTACCAGTGGCTTTCCTCACATTATAGAAGATACTGATATATTTACTGTTACTGCCAAATATGGGACGTTTTTTAGAAAAAGGAAAGAAAATATATGATGTGACTTAGCCACATAAATAAAAACAAAATTATGAACTAGTTAAAATAGACACTTTTCTGTATTGGTTTGCTGTGACTACTGAGATGCTTTTCAGTGTTTCAGTTAGAGATGCAAGATCACTTTTTATTTATATGTAAGGAAAATAAGTATAATGTAATTCCTTTGCTATAAATGGGCCATCTTTTAAAGTATGACTGTTCAGTCTAAAATCATTATTTTCTGTATCTAGTGTTCATACTACTACTCCTCCCCCGCCACCGCCCCAACCTTTGTTTCACCTTCACCTTTTAGAGGGTGGTGCAGTGAACTTGGCCAGCTGTATTTTGAGAGACAGTCATGTCAGAGGTCTGGAGAGATTCCTTGGGACCATTTAGACATGCAGGAGAGGCTTGGGTAGAACTGACAGAATGGAATTAAATCCTGCTGTTTGATAGAGGGAGGTCCCTATGCCTGCATAGGACACACTGCTCTTACAGAAAGCATGTAGAATAAAAACAACTCCAGTTAGGTAGGAGCTGGAAAAATCAGGTGGCGCATCCTGTATTTAGCAGAATTGAAAAGCTTTTTGTAGTTAATGACTCCTCTTGTCCTATTTTTCAGTTGGTTATTTATAGCTTTGGGGTGGTGATAACTTGTACTTTTAGTGTTCAAGAATGAGATCGAGAGTAGTGAGAGAAATTTGTTCTTGTGTTACTATAATAAGAAAACTGTTGAGAAAGTTATTTGAATTGTAGATCTAGAAAGATATCAAATTACATTGTCCTGTATGTGAATAATAAAGTAAAAATTGAATAATTTGGAAGAATTAGGGAAAGAGTTTAATTATAGAATAATTTAAGGAAATTTAAAGTACACACAGCAACTTTAAACATGCTTTTTAGCTTTCCATATTAATAAATAGATGAGAGTGATTTGTATATCAGAATCTCTGCTTACTTGGCCTCTGCACATATTGTTTAAAAATAGATAATTACAAAGTGGCTAGAGCACATTTTCTAATAATTTCTTGGAGAAAGGTTGCATATAGGAGGTGGTACTGAGACTTTGTATGTGAAAAATGTTTATATTCTGCGCTTACATTTAATTGGTAGCTTGCTGAGTATAGAGTTCTAGGTTGGAAATATCTTTTTCTTTACAGTTGGAGGGCATTTTGAACCTCAGTGTATGGCGGTATGGATCAGCAGCCTGCCAGGAGTCGCCAGTGTCAAGACCATTAGGTCTTTCTTTTAGACTACGCAGTCTTCACTCTTCACAGAAGTCTTAAAATCTGCCAGGAAAGTCAGGGCTGCCAGGCTGTTGGTAGTCAGTATTAGTTTTGCTTATAGTCCCTCAGTCTCCTTGTTTCTGATTGGTACCTGTGTCCCAGTTTGCCTCTTGTCTTCCAAATTAGAATCTTACTGTTTTTCTCTCCTAAGAGGTAAATTAATTCCTGTCCTTCAACTGGGAAAAGGGAAGGGTGCACACCTAGCAAGTGGGCCTGAAGGAAAGGGATTCTGGCAGTTTTAGTCCTCATTGCAGTACCCCTGCCCTCACCCGTAGTTCCAGAAGGACCTAATACTGTCACTTCCTGAGCCATGTGAAGATTCTGCTCTGTAAAGTGGTTGGATTTCACTTTTCTTTGTAGATGAGTTAGTCTTTCGTTCATTTGCTTCTCAGCTTCCAGAGTTTTGTGATTGCTCACATCTTGCGTTCTCCCTATTCTTGGTAGTATAAGTCTTTTAAAACAATTCAGTACTCGTAGTGGGGTTTGAGAAGGAGAATAAGTGTTAACTCTTCCATCTAATTCAGAGCTTATTATTTTAGTGGTTATCCTAGAGCAGTGGTTCTCAACTGGGTACAGTTTTGCCTCCTGAGGGACATTAGACAATGGGGACATTTTTTTGTTGTTAAACTCAAGGAGGGCTACTGGCATCTCGTGGGTAGAAGCCAGAGATGCTGTTAAACATCCTGTGATACACAAGATAGCTCCCACAACAAAGACTCATCTGGCGCTAAATGTCAGTAGTGCTGCTGTTGAAAACTCTGCCTTAGAAATGTTAACATGCATACTCACCAGAGCCTAGTCAGCGTCCTCTCGCTCTTTAGAGCCAAGTGAGAACTCTATGTGCCATTTGCTATTGTTGTTTTTTATTTCTGTTTTTAGCCCCCTTATTGTTGTACATGGTGATTCTTAAATTCATCCTCCTATTTGGCACTTTTTTTCCCTTCACACTCCTTTATGCAAATCAGATTATTTTGGATAACTTTTATCTTGGGTAACTACTGTCTTAAGCACATACTTTTAAGTTTTCTTAGTGAGGATTTGTTAGTGATAGAATCTTAGTTTAAAATTTAGTGATGATGTTAGTGATAGAATCTTAGCTTTTGTCTAGAAATTTATTTTTCCTCATTTTTGAAGAATGTCTTTACTTGATATACAGTTCTTTTTTAAAGGATTTTTAAAAATTTATTTATCTGACAGAGCACAAACAGGGAGAGGGAGAAACAGATTCCCCGATGAGCAAGGAGCCCAACCCAGGACCCTGGGATCATGACCTGAGCTGAAGGCAGTCAGTCAACCAGCTAAGCCACCTAGGTGTCCCTTGATATACAGTTATAAGTTGACTGCATACTTGTTTGTTTTTTCCTGGTTCACTGAAGATTTTTTTCTCCTGTTTTCAGGCTTCTGTTGTTGTTGTTGGAAATTCAGCTGTCAGTTTGATTTTCATTCCTTGAAGAACAGATTGTCCCTTCTGGCTGGCAGCTTTTAAGATCTCATATCTGTAATTTTTCTATAATATGATTAGGTGGAGGTATTTTATTTCCTGCCCAGGGTTTTGTTGGGGTTCTTTTCTTTTCCTTTTTTTTTTTTTTTTTTTGAAGATTTTATTTATTTGAGAGAGAGAGTGAGAGAGCACAAGCAGGAGGAGGGGCCAAAGGACAGGGAGAAGCAGGCTCCCCACTGAGCAAGGAGCCCAACCAAGGACCACCCCCCCACCCCCATCATTGTCGAACTGAAGGCAGACTCTTAAGTGGTTGAGCCACCAGGTGCCCCTTTTGTTGGGATTCTTGAACTTGAGGAGTCCTATCTTTGATTAGTTCTAGAAAATTCCTACTTGTCTATATATAGCCTCTGTCCCACTTTCTGTTTCCTCTCATTCTGGAACTTTGATTAGATGAATATTTAATCTGCTTGCATTGGTCATGTCTTTTGATTTCCCTTTACTTGTGAATTTTATCTCTGTTTCTCTTTGTGCTTTATTCTCAATGATTTTTGATGTAGTTCTTGTTCATTATTTTTCATCTTTATTATTAAACCAGTCCTTAAATTTTATTTTATTTTTTTTTAAGATTTTATTTATTTATTTGACACACACACACAGAGATCACAAGTAGGGAGAGAGGCAGGCAGAGAGAGAGAGGGAAGCAGGCTCTCCACTGAGCAGAGAGCCCGGTGCGGGACTCTATCCCAGGACCCTGAGATCATGACCTGAGCTGAAGGCAGAGGCTTAACCCACTGAGCCACCCAGGCACCCCAGTCCTTAAATTTTAAAAACATCTTAGTTTTTATTTAAGCCCGATGTGGGACTCAGTCCCAGGACCCTGAGATCGTGACCTGAGCCACTTGGGTGCACCTATATGTAGATATATAGATATATATATATATATATAATATTTTTTAATAATTCTTGTACATAAGGTCTTTAAGAGCTGAATTATTCTGCTTTTCTGCTGGCTCTTAATCATAGTGTTTTGTTTCACATCGTGTCCACATACATGTTTTATTTATTTATTTTTAAAGGTTTTATTTATTTGTCAGAGAGAGGGAGAGAGAGAGCGCACAAGCAGGGGGAACAGCAGGCAGAGGGAAAATCATGTTTCCCGCTGAACATTTTTGAGAGCTTCTCATCTTAATTACTTTGAAAAGTTTTAAACCTAAAAAACAGTATAGTGAACATCCACATACTAGGTAGCCTTCATCTAGATTTATCTGTTTTAACATTTTGCCACATTTGCTTCTTCTCTTCCTCCTTCTACCTCCTAGTAATTTATTTTCTAAACCATTTGGATTAAGACAACATAATATTTTGTTGTCTAAGTTATTAGGATGTTTTCCAGCAAAACTGTTGTCAGTTTTTGGTGAAAAATTATCATGCCCAAGAAGTTTAATATTGATATGTTATTTAATATACAGTTAATATTCAGTGTTTCTCACTTGTCAAGTAATGTCCCTTATAGATTTTTTTCCTGCAGTGAAAGACCCAGTGAAGGATAACGTATTTCATATCTTTCTTTAGTCTTATTTTGTATTTAATTTAATTTATTAGCAAGAGAACACATGAGTGGGGAGAGGGTGAGCTGTTTTGGGTTGAGGGAGAGAAGCAGACTCTGTGCTGAGCAGGAAGCCTGATGTGGGACTCAGTCCCAGGACCCTGAGATCGTGACCTGAGCCACTTGGGCGCCTATATATATATTTTTTTTTTTTATTTTTTTTTTTTTAAGTAATTCTTGTACATAAGGTCTTTAAGAGCTGAATTATTCTGCTTTTCTGCTGGCTCTTAATCATAGTGTTTTGTTTCACATCGTGTCCACATATATGTTTTATTTATTTATTTTTAAAGGTTTTATTTATTTGTCAGAGAGAGGGAGAGAGAGCGCGCACAAGCAGGGGAAACAGCAGGCAGAGGGAAAAGCATGTTTCCCGCTGAACGGGGAGCCCAATGTGGAACTTGATCCCAAGACTGTGGGATCATGACCTGAGCTGAAGGCAGACACTTAACTGACTGAGCCGCCCAGGTGTCCCTGTATGTGTGTTTTAATATGTGACTATATATAGTGCTTAGAAATTTTTATATATAAGAAGTCTTTAATGCTGGGGTTGAAAGCTTGTTCTGTCAGAGAGGATTTGCTCTTGTTTCTGCCAGGAAGCTAGTATCCTGTAAACACTTGAAACTGAATTTTCAGCTTTAGTTTTTTAGGCCATCTAAGTAGTAGTAATTTAGATTGCATGAAGCCTGGTTTGTGTTAGGGGATTCTCCCATTTTCCCCCACTTCTCTGGGAAGATTCCTGTTATTTCCATTGTGTGGAATAAAAGGACAAGACTTATTTCTGGCTCACTGGTAATCTGAGGGTACACTACTTTGGGATGTCAGTTCTTTATCAGGGGGAAATCCAGTTACACTCCGTACTTTTGGTAGTCTCAGTTCCTGTTCCCCAATACTTTATGCCTTGAAAACTAATGTTCTAGTTTGAGGTTTGACACATGGCCTTCAAAGAGAAAGCTGGTCATTACATTCTACTTAGTTTTTGACCTCTGAGTATTTCTTAGCCTTTTGCTTCTTGATGATTCTTAAAAAATTTATGTAATATTTTATTGTTTTAATCCAAGTGGTCATTTCAGTAGCTACGTGTCATTGTTCTGTAAATGGAACACCTCTGTAGCCCCCTCTTTAAGGCTATATTTGCTGCAAAATATATACCCCAGAGTTACTGAGCCAAGTACCCTGCTGAATGGAGTTATGAGTATAGCACAGATAACATTTAGAGAATGCTTACTAAAAATAATCTTAATTTTATTTAATTGCCACTAAAAAACTCTTTTCTAGTAGTAAATATCAAGATTTTAGAGGTACCTCTGCCTTAAAAAAAGAGATTATTTATTTGTCAGAGAGAGAGAGAGAAAGCACGCGCGCACACGTGAGCGAGCATAGGCAGGCAGAGGTAGAGGAAGAAGCAGGCATCCAAAAGAATGAGGAGCCTGAATGTGGGATCTCAGGACCGTGGGGTCATTACCCCATGAAGGCAGATGCCCAACTGACTGAGCCACCCAAGCATCCCAGTACCTCTGGTTCTATAAAATAATAAAACATGTTGAGATACCAGAGGTTTCTCTTTATGCAAAAAAGGAACATCTTGGGGTGCCTGGGTGGCTCAGTGGGTAAAGCCACTGCCTTCAGCTCAGGTCGTGATCCTGGGGTCCTGGGATTGAGCCCCTCGTCGGGCTCTCTGCTCAGTGGGGAGCCTGCTTCCCTTTCTCTCTCTTCCTACTTGTGAAATCTCTCTCTCTGCTAAATAAATAAATGGAATCTTAAAATTAAAAAAAAAAAGGAACATCTTATTGCACAAAAATTGGGAAATTATGGGAGCATTTCATTATCTAGAAAGTCATGTTTATGAAAAAATTGATTTAGTGACTTTGTTTCCTAAATTAATTTTACTATTATACAGGTGTAATTGACATACAGCATTGTTAGTTTCAAGTGTACAATGTAATGATTCTATATTTGTGTATATTGTGAAATGATCACCACATTAAGTCTAGTAAAGAATTTTTTTGTCATGTGAGACGTCTTAAGATCTACTCTTTTAGCAACTTTCACATATATAATACAGTATTATTAATTGTTTTCCATGCAGTACTTTATATCCCCATGACTTATTTATTTTATAACTGGAAATTTGTGCTCTTTGGCCCCTTCACCAATGGGTGAACCTGCCTTCTCCCTCACCTCTGCCAAACACCAGTCTGTTCTCTGTATCTATTAGCTTGTTTTGTTTTGTTTTGAAGATTCCACATAAGTGGGATCATATGATATTTGTTTTTCTCTGACTTATTTCACTTACCATAATGGCCGTAATGTCCATCTATGTCGTTGTAAATGGTAATATTTTGTTCTTTTTTATGGCTGAATAATATTCCATTGTATAGATTTCTTTTCTGTTTCTAAAAGATTTTATTGTACTGTACTTAAGTGGTCTCAATTTAAAAATAAGTCCTGATTTTTAAAATAGGTGTTCCATTTTTAATGTTACTCTTACAAAATGTATATAGATCACTTTATGCAGGGTTTCTGTAAAGTTGTCTATGTCAGTTTTTGTGAACATGTTACTATTAGTATGTTTCTGTCTTTTTTCTACCAACATTGAGAATCTAGACATTTAAGTGTTTTAGACCAAATTATGATGATAGAAGATACAGTTTGAGTCAGATTTAATTGCAGGAAGTATTTTACCCAGAAGTGATCCTGGAGGGGTCATTTACAAGAACTCTAATCTCATAAATATTCGTGAATGAATGAAGTTTAAGTGCAGTAAGCAAATTGCTACTTACTCACATTATGGTGCCTATTGTTTGAAAAAGCAGAAATTAACTTTTGTCAATCTTTTTGCTTCTCTTGTATGTCTGGATTTTATCATGCTTTTAAAAGTAAAGCATACCTAAGTTACTTCCATACTGAATTTTTCACCTCTCTATCGTTTGAATTTTTTCAATATTATTTTTCCTGTTTTGAAGTTTAGTTTCCAACTATCTTTAATAAACATGTGATTGAGGAAATAAATTAGACAAATAAAAGCAATAAATGAGAACATAAAATACAGTGTTATAAGACTAGTGCCCCCCCACACATTAAAAAAATAATAATTCTATTTATTGAGCACTATTGTTTGCCAGGCATGAGAATTTTCAAGAAACTCAGTCTGAGGAAGTACTATCATTCTGTATTTTGCTTACACATGCATGTGTATATCCATACACACTCCTGTCAGTTTTTTTTTTTTAATATTTTTTATTTATTTGACAGAGAGAAATCACAACTAGGCAGAGAGGCAGGCAGAGAGTGAGGAGGAAGCAGGCTCCATGCGGAGCAGAGAGCCCCATGCGGGGCTTGATCCCAGGACCCTGGGATCATGACCTGAGCCGAAGGCAGAGGCCTTAACCCACTGAGCCACCCAGGCGCCCCAACTCCTGTCCGTTTTTAACCTGATTTCAGTTCAAAAGCAGAATTAAATAATGGAAGGTAGCATTTTATCTCTCAGTCTGAAAACATTGTTTTCAATTTTATTATGGTGAATTTTTCCAGGGTTACATCATTGTGATAAAATAACTATTATTAATTTCCCCTTACCACGTAACATTGTACCATTTGAAAGACTAACAATTTGTGAATTAAATTTTCAGATATAGTCAAGATATCTTAGTGTGCTTATAGCTATTACGGTTTATTGTTTAGATTTGCAACGGCTGCATATGTGTGTGTGTATATATATATATTCAAAGAAGAAAAATCCTTATGTTTCTGACTATTTATAGCTTCTTTCGTCAGAAGAAAACTACCACAGCATTTGTTACAGCCAGTCAGATAGTCAGTGTGGTTCTCCTCCAAGGGGTTGGTCAGAAGAGTTGGATGAACGTGGGCATACCTTATATACCAGTGACTATACTAATGAAAAGGTACATTTTTTTTTCTCATCTAGTTTTTTGGGGCAGAATCCTTACATAAAATAGTCGTGTACTGAAGTTTTAGTAGTATTTAAAAACCGCATGAAAATATTCTTTATTGTAATTCTGAAATCATGCCAATTGACAATATGAAAACTCATTATATAACCACTGATTCATGGTTTTAAATTGCTTGTAATTACAGTGATTTTTGTGGTGTCAAAACCATCTAAGACAACTTTTTAAGAGTAGACCTGTTGAGTGTCATTCTGTTGAGACTTCTTCAGTAAACATATTTCTTTATATTTTTCTCAAGGAATGGTTTTTAAGGAATAGTTTTCTCAGCATGTGTCACTATGATATACCACCTCACTTTCTATACTCCTTTTTCTTTTATAATCAAGTTATGTAAAACAAAAACCATGAATCTAGTACTTTATGATTAATTGGTTTGGGAATGCATATTGAAATTTTATGTATAAACATCTGGTATCATCAGAGAAGGTAACTGATTGGTTGTGCTTACTTTAATTACTTCACACTCGAACATGACACATTAGTTTTCATGTATTTCACAATTAAGATCATATGTTAAATTAGCAGTACTTAGTCTTTTGCCCCTCTTGTCCTTATATTATATCATATGAAGTTTTATTATTAGTGTTACATAAGTGATATTGAATGAGGAATGTATTGGCTACAGGAGGTAATTCCTAAGGGTTTGCATGAAGTTTGGCTTACATTGTTTAGTAGTTTTATATTTGAAGATTTAAAAAATATTCTCTTTTGTTCTTTTCCCAACCCTGTTTTTGAGTGAGTGTGACCCTGTGTCCAGTATATATGTATATCTGTGTGTGTCTTTACGTTATATTTTCTTGTGTTAAGTGCTGCTTCACATTGGAACTAGCTTGATACTGGAAGAGAGAGGAAATAAATTCACATTTAATATTGAGTTTATTTACTTTTACCAAACTTAAAATACAAATCTATTAGTATAAGTTTGTAAATTTTTTTTGCGGTGTTCTTGATGTAGAATAAAGTTCATAAGAAAAAGATCTAATATCTCCAGTTGTATAAGCTTAAACTCACTTTTACTTAAATTAAAAAAATAAAACTTTTTTTTGTTTTTTTGTTGTTTTTTTACACCTGTTTTTTTATAGTGGCTCAAGCATGTTGATGATCAAGGTAGACAGTATTACTACAGTGCAGATGGATCTCGTTCGGAATGGGAATTGCCAAAGGTAATAAACCTTAACATTGAATTTATATTTTAAAATCTTAAAACAGTCTCAGCAGATTTACTTTAAAATTTTTATTCAACTTTTAAAAAGCAGAACTTTTTTTTGGAATTCATTGAGAATCCTTTGGCTAAAATATTCTAAGATGTGTATGATCTTTGCTATATAATACTGATAATTCCTATTCAAAAGTTCTTTTGGTTGAAATCAGTTTTTCCATCATTCCTGGAAAAAAGAATTTCCTTCAGTGCCAATAAGGCCATCTTAATATCTAGCCATCTTGCATATATTGAATTTTTTGAGGTTGGTCTTAACATTTAACCTTTTTTTTTCTAAGAGAAAAAAATGACTCAGTATTCCAGTTTATTCTCATATGTGAATATGTGTTGTAATTATGTCAGTCATTAACAGCATGTGCTGATAAAATCTTCTAGGGTCTCACTGGGTCTGTCTTTTTTCAGATGAGAACATCAGGACTCAGTTGATCTTAAGGCAGTGGGCTTCAGAGTGGTCATGTGCTTGTCACACTATTAGTATTGAGATAATTTTAAATGATATATGAGCAAAAGTTTAAATTTTAATTGGTAGTTAATTTTGATGTTTTAGAAAATGGCAATGTTAGCAGACATATCTGTAGTGTTAGATAGACTTTAATTTTTAAAGAAATTTGTCTTTTTGCCAGAGTAAACCAATTTAAAGAAAAGTACTGTTATTATAAAGATACATGCATATAGAATTTTCTTGTGTTCAAAAAGCTTTCTCAGGGGCACCTGGGTGGCTCAGTGGGTTAAAGCCTCTGCTTTCCGCTCAGGTCATGATCCCAGGGTCCTGGGATAGAGCCCTGCATCGGGCTGTCTGCTTGGCAGGGAGCCTGCTTCCCCTCCTCTCTCTCTGCCTGCCTCTCTGCCTACTTGTGATCTCTGTCTGTCCAATAAATAAATAAACAAACAAATAACAGTCTTTTAAAAAAGCCTTGTCAGATCTTCAAATAAGCATTTGTATTTACGTATTTTACACGTATTTTAGCATGTATTTTACACAAGTACTTTCTCTTTTGCCCAGCTCAGCAGAAGAAACTATTTTTAACCATTGTTTAATACTTTCAAAATGAGAAGTTATATTAAAATTTACATATAGACAATAGGATTGTTTTTTGAATATAATGCTGTTTGCAACATAACATTAGTGTTAATGATGATAACTTCTATATTTTAATTTCAAAACTCAACATACAAAGAATTATGAAGATATTAGCACATTGTGGGCTTTCTTTTTTTAAGGCTTAATTTTTTTAGAACAGTTATGGGTTTACAGTAAAAGGGAGAGGAAGGTATAGAGATTTCTCATATATCCCTGGTTCCTACGTATGTGCAACCTCCCTCATTATCAACATCACTCCCCAGGATGGTATATTCTTTACTAAGGATGAACCTGCATTGACGATCATAATCACCTGAAGTCCATAGTCTACCTTAGGGTTCATTCTTGGTGTTGTATATTCTGTGGATTTGGACAAAAGTATACTGACTTATTATAATATCATACAAAGTATTTTCAATACCCTAAAAATACTCTGTTTACTACCTCCCTCAGCCCCTGGCAACTACTGATCTTTCTATTGTCTCCGTGGTTATGTCACATTCTGTTTTGTTTTTTTTTTTAAAGATTTTATTTATTTATTTGATAGCACAAGCAGGGGGAGTGGCAGGCAGAGGGAAAGGGAGAAGCAGGCTCCCGCTGAGCAGAGAGCCTGATGTGGGGCTTGATCCCAGGACCTTGGGATCATGACCTAGCTGAAAGCAGATGCTTAACTGATTGAGCCACCCAGGTGCCCTGTCACACGGTTTTTATTTAAAATTAACCATAGATCATATCTATCTAAATATATGTATATATTTAAATATATATATCTAAAAAATATATCTAAAATAATACCGAGAATGAATAAAGATCATATATTAAAAATGCCATAAATTGCTCCTCACATATTTCATGGATAGAAGTTTTCTATTATCACTCTTTAAAATTATGAAATATAATTCAGTAAAACATTCATGGGTTTTTTTCCCATTTTCATCATTAATGAGTACTTTTGAAATGTGATTCTCCAGATAAAACTATATTTACCTTTTAAACTTTGAAGTTGTACCAACCCCTTGGAATCCTATAGTATTTTATAAACTAGAGAATAGCAGTTGAATGATAGTAACATTTAGGGTTTTTTTGTTTGTGAGGTGTTTGTTTAGCTTGGTTTCATTGTGGTTTTTTTTGGGAGAGGGTTGATTGTTTTACAAAGAATTAGATATGAAATGGGCTAAATTTCCCTAATTTAATTGTCATTTAATAAAATGTTTTAGTGGGAAATAATATTCCAAGTTTAATATGATTATTATCAACTTTTAGGAGAAAAAATATATGTAGTAAGATTAACAGTATTTTTATTTGTAAATGTACTGGGAAGAAATAGAATAAATACATTGGCTCTTATTTTTCAAAACTGGTACCATTTACAAATAAAATCCTATTTGGTGATTAAATTGGAAAGAAAAATCTTGTGGGTAGTGGGAGCCAAAATAACATAATACCTATGTGCTGGGAAAGGAATATGTTTTTGGTATATAACTGTTCAGTATTGAAAACTGTGTGACATTGACAGAGCTATTGGGCTTATAAAATATGAGATCTGATTTCGACTTAAATATACCAAAGGAGGGACTTCTGGATGGCTCAGTCGGTTAAACCACTGCCTTCTGCTCAGGTCATGATCCCAGGGTCCAGGGATCGAGTCCCATATCAGGCTCCTTGCTTGGCAGGGAGCCTGTTTCTCTCTCCGCCTCAGCCTGCCACTCTGCCTGCTTGTGCGCACGCTCTCTCTCTCTCTCTCTGACAAATAAATGAATAAAATCTTTAAAAAAAAGATACCAAAGGATATATCTGCTGAAGGCTTAGGTCACTGAAAATGATTTAGACTATAGAAAAATATTTTATTAATATAATAATTACATAATTAAAACATTAAATTTTTCTAACAGTTGACAAATTCCAATTGTAGCTCCTGTCAGTTCCTCACCATTTGAGTTATAGAGGAATCTTTTGTTGTATTGCATCTTCCTTCATAATAGTTTGAGATCGAACATAAGACTTCTTTTGAGTCATTTGTCCCAGGTTGGGGTCCACTGAAAGAAGAGGCTTCCCAGATGACCCAATACAAGGAGTAATTTGGAATCTATACTTAACTCATAGCTTAATATTCTATTTGTTTTTGTATTAACTCCTATACTTTCCCTGGTCAGAAGACTTACAGGTTCAACATTAAAATACCTACTTGTGGAGATGTCCTGGGTGAAAGAAAGAAGGGAAGGGACTGAGTCATATCAAAACCTTTCAGGGTAGTTCCACAACAGTGGAAATGGATGCTGATTGTGATCATTGTTGAGCCATTTAGTGGTATTATCTCATTTTCTGCCACGATTTGCCACTTAGGATAAAGGCAGAATGGATAGTTTTTTGAATTTCTAATTAATTTGAATGTGAGGAGAAGGTTGGATTTGGGTATAGTGGGAATGAGGAAATAAGGCAAAATGTTTTAGAACCTCTACTTAGTAAGTCCAAAATAAGTCTCTCACATGGTTTTGTAACTCCCAGTGCAGATATTAGAAACTTAGCGATTGTTTTTTGAGTGCATCTTTGGTGGTCAGCATTGTATAGATATTATCATGAATGCAAATGCACAGGGCTTGGTCTTTATCCTCAAGGAGTTTGCTATAAATCTGGAAAGCAGAAGCATGTACATATATCATAGCTAAGTGAGACAAAATATGTACAAATATACATTTATGCATACCTGGCTATAGATTGGGTATAGGTGAGGGGAACCATAAAACTAGACTAGAGGAAGCACTGGGTTGGGGGGGAAGGGGATAAGGATGAATGAGAAGAGAACAAAACAAAATATCTCCCACTCAAAATGAGTCTGGTATTCAATATTCCAAGTAAAACATATGAAGAACCCAATGCTAATAATATAAACATGAAAAAAATCTTAAGAATCAGAACATTGTACTCCAGTTGAAATTAATTTTGTTAATAACTTAATACAGACTTTAAATAATGTTGTAGATGTCTGGAGTTAAATGAAGGCTTTCATTTAGAAAGAACAAGAAGGGCAACCCTTTCTGGTCCCCTCCCTCTTTGGGAGCTTTGTACTATCACTCAGTAAACTTTGCTTTGCTGTGCACCCAAAAAAAATAAATAAATAAATAAAGTGAAAAATAAAAAGAATAAGAAATTATGAAAAATAAAAATGAATGATATCTGAATAGGTGAATATGATAAAAAATAGAAATATTTCAGTTGAAAGAGCTAGTCATTGGAATTAACAAGTATAGTCAGTAGTGTAAACTATAGACAGTGGCAGAAAGATAACTAATACTAAAGCATAGTTAAAAGAAATGGAAGATGGGTGGGAAGTTTCCTGTATTCATAAACTAGGAATTCCAGAAGAGAAGAATGGAGGAAAGTTGGGGAAATAATATCTAAAAATATAATTTCTAGGAATTTTCTAAAATCGAAGGAAGGCATGAGCGTATAACTGGAAAATATGCCTTAAATACTGACCAGGATAGGCGCCTGGGTGGCTCAATGGGTTAAAGCCTCTGCCTTTGGCTCAGGTCATGATGCCACGGTTCTGGGATTGAGCCCCGAGTCGGGCTCTCTGCTCAGTGGGGAGCCTGTTTCCTCCTCTGTCTCTGCCTGCCTCTCTGCCTACTTGTGATCTCTGTCTATCAAATAAATAAATAACAATAACAAAAAATTAAATACTGACCAGGATAAATAAAAATAAATTTATATGTTGACAAATTATCCTGGATGTGCAGAACTTCAATATAGGGAGACAATTATAACAGCTATCAAAGGGTAAAAGACCAGATTTCCTGCAGTGGTAGATTGCATCATTGGGCCCATTCTTTAGCCATTCCTGTATCAGTGCTCTTTGATGTTTACCTTTGTAGAGGCCTTCCACTGTGTGTGCAGGTATATTCTGCTGTTACCTGAGTTTAGTCATAATGACTTGCTTTCCCTGATGATTTGTTAGTAAATGTATCACAAAGTATAGTATTGAAATGGGCATGTGCACCAAAAAATATAATTAAAAATTAAAAATTTAATTAAAAATTTAAAAATGAACAGAGCCTCAGAGATCTTTGGGAAAATACAGAAGATCTAACATTTCATTGGAGTTCTTAGGGGAAGAGAAGGAGTGTGAGGTTGAAAAATATTTGCAGAAAACAGTGTTTGAAAACATCCCAAGTGTGGCAAAAGACCAACAGAAATCAAGAAGTTGAGCAACACCTAAAAAACAGGATAGACCTAAAGAAATCCACATCTTGACACATAGTAGTCAGATTTCTGAGAAGTAAAGACTTCCTCTTTCGTTCCCCCTAAATAATCTTGAAAGCAGCTATCTTGAAAGTTCCTATAGGGTAATAATGATTTGAATGGCAGTGGATGTCTTAACCAGAAACCATAAAGCCAGAAGGACATGGTATAACATTTTTCAAATGCTGAAAGAAAAAAACTCTAAACCTATAATTGTACATCCAACAAAAATGTCCTTCAGGAATGAAAGTAAATAAAGACCTTCTCAAATGAAAGTAAACTAAAAGATTTATTACCAGCATCATATTTTCAAAGACTTGCTATAGGAAGTCCTTCACACAGAAGAGAAATGATAAGAAAACATTAGGAATGAAGAAAGTACAATGGAAAGGGTGAATATCTGAGGAGACTTGTCTTGAGTTTTAAAAATTATGTTTGACATTCAAAACAAAAATTGAAACATTTCTGAAATACTGTAGGTAGAGATGATACTTACAACAGCTGTATACCATAAAGAGGGGAGAGTGAAGTGATAAAATTGTTGGTAAGATTTCTGCATTTCACTTGAAATAGTGAAATATTGATACTAGTAGACTGTGATAAATTAAGCATGTGAATTTAATCCCTAGAACAAGTACTAACAAGCCAACAAAAGACTCAAGAAACTATAGATAAAATATAATAGTAAAAACTTTTCAAATAGCCCACAGGAAGGCAGGAAAAAAGAAACTCAAATGAATAATAGGTTAGAAAACAAATAAAATGGCAGACTTGAATCCTAACATATATAATTACATTAAATATAAATGGTCTAAACACACCTGTTAAAAAATTTTCAGAAACAATAAAAAACCATGACCCAACAATTTGCTTCCATAAGAAAATCACTTCAAATATAATGTGATATTGTATCATGCTAAAGGTTATTTGTCAAATCTACAGTAAATTTCATACTTAATTGTGGGATTATAGGAGCTTTCTCATTAGAATTAGGAACTAGATTTGAACTTTTAAAAATCACTGCTTCTGTTCAACAATAAAGTAAAAAAAAAATCGAGAGGAAAGGTACAGTTGTTTTAATTAGAAAAATCAAGAGAATCTACAAACTGAAAGCTGTTGAGTTGCTGGATATAAAATCAACATAAAAACTACCCATTTCAGGGCGCCTGGGTGGCTCAGTGGGTTAAGCCGCTGCCTTCGGCTCAGGTCATGATCTCGGGGTCTTGGGATCGAGTCCCGCATCGGGCTCTCTGCTCGGCAGGGAGCCTGCTTCCCTCTCTCTCTCTCTGCCTGCCTCTCTATCTACTTGTGATCTCTCTGTCAAATAAATAAATAAAATCTTTAAAAAAAAAAACAAACTACCCATTTCTTGGGGTGCGTGGGTGGCTTAGTCATTTAAGTGTCTGCTTTCAGCTTGGATCATGATCCCAAGGTTTTGGGATGAAGCCCCATGTTGGTCTCCCTGCTCAGTGGGAAGTTTGCTTCTCTCTCTGCCTCTCTGCTTGGCTTGTGCTCTCTTTCTCACTCACTCTTTCTCTCTCTCAAATAAAGAAAATGTTAAAAAAACAAGCAGACTACCCATCTCTGTAGTAAAAAGTCAGATTTGAGCTGTGACAGAAATAAAGATCCCCTTTTCATTACTAGGAGTAGCAACAAGAAGAGGTATAACTAAGAATATGCCTGTTAAAGGTTTGTAAGATCTTTTTTTTTCCCCAAAGATTTTATTTATTAGCAAGAGAGAGCGAGCCGAGTGGGGTGAGGGGCAGAAGGAGAGAGAGAGAAGCAGACTCCCCCCTGAGCAAGGAGCCCGAAATCATGACCTGAACTGAAGGCCAGTACTTAACCGACTGAGCCACCTAGGTGACCCGGTTTGTAAGATCTTAAGAAAATTTCAGAGCAAAATTGAAGTATGTAAAACCTGAAAAATGGTGCAATATACCATTATGATCTTGGATTGGGAGGCTCAGTGTTATAACAGTGTCCACATTAATCTATAAATTCACTGCATTTCCATTTACTTTCTCCCTCTCCATGTTTTGGGGAACTGATGCTAAATTTTATTTATAAACAAAGGTCTATGAAGAACTAAAGTAGTCCTGAAAACGGGAGGTGGGGTGTGTGCAGGGTGGGGTTCTTGCTATGGTGATTAAGATGGGTTAGTAAGAGCAGACATACAGAGAAATAAACTAGTTGAGAAATAAACCGGAATAGAAAGCTCACATGTAGCATCACATATCAGTGGGTTAAGCATGGAGTCTGGAGTTTGCAATAAATGTTGCTAAGATTATTTAGTATTCACGTGAAAAAAATGAAGTGTAGCTCTTGACCTCACTTCACACTTAATGATTCATTCCAGGTAGATGAGAGATATAAATGTAATAAGCAAACTTTAATGTTTACAGAAGGATATATAAAAAATATCTTTGACTTCAGAGTGGGAAGGATTTCTTAAAACTATTATAAGGAAAAGCTGTAAAAGGAAAGATTGACAGATGTGATTACATCAAATTAAAAAAAAAAAACACTTGGTAATATAAAAAGTACCATCACAAAGGGGAAAATCTGAGCTATAGACTAGGAAAAAGTATATTTAACTCATGTAGCTTACAAAAAGGCTTTGAAGTTAAAATACATTAAAAACTTCCTGGTCCTTTCTATAAGACTAGAAGAAAGCCCAGTTGAAATTGTGTAAAATACGTGACTAAGCAATAACCAGAAGAGGAAATACATGAAATAAGTATGTGAGAAGATGTACAAATTTACAGGTAATCAGAAAATGTAAATTAAAACAATGAGCTAACATTTCACTTCTCACATTTTTTTTTAATGTGTGTGTGTACTTAAGATTTTATATACACGAATGCATATAAATTCAACAGTACCAATTAGGATTGTGCAAACCAATCTGTTCTGCTGGTACTACCAGCAGAAAAATTAGTACTACCACCTTAGACATGTCCATTTATAGCAAAATTATTAAATTACATCTATTTACAATGTAATATATATAGCAGTGAAAATATGAGTTAGAACTGCATACTCATCAGCAGGGAATATGTTTTTTAATTAACTTATTGAATGCAAGAAGCAAGTTGAAAAATGATTAATGTGGTAGGACTCCATTTATATAACTTTTAAAACTCCACAAGTGTGTGTATTTATAGATAAATAAGTATGTATCAAAGTGTGATTACAGTGATGACCACTGAGTTGTATGGTGCTGCTGGGGAAAGAGGGAGAGGAATGGAATCTGGAAGATGTATTCAGAGGGGATCTAATATGTCTATGTTTTCTTTCTTTCTTTTTTTTTTTTTAAGATTTTATTACTTATTTGACAGAGATCATAAGTAGGCAGAGAAACAGGCGGGGGTGGGGGGGCAGGCTTCCTGCTGAGCAGAGAGCCTGATGTGGGGCTCTATCCCAGGACCCTGGGATCACGACCTGAGCTGAAGGTGGAGGCTTTAACCCACTGAGCCACCCAGGTGCCCCTCTTTTTTTTTTTAATTTTATTTATTTATTTATTTATTTTTATTAAAGTTACCTAAAGCTATTGTTTTATATTAGATATGTTAAACCTTGTTGATGGGTTTTCATTATAGTCCTTATTCTTTTATATATGTTTTCATCTAAAATTCTTAAAAAAGGTATTTTTAAAGGGGTTAGAAAAGTTTGGTTTCTTTGTGGGGGGATTAGAAAAGTTTTAAACTTAGCCATCTTGTTAACTAGACTATATTTTATATCTGACATTTTATTTATGTTTCGTTTTTGTGAACAAACATAACTGTTGCCTGGTAAAACTACCAGCACATTTATAGTTGTGATTATTGCCCAGTTTGGTTTCACATTATTTATGTTGCCTCATTGAAAGGATTTCTAGGCAATTGAAGTAGTTACAAAGCTCATAAGTTAAGGTAGTTGTATCTGTTAAAGTTCATGCACATGCTTTTACACAACTATACATTCTAATTATTGCTAATGATTCTGTTGAAAGTATAGCTCTGTTTAGGTCTCTTTTCTTAGAGATTTCTGGCAGAGAATTTTTTGGCGGATAGCCTTTAAGTTTCATCTTTGTTCATCCTAGAAATGATCCCTCTGTGAACTTCTGTGACACATTTTTAGATTGCTATTTGTTAAGCAGCAGTGATTGAAAAGCAGATGCCATATGTGATTGCCTTGCTTTGGCAAATTTTAATGTGAAGAATGAAGTAACAGATTTGGGAGATGGTTGGGGTGTGTGTGTAGGCTCATTTTGGGGTTGAAGAAATGGCATATTGTGGAGAAAGATGTTGGAAGACTTTTTAAATATTAAAAACATTCTTATAATTTTACTGAAAGTATAATGGATCATTAAATTTTTTTTGAGATTTTATTTATTTATTTGACAGACAGAGATCGCAAGTAGGCAGAGAGGCAGGCGGAAAGAGAGAGGGGGAAGTAGGCTCCCTGCTGAGCAGAGAGCCTGATGTTGGGCTTGATCCCAGGACTCTGGGATCATGACCCAAGCTGAAGGCAGAGGCTTTAACCCACTGAGCCACCCAGGCGCCCCATGGATCATTAAAATTTTAAGATTTACTGGGCGTTTTAGGAGTGGGAGAGGTAGATAGGTATTAGGTATCCTTTGCTTTCAGAAGAATAGAGCCTTTAATTTTCTTTTGTCATTTAATATTATTTTATTTATAATTTATTAAAATTGGTTGTATAGAACAGCATAACTGTTAAACCTCACATTGCTGAAATGTTTGTGCTTGGTGATCTACTTGAATTTCAAATGTATAATTTAATACCTTATTGATAATGTGTTCTTAATTTTATATGTTATTTTTGGGGGCAATTATTACCTGTTCTTTGTACACAACTGATATATTCAGGATTGGTTTTTCAATCTGTACTGTCTCTGCCTTCGGACATGGTTATGTTTTACAACTTCAGAGAAACAAGTAATAGTGTGTTTGGCCTATAAAGGAAAGCAAAACCAAAAACAAATAAACAACCCTTTAAATAAGTGAAGATACTGTTGTATATGTAATTATCATTTTTAAAACCTAAACCAAAAATTGAACTCATGTGGATTTTCAAGGTGTAAGAAACCTTTAAAAAAGTTTGTCCAGTTTTATAAATTATGGTAATTAATATTCTATTGAGAACCTACTATTAGGGCAGTATTGGCATTTTTATACTGCTTAATTATTTATATGTTATACATTTTATTAATATGTTATTAATATGTCTGTGAATGAAAGGATATTTCTGTTACATCTGTTTTACAGTTGATGAAACTGAGGTACAGGGAGACTAAATATTTTGCCAAAGTTATGTTAACTTGGTCTCTCAAACACCAAAATCTTTGATCATCTTAGTTGGGCCACAGTGTGATCAAAGATGAGAATACCAAGGCCAGAAAAATTCCTGTGATGAACTTTGCAGAACATCGTATGTCATGTTTAGATTCCACTTTTGTTTCTATTATTTATAAGGTCTAATTTTTTTTTTTTTTTAAGTATAATGCTTCATCGCAGCAGCAAAGAGAAATAATTAAAAGTAGGAGCCTGGACAGGCGGCTGCAAGAACCAATTGTATTAACAAAGTGGAGACATAGCACCATTGTGTTGGACACCAATGACAAGGTAGGTCTTCTTGAGAAAATCTTTTAAGAATATTGGAAGTTCTTTTTATTCTTTATACTTTTATTTTTTCCTTAATAATGCTTTATTTTTTCCATCCCATACTTTGGTAACTATTGTTTTATTGTGTGTAGCATCAGTTTGTCCTGGTTTTGCTTTTTTAGTTCATTGAATTTTGCACAGTGGACTGACTCATCTGTGGTTTGATAATGTATATGTTTGAGTCTGGCTGGTGATAGATATTTTTGATAACCCTGTTTTAAAGTTCTGTATCTGTTGTTGTTTGTCTTTGGCCTCTGGGGGGTTTTAATAATAAAGACATTTAATTAATTTCTTCATCCCGTGGGAGAATTGGAATCCCAACCCTCTGTTTCCCTAATTGTTCTCTGCACAAAAGACTTCTTTTATGAATTTGAGAAGTAATATTCTCTGTTTCAAGTAAGTGATAGATTTTGATGCAAACATCAGAATGGAAAACCCATAAAGTTTTTACCTTCCTTGTTGAGTTTTTTCTTTATGTTGTAGCTTCATTTTGGGGATGGAGTAGAAAGTTTGTATGAATTTATAGAACGTTAGCCATACTAAGATGTAAAAATTTGAGGGCGGTGGCAACACTCTAAAAAGTATATTTTAAAAAGATATCTGTCACTGGGGACTCTTTGTTTTACCATCAGACTTCTCTTCTGGCATAATGAGCAGGTTTCTTGCATTTTCAGGTGTTAGTGAAAACAGAATGAACTTTCTTAGGGCATATTTCTCTGTGTTTGGGTACTTTCAGTTATAAATTCTTTGTGAATTATCTCAATCAGTCAAAACAAGTTTGTTTTGTTTTTTAGTGCTGTAATGTTGGTTTTCGTGAAATTAAATGGAACACTTTTGCGCAGCTGTAGAAACAGTCTACGCATATGAGATAGACTAATAGAACAACATTGAAAGTAGTAGACCACTTTGTAATTTATATTTGGTAAAGATATTTTGTGATTTGAACGTAGAGGGCATATCAAAGAAAAGAAATTCTGGAATCTGACATTGAAGAAAACTTGAAAATATTTTAGCATTAAGAATAACATGAGTAGCTAAGATTCCTAGAGATTTTAAAGAAAATTCATTTAACTCCAAGAACCAAATTACAATTCAGTGCACGCAGAAGGCTTGTAAATGTCCTGTATAATGTTCTAATGCAAAAGCCATTCCAATTCCACTGCCTCTTCATTTTGGAACAAAAAGGATGATTATTTTGCTGATGTAGACTTAAAATTTCTTACTCTTTTAAAATCTTTTGAGATTTATTTTCAGTCTGTTATTAGAATAAGTTGCCTGAAATTCTCATGACTTTTTTTTTAAATCTGAGTCTTTCAGAGTTATGAGAGCATAGTTTTCTTGAGACCAGAGATTTACTTATTTTTGGTAGAAATATCTTTCTTTTTTTTTTTTTTAAGATTTTATTTATTTATTTAACAGAGAGTGATAATAAGTAGGCAGAGAGGCAGGCAGAGAGAGAGGGGGAAAGCAGGCTCCCTGCCAAGCAGAGAGCCAGATGTGGGGCTCGATCCCAGGACCCTGGGATCATGACCTGAGCTGAAAGCAGAGGCTTAACCCACTGAGCCACCCAGGCGCCCCTTCTTTCTTTTTTTTAAACCTGCGCCTTAACCTTAATGGAATCCTAGGTGATTATTCACCAAGCAAGCTATTCTGTTTATCACCACCGCCTACTATATACGTTTTTAAGATTTGAGGTATGAAAGAGGGACTGACCTGAACAAAGTAGCTGACTAATGTATGATAAAGGTTAAAGGGTGTGTGACTTGAAATGTAATAAGCCTAATACTATGTAACAAATATTGTTCTGATTATCTAAGTCCTAATTCAGTTGTCAGACTACACTGGAGGAGGTAGATGTGTATATCTTTGTGTGTGTGTGTGTGTGTGTGTAGATGTGTGGGTGCATCCGTTTCTGCCTAGGTATTGTTTTTAGTAAAATCTGCTAGTTATAGGCATTTAAGATCTATTTCAATATACATTTATAAATATACATAAATATGTGTAAAATCTTTGTTTATAGTAGTTATTGTACATACATTATACTCTATTTACTGTGGTTTTTAATTCTTTAGGACTGATGATCCCATGAAAAATAAATTGTGATTACCATTCACTTATTTTCTACTTTGTGGGTCATCAAATCTTTCTTTCATCTTTTTTCCAAAGGTTTAATATTAGGCACTTTTAGAATTCAAGAAATTGATAAGTGAAACATCTGAAGTGGTCAGGAAAAAAATACTTAAATGAGGGTACACTAGATTTGGATATTATGTGTAATTTTTTTGGTAAAGATATAATTTGATATGATTTTAATGTTTTCTTCACTAGTAGTATAGGCCTTGGATGTTTGATTTGTAAGGTTTTACCTTCAAGGATTTCCCAGTAAACTTGCACTACTATCTCGTTTTTGTGTTTACAGATTTTATATGGTATAAACCTGGACTTTTTTCCCCAAGTGAATGGATGTGTTAATGGCTTATATATTGTGATATAATATGAATATCCAGATTTGTTAACGGTACCATGTCCAGTTTCATAAGTATGGTAAAGTAGATTGATAAAGATGTGGAGATGAATATGCAAAGACATTATTTGGTTTTATAAGAAAATTAATAATAGGTGTTGGCCTATGATTGTTCTAATTCTCTTTTCATGAGATTATGCAAAGCATTTAGGGGAATGGAAAAGATTTGGCTGTTGGTACCAAAAATGTGTGTTTTCAGTCTTGTCCTCTATAAAGAATCTTATAAACATCTGAGGTAGAAATCACGTAGTGTGTTTTAATATTGACAAAATAGAATTGCTTTTAAACACATTATTGATTTGCTCCTATTATATATTTTTGTGGGCTTAGGAGTTAAAACTTTTTTTTTTTTTCTGGTGATTTGTTAATCTTTAAAGTTTCTTCTTTGCTTTTGAAAAAAATCTCACTTTTTTATAATAATTGGAAAGTTATCTGTAAATTACTTTAAATATTAATAGCAATTTAATTAAGTGTCTTACGTAGCCATTGACTTAAATGAAGTTCTCATTCTGGCAGTTGCCTGTCATTCCTGTGACTGTTGGCTTACCTAGTCCCTGGTGTTCATACTACACCAAGAGCCCAGTTCGTACGGTGACTATTACATTTTTATCCCTGAATGTTTAGATTTTACCCATTTAAATGTTGTCAGTTCAGTCGATAGAACGTCATGGTTTTAAGGCAACATGCCTTATTTTTGTTGAGTAATTCTGTATGCAGTATTTAAATTAAACTATAATGAGTGTAAAACATGCCATATTTCATAAACCTTCAGACAACTGTAGTTTGCAAATCCGTACCATAATAGTTTCAGAGCTGAATATAGAAAGGAAATAATTAGGGAAAAAATTTTTGGAGCTTCCCTTATTAAGCTCTCCCACTGTGAATAGAGGGAGAACTATAATGATATAAAATAGAGTAACATTTTTCATTACTTATTTCTTGTAGGAATCTCCAACTGCCTCAAAACCCTGCTTTCCTGAAAATGAGTCTTCTCCCTCTTCACCAAAGCACCAAAATACAGTTAGTATGATAGCCTATAGTATAATATAGTCCAGTTATTTCAATCAGTTTCAATAAGTTAATTTTCTCTAAATGTAATGTTTAAATATTTCTTGGGCTTCTATTAACTTTCATTGGTTTTCCAGATAATAATAACAAGATAGGTTTAAATTAAGAATTTAATCAGTTTTAGAGACTTAAAAGCCCCTTTTTATGCAAAATAAGGTATCTCTGTGATTAATTTATATACCATATTTGTAAGTGACATTCATATTTGGTTTTTAAAAATAAACATAAAATCCCCGGAAAATGCTATCATATTATACTTTAATCTTTTTTCCTCAGGCCCGCAGTCCAAAGGTAAGCAGTTTCCCTCCTTCTTAATGACCACAGGCACCACTTTTGTTCTGTACTTTAAAATACGGTACCCAGTCCATGCCAGGTGAATATTAGAGATCTGTAGCTCAGCTAAGTTTGCCCTAAACTGAAAATCTCCAGTTGACTTCTCTTCAGAAACCTGGTTTAACTTGGGTGAAAGTTGATTGGTGTCTTTGTAGTCCCTCATGTCTTTCCTATAGTTGGCTGATTCTGCTATACCCCCTCAGTGGCTTTCCTTTTCTTTCAGAATGAAGGCCAGAATTTTTAATGAGGACTGTTAAGACTGAGCATGCGCTGGCTCTCGACTGCCTCTCCAGCCTCACTTCGTACTTCTTGTGTCCTCTTCTTGCCTCCCTGCTTGTTTTCCTCCAGCCACACTGTATCTCTTTCCTCAAAAGAGCCTACTTTTCAGCTCAAGGTCCTGGCACATATCATTCCTCTGCCCACTGAACCATTTCTCTCCCACATCTTTGCCTGTTAACTTCTAAGTTCGTTCATTAGAGTTCTGTGCAGACTTTGCTTCCCCAGAGAATTTATTCGAATCTTCTAGATTTGGTCAGTTTTCTCTGTAATGCTCTTTGTAGCATTTAATTATATGTTACTTGATTATATTAAATAGAATAACACTTTTCATTTTTTATTTCTTGTGGAAACCTCAGACCCTCTATTTGTGTCAGTCCTCCCTATTAGACAAAGAAAAGCTTCATTAGAGCAGGAATAATCTCCGTAACTACTGTGTACCATATATTAGCTGTTCAGTAAATATTGAATGAATAAATGAAACTTTTAAAACTTTTTAAAAGGCAAACTTTTATTGTTACTTCCTTATTTTATAAAACTGTAATAGAGTTATTTATGGGATACTTCTGATTTTTTTAGAGGCAAAGGTTTTCACAAAAGTCATTTTATTTTTCTCTCTGTCCTTTCCCTAACAGAATGAGATCTTTTATGGTTCATATTACATGTTTTACACATTTCCTTCTGAGATTGCTCAGGTAGTTCCCCCTGCCTACAATTGTCCTTGGCTTTTCTACACTTAAAGTCAGAAAAAATTTTTTTTAAAGATTTCATTAATATTCGACACAGAGCACAAGCAGGAGGGAGCAGTAGGGAGAGGGAGACGAAGAGGGAGAAGCAGGCTCCCCGTTAAGCAGAGAGCCTAATGCAGGGCCCTATCCCAGGACCCCGGGATGAGGACCTGAGCTGAAGGCAGACATTTAACTGACTGAGGCACTGAGGTACCCCAAAGTTAGAAAAGTTTTAAAGACTGATTCTTTAAGAGGCCTTGCCAGACTAACCTTAGCATAATAATGATCTCTTCTTCTTTTCCTGAATTTCTTTCTTTCTTTTTTTTTTTAAGATTTTATTTATGTAACAGAGAGATCACAAGTAGACAGAGAGGCAAGCAGAGGGGGAGGGGGAAGCAGGCTCCCCACCAAACGGAGAGCCCACGCAGGGCTCAATCCCGGGACCCCGAGATCAGGACCAGAGCCAAAGGCAGAGGCTTAACCCACTGAGCCACCCAGATGCCCCCTTTTCCTATGTTTCTAAGCCACTTATCAGATAGTGTAAATGTTACCTCCTGGACTCCTCTTCTCCCTCCTAAGGCTTTAAACTCCTACTAAAGGATAGATAGTGACTCTTTTTTTCCCCTTTTTTGTCTTTTGCATTATTTAACACTGTTTTGGGTACATAAACATTAAGCATTAAAGTGAACATGATTTTAGTGGTGCTGTCAACAATTGTTTTATCAGTCTAAGGTGATGTTACTGCAATACTCTATCAGTGCATCTAGAAAAAAGAAGAGACCCTCTCCAATGTATTTTAGTTACAGTTAATACGAAATTGCTAAGGAAACCTTTTATAAATTATTTACATTTCGGTAAAAAGGAATCTCTAGGTTAGCCTAGAAACATGAATTTGCAAATGTTCTACATGGAGTTAAAAGGACATTTTGCGAATTACTTCTCAAACCATTTACCCCTTTTCTCAAATTTGACAGTAACTAGACCATCCTGGATTCACGATACCCCCTGCTGGCCACCACGGGGAACTGCCTAACCAGTATCTTTGATTCTTTTGTCTTAAAGTGAGAAGATGAAACAGCTTTTGTTCATTCTACCTGAGTTCATTCTTTTTTCACATAAACATACAACTCTGCTTTCCCACTGCAGAGGGCACCTCTTCCCTGCTGTCTTGCCCCTCCACTTTGAGGCTTTTTCCCTCCTTGACTTTTCCCTCTCTTGGCCCTCTGCTCCCTCTTCTCAACTTGTACTGTGTTTCCCCCGAGTCTCATCTGTTTTTCTCACTCTTACCCAGTTAATACAAGGAGATATCTTTTCCTTCTCTGTGTGTTAAAATCCTAAGCCTTCGTGGTAAGAAAAAGGAATAAAAATAGTGTAATCCGTGTTAACTATCTGATGCCATCTTAAAATCTCTGCAAATTGCCCATCTGCCTCTTCAGTCTTTTCTGTTTTGTTTTTATGAAAATCTTTATTGAAATGTAATTCATATACTGTATGATTTACCCACTTAAGTGTACAGTTAAATGGTTGTTGGTATATTCAGATACGTGCAGCCATCATCACGGTCAATTATAGAATACTTTCATTGCCTTAGGAAGAAGCCACATTCTTTCTGGTATCACTTGTCTAACCTCCATGTCTCACCAAGCCCTGAACAACCGGGAATCTACTTTCTGTCTCACTAGATTTGCCTGTTCTAGACATTTCATAAGAATAGAATCCCATAATATGTGGCCTTTTTTGACAGACTTTGTTCATTTAGCATGATGTTTTCATGTAATCTCTTCTAATCAAGCCAGATTTAAAATTTCATCCCTTAACATAAATTTTAAACATGTTCATTTTTTGGTTTCATTTGCAGTGTTCAGATGCATTATTGTTATTTTTCATGGCCCCTTCAAATCCTTTTTTGAAATACCTAGCATATACTTTTTTTTTTTTTTAGATTATTTATTTATTTGACAGATAGAGATCACAAGTAGGCAGAGAGGCAGGCAGAGAGAAAGGGGGGAAAGCAGGCTCCATGCTGAGCAGAGAGCCCGATGCGGGGCTCGATCCCAGGTCCCTGAGATCATGACCTGAGCTGAAGGCAGAGGCTTAACCCCTGAGCCACCCAGGAGCCCCAACCTAGCATATACTTTTTAAAAAGCTCATTGTTCTATTTATGTACAGTATGAGCACATTGTGGGTTAAATAGGATTTTGTGGACTGATCTAAGAACCCAGTCTCCGTTTGTTCTAGTGTGTCTGTGACAGATGTGCATTTTATTTTATCTTTTTAAAGTTTTTATTTTATGTTCCAGTTAACGTACAGTGTAATATTAGTTTCAGGTGTGCACTATAGTGATTCAGCACTTCCGTACATCACTGGTGCTCATTACAAGTGCCCTCCTTCATCCCATCACCTATTTCACCCATCCCCCCACCTATCTCTCTTCTGCTAACCATCAGTTCTCTATAGTTGAGTCTGTTCTTTGTTTGCCTCTCTTTTCCCCTTTGTTTTATTTTTTTAAACTTCACATGAGTGAAATCATATGGTATTTGTCTTCCTCTGACTTATTTTGCTTATTAGCATTATACTCTCTAGCTCCATCCATGTCCTTGGAAATAGCAAGATTTCATTCTTTTTTTATGGCTGAGTAATCCTAGCGATAAATGTGCATTTTGAAGTTTCTAGTCATTGAATACCGAATAAAATTTTAGAATATATAATTTGGAAACTTGAGTTTTTGACCCTGTATTCCCCAATTATGGTATTAAAATGTGTTGGAGAGAAAAAAAACGCATTGGAGAAAAGAATGTTTTAACACTTTCTTTAGCAAAAGTATCATGGACATATTTGCTAATTTTTTTCATTGAATAGTACCATTCTAAAGCCTTTTTAAAAAATGTGATTTAAACATCTAATTTTTTAAAAGACTAGTTCTTTAAAGTATATTATTTTTAATTTTTTTTTTAGAGAGGAGAGAGAGAAAGAGAAAGAAGAGGTGGGTAGAGAGAGAGGGAAAGGGAGACAGAGAATCTTAAGCAGGCTCCATGCTCAGCACAGAGCCCAACACAGGGCTTAATCTCATGACTCTGAGATCATGGTCTGAACCTAAATCAAGAGTCACATGCTTAACTGACTGAGCCACCTAGGTGCCCCTAAAATATATGTTTTTTATTGAAGTGAAATTCATATAATGGAAAATTAGCTATTAACCATTTTAAAGTATACATTCAAATGGCATATAGTATATTTACAGGGTGTGCAGCGATCACTTCGACCTGGCTTCAGGACGTTTTCATTACCTGAGAGGGCAACCCATACCCATTAAGCATTCACCCCACATTTCCCCATCACCTTTTCTTCTCCCCTGGCAGCCACTAGTTTGTCTTCTCTCCCTGTCAACTTACCTGTTCTGGAAGTTTCTTCACCTGGTTCTTCTTCAAATGATACCACTGTGCAAAGTTTCTTACTCTTTATTTAAAAAAAAAACAACTGATTGCATGATTAACTGAAGATAAGAATTTTGATGGGTTGCATTGATTTTGGTATATAATAATTGTTAGCTAAATTGGGAAATTCCTGTTTTACTATATGTATGCAACATTGATTAGAAATTCTGGAATCTGTAGGGGCACCTGGGTGGTTCAGTTGGTTAAGCAGCCGACTCTTGATCTCAGCTCAGGTCTTGATCTCTCAGGGTCATGAGTCCAAGCCTCACATTGAAAAAAAAAATTCTGGAGCCTGAAAAGTTATTATGAGCCTGTAGAAGTTTTCTCAGATTACTTAATAGAACTAACATCTTATTGTTTTCTTACCCTGTTAGGATAGAGTAATCTAAGTACAGTCATTTTGATTAAAATTTGACCATATTTTGCTAGTCCTTATTAAAACGTTTCTGCTAATTTTCAGTATGAAGTTTCCTTTGGAGTAGCAAATGTATTTAGACTAAGAAATATTGATGTGTAAATATAGGCCTTTTTTGTAAGATTTAACAAGATATTTTTATGGAGTTTTTTAGTAAGCAACACAAAAACATTGGTTGATTTTAAATCATAGTAAGTAGCAAAAGTACATCAAATAGTATGTTCAAAATCTGTCTGAATTTTTCCCCAAACCTCTCACCTGTATAGCCAAACCTCTATTATTCATCTGCCTATTCAGCACTTCTTATATCAAATTCAGAAACTTCAGTGTTTAAAAGTTAAAGCTTTATTTTCTCCATCACTGACTGGCATTCTTTTGTATTCCTTTCTTTGAATAGCACTGCTAATAGGTTGATTAATTACTTTAACAGCTGTGTATCGTATTGAACATCAACTACATGCTGTAGATACTGGTCATACATAGATGAACACAGCAGATGTGGTCCCAGTGTATAGCCCTATGAAATAGATAGTAAATAAAAGATACCTAATTGTACTTTGCGTTAAGTACAATGGAGGAACCAAATTGGGGGCAGTGGTAAATAACGGGAGGGGTAGAGGAGCTCCTACTTAAGAGTGGTCTGGTAAACTTCTCTAAAAAATTCTCATTAAAACTGAGATAACCACCACCTGTCTAGTTCAAGCTTGGGAGTTTTCCTCAGAGCTTCCCTCTTACCCTCCTACCCAGTCCCAGTTAATTCTGTCTTCTGGATCTCTCAAATTTGGCTCCTCATCACTTGCTTTTGGGTACTGCCCTAGCTCAGGCCTTCACCATCTCCTGTTGTAATTACTAGAATGTATTCTGGTTGGTTCCCAGTCTTTCCACCCTTTCTTAGTTCATTCTTTACACTGCCTCATTTGCTACTTCACCTCACCCATTATTTTGAGGGAACTTAAAGACCCTCAGATATGATCGGCTCACTTTCACTTCTGTACCTTTATACTTTGTTGTTTTCATCTCCTACTGTCATCATCTAGCTAACCCCCATTCCTTAGCTCAGGAATCTCCAGGAAGCTGCCTTCTTCACTCCCTCTGTCTCTCGGGTTAAGTTAGATATACCTTTCTCATAACACTTACCATGTTGTATGCTAAGTATTTTTGTGTTTGTACATTTTGAATGTGGCAAATTTTGTCCTTATTTTATGTTCAAATTAGAGTGCTTAATACTTAGAGCAGTAGTACTGGGGTCTTGATCCCTGTGAGAATTTCATGAGCATTCTGGACCATGAACAATGTATATATTATCCACGCACAATTTTGTACCTGTTTAGTCCATCCATTGACTCAGGTAAGAATCCCTGATTTAGAATGTCTCTCTCATCCTTAAGCTTATCTGTCACTACTGCTGTCCCTTCCATTTTTCTTCTATATTCCCTTCATGCCACATTTCTTTTGTCCTGTTCAATTCTAGCTTCGGCATTTTCTGTAGGCTTGATTCCCATTCTTCTGCTCTTTTAATTCCCGTGCTCCTTAGCTCACATAAGCAGTGCCATCCTCTTGGATTAATGTTGTACTTCCTGTATCTTTGAAAGTTTTTTTTTTTTTCCCTTCCTGCTTCTGATAGTAAATTGGGAATGTTTTTACTTAATATCTTGTACATACTTAACAACTGTGTGATTGATGTTTTTGTTAAGAGGCACAGCTCTCAGAAGCATCAGACTTACGTATCTAAGGAGATCTAACCTATGCTTCATGAACAAATTACAATAAAACTTCATACGACTATTTCCCAAGTTCCCAGTATACCACAAATGAATTAACATTAATACTTTATCAGCTTTGTCTATAGATGAGAATTTTTATCAGGCTAGGCAAAATTTTCAAACATTATTTTTAAACCTTATTGAGAAAATACTCCAAATTATGTTTATCTCCCATACAAGAAAGATTTGTTTTTTTCTAATGGAAGTACATTGGGAAAATAACTGAGGTATAGATTAAATAAAAATAAATTCTGAGTTGGGGATATTTTTTCTATGTGCTGCGTGTATGTGTGTTTGTGTGTTTCAGTTGAAGTAAAATTGTACACACAGTGCTTACTAATATTGGTGATTGCTGTAGTTTTGATTGCATTCAGTTGCATGTCAGAAGCTAAAGCAATGAGAAAGTGTTTCCTTTCTTCTACCTGGAGGAATTTTGAGATGACCGTTAACCTCAGCAAAGTGGCTCATGCCTTCATGGGGTTTGATGATAAAGCTCTGTCACTGTGTTTGACATCAGCAAACTAGTATATCTGGTTTAGAGCCCCAGTGTACCATCTGATAATACATTTAATGAAGCATTATTGAATTTTTTAATGCCACCTTAAGGCCAGTTCTATGCATAATAAGATTTACTTTTGAGTAACTTATTAATGTAGTTATTGCATTTGTTCTATCTAGTTATTTCTACATTTGACAAAGCAGGTTAGTATTGTAAAGAATTTTGAGACTGTATTGTTGTAAAATAACAGCAAAGTAGATCATTGCTTTTTATGGTATTTGTCATTATGGTTTTATTTTACTTTCTTTGAGCAGGAAGTCATAAATCATTTTTCTACTGCTGATTAGTGATATTCATGTGGAAATTTGAGTTGATAGCAGACTACCTTATGGCAGCCAGGACTTGAGAAGAGGAAAGATCTAATTGTAAAATTACTGAAAATAACTATACAGAAGTATTAGGAAATTGTATTCCTAATATACTTTAGAACTAATCATATTACATAGTGACTAATCTTTTTTTCCAAGCTCATTTTTAGAGTACCAGATCATTTTGATTCCATCATATATAAGAATTTGGACCTCATTGTCTATATGAATGATATATAAACGGTATTACTCTGTTCCATAGGGTCAAGAAAAATATGGATTATTAAATGTAACAAAAATAACTGAAAATGGGAAAAAGGTTCGGTAAGTACAAAAACCATTAAGGTTCTGACATGTTTTATTTGATTGAAATAAATAAAAGCTATGAGTATGTTATATTCTAGTAGAAATGATTAAAAGTTTCATAAAAAGTCAAATAATTTTCAAATTTCAAATTTTCTAAAACGTATGTAGTATTGTTACGAAATGTATGAAAGTCTTCCTTTGTCTTGACATATTTTTTAAGGTAATATTAAATGCAGGTGGGATAAAGCAGAGAATTCTGAGCAAGCATTAGCTTCATTTGAAAAAATTTTTTCAGGGGTGCTTGTGTGGCTCAGTCGGTTGGGTGTCTACCTTTGGCTCAGGTTGTGATCCCAGTATCCTGGGGTTGAACCCCGCATCAGGCTGTTTGCTCAGTGGGGAGCTTGCTTTTCCCTCTCTCTCTGCCCCTCCCCCTGCTTATCCTCATGCGCTATCTCTCAAATAAGTGAAATATTTAAAATAAAAAGTAAGTAATTTGTTTCAGTAAGCATTAAGTGTACACAGTAGAACAATAAAATATACAAAATATTTAGCCAAAAATCAGTCACCTAACCATGATTTCCATTATCCAGAGGTCTAGTTAAGTGAATAAGATGTAGTGTTTTCCTTGAGATAGATGATATATATATATTTCTATATACATGGTTAATTTTTTTAATATATGTATTTTAAAGATTTTATTTATTTGAGAGAAAGAGTGCAAGCGTGCACATTGGAGGGAAGGGTTAGATGGGGAGGGAGAGAGAATCTTGAGTGGATTCTGAGCTGAGTGCCAATCCCAACACAGGGCTAGCTCTCACAACCTTGAGGTCATGACCTGAGCCAATGCTCAAATAGCTGAGCCAGGCAGGCACCCCTGCATAGATTAATTTTTTAAACACAGTCTTTGAACAGTTTTATTTTGGAGATGGTTCTATTTTGTTGCATGTGGAGCCGCCACATTGTTTCTAACTGCTCCGTGGTTATATACCGTGTAGCTGTGTCCTAGTTATTTAGCCATATGGTAGGTAAATATGCCCGTCTGTTGCTAGACATTTAGAATGTTTACATTCTTTTGCTATTGCAAACAGTATTATACTTAGATCTTACATAGTTCATTTGCAAGTATATAAATATCCCTGTTGAATAGATTTTACAAAAGTGGAATTGCTAAGCTATATGCAGCAGTCATTTTGATAGTGTTCTAAATTATGCTCTAAGGCATTGAATCAGTTCATACTTCCAGAAGCAGTGGATTTCTCCACACCTTTGCCAGTTCAGTATGTTGTCCGCTTTTGTTATCTTTGCTAATAGAGATTAGAGAATGATATTTTTCATTTGTATTACTTTGCAGTGTGGTAGAGTATCCCAAGACATTTGTGTGTCATTTTTTGTTGGTGAATTGTCAGTTCATCCCCTTTATCTGTTGTCTTTGGTGTTGTTGGCTTTTTTGGTTGATGTGTGGTACTTCCTGATGAATTAAGGAAATGAACTCTGTAGGGTGCCTGGGTGGCTCAGTGGGTTAAGCCTCTGCCTTCTGCTCAGGCTCTTGGGATTGAGCCCCATATCAGGGTCTCTCCTCAGCAGGGAGCCTACTCCCCGCCCTTGCTTTCCTGCCTACTGTGATCTCTCTCTGTCAAATAAATAAAATCTTAAAAAAAAAAAAAAAAGGAAATTGTAAGCAAGTTTCATTTTCCCCAGTTTTTAAGAACTGCCAAAATGCTATGATTTTATAGTCAACAGAGATCAGCCTGTTGTGTAAAGAAGAGTTTGAAATTTACATATAGTTAAGTTTTTAAGATTTTCTTTAACGGAACTGTCTTTGTCACATTTTAGTACTTGAAAATTTTTCTTTTAAGTGCTCTGGAATACCTTTACAAATACTGCAGTTATTTGTTCCTTAAATTGTTCCATGGGTGAAGTCACTTGTGAATGGAGTCTGTTTTTCTTCTTTCTCCCTTTTGGGCATGTGTAGTGTAGATAGTTCTTTGGCCACTTTCTCTGTTTTCATTGTTGTCGTTTTTCCTGTGGTAATTAGTCTTTTAGATTTTCTACTTCATTTGGAAAACTTTAGGTGATTTATGTTTTCCTAACAATATCATCCATTTCATCATCTTTAAATTTATTTATGTAGAGTTGAGCAAACCAGTTTTTAAATTTCCTGTCTATTAGTGGTTCTCAAACATTTTGATCTGAGGACCCCATTAAAAAACTCTTAAAAATTATTGATTAACTTTTGCAAAATGCAAAGAACTTTAAAAAATTAAAAAAATAGTTCTTGTATTTTTTTGTAAACATATAATGTATTATTAGCCCTAGGGATACAGGTCTGTGAATTGCCAGGTTTACACACTTCACAGCACTCACCATAGCACATACCCTGCCCAATGTCCATAACCCCTACACCCCCCACCTCAACTCTCAGTTTGTTTTGTGAGATTAAGAGTCTCTTATGGTTTGGCTCCCTCCCGATCCCATCTTGTTTTATTTATGATTATTGCAAAGAACTTTTGTGTGTATAGTTTATAGCTGTAGATTTGAGAAGTTAAAACTGAGAAATTTCAAGTTTTTTAATTCTTAAAACTGATAACCCATTATATGTTAATGCAAGTAACATTTTTATGAAGAAAAAACCCCTGTGTTTCCAATACAGAAAATTTCCATGAGAGGTGTGGCATTGTTTCACATTTTTGCTGATGTTTAATATTTGGCTTAATGGAAAACAGCTAGAGCTTCATCTCTGCTGGCAGTCAGTTTCTGTGACACATTATTTTGGCTGAAGTGTATATGAAGAGAATCCCCCCTTTCATATATAAAGTTGGAAAAAGGAGGAGTGTTCTAATACTCTTCTTAGATAAGTGCGTGTATTTTTCTGTTACACCAAAATGCCACAAGTTAAGACTGAGAAAAACTGTTAGTGAACTTTTCATACTTAGTTACCTCAAAATCCATTAGTCTGGGGCACCTGCGTGGCTGAGTCAGTTAAATGTCTGCCTTTGGCACCTGGAATCCCAGGATTGAGTCCCACCTTGGGCTCCCTGCTCAGCAGAGAGTCTGTTTCTCCCTCTGCCCCACACCCTGCTCTTGTGCTCTCAAGCTCTTTCTCTCAAATAAATACATAAAATCTTAAAAAAAAAAAAAAATCCATTGGTCTGTGGTGCATTTTACTATCTTTACCTGTACATAATTTTGTAGCATCTTGGAGATCATTTGGAAAACACTGGTTCACTAAGTTTGCTGATTTTTCAAATGTTGACATATTTTACAATATCGAAGAATCACAAATCAGTAACATCATCAGAGGAGTCATTAGATATTGGAAAATTGTCAACCTCACAGTGGCAGATATGCCAAGTTTTCCAAAATTCTGTTTTCCCTTTGAAAGCTTCAATTTTTTGTCAACAAATACTATCATTTAAATGACAGACTCACTTCATTTATTTTTGATATAATGTCTAACTGCCAAATACACAAGTCTGAATAACCATAGTGTGGCCGTCAGTCATTTTTATTTTTTTCCAGGAAAAAAATGTGACTAATTCTGCTCACAACTCAGGTACACAAGAACTTCAGTCTTTGAGGCAGCTGTTGTTAATTCAGTATTAAAATATCCAATATTTTTAGGTACATTGACTAGTTCTACAGTTTTCTTAATTTTGAAAATTAAATTCAAAAAGTTTATTTAAAGTGGAAATATACTTATTTTAGCATTTTTCAGAGGAGGGAGTTAGAAGATGTTCTTTATAGAAATAGAAGATTGAGTATAAAATAAACTTAAAAATAAATCCCTTCAAAATATCTTAAGAGCCACACGAAACAAAATAATAAGAGGAAGATGTAACAAAATGATAACAAGGCCCAAGCATGTATCAGTGTCAGTAAATGTAAATGGACTCTCTTCCTCTGTTGAAAGATAAAGATGTTCAGATTGAAGCACAAAACAAAACCCACCTAAATATTATATATAAAAAGGACATCAGAAAAATCATTTCAGGGGCACCTGGGTGGCTCAGTTGTTAAACACCTGCCTTCGGCTCAGGTCATGATCCCAGGGTCCTGGGATCCAGCCCCACATCAGGCTCCCTGCTCAGCGGGAAGCCTGCTTCTCCCTCTCCCACTCCCCCTGCTTGTGTTCCCTTTCTCGCTGTGTCCCTCTCTGTCAAATAAATAAAATCTTTAAAAAAAAAAAGATTCAGAAAAGTTAAAAAAAAAACAGGCATGTCAAAACCATGAATAAATTTACAGTAAAGATCTAATCATTAAGAATAGCCATTCACCAAATAAGTAGCATTAACAACCGTAAGCAAAACCAACAGGAAATAAAAGGAAAAATACTCAATAGTAGTAAACTTTATTTCACTTTTTTTTTTAATTAAAAAAAATTTTTTTTTTTTAATATTTGACAGAGATCACAAGTAGGCAGAGAGGCAGGCAGAGAGAGTGAGAGGGAAGCAGGCTCCCTTCAGAGCAGAGAGCCTGATATGGGACTCGATCCCAGGACCCTGAGATCATGACCTGAGCTGAAGGCAGCGGCTTAAACCACTGAGCCACCCAGGCGCCCCCTTTATTTCACTTTTAATGCATGAAGTTCAAGTATACATAGAAAATAACAAAGTAGGTCTAATTGATAGTTAGTAAATTCTACATTCTGAAAGTGGAGAACTCCTTTTGAGTGCCCATAGAGTTTTCACAAAACTGTCAGTATGTTTGGCAGTAAGGTATGCATATATGTATTTGACATTCATTTTAGCCTTCCAACAATTGAATTCCCTTATAAGGTAAATATTGGTTGTTTCTAGAATGTGGATTGAAGGAGAAGAAATGGGACCTTTCTTTTTATACATTTTTATATTTAGAGTTTATATATTTATATATATATATATATAATAACTTAGACAATTAAAAAAAAACCCTCAGCTTAATAACCTCATGATCAGTGAGTATGTAATTTATTGTACCTAGTATCTCCCATTTACATAGTGTAACCTTATCAGGGGAAGGGCGATAACCAAGAAATATAAAAATAAATATAAATAAAAATCAATCTGTGTATGTTGTTATAAACAAATATATAAACATATAAATATAAAATATAGAACAAAAAATACAAACTTATAAAAGAAACGTCATCTTAGTGACCTCTGATCAATGGGTATGCAATTTATTATACCTACTATCTACTTAGGTGCCTAGTATCTCCCACTTACCTGGTATAGCCTTATTAGGGCAACGGAGATAACCAAGAAATATAAAATAATCTGTATCTATAAAGAATTAGATGAGGTGGACACATTTGCCTGATTTTTAATCTTGAATAATTCTTGCCAAATACAGAGTCAATTCATGTTCCTTCAAAGTAGTTTGGTACCTTTGGCCACAAGTATGCTGGATTACCACATGAACATAATTAGGTATATAGTTATTCTGATAAGTTGTCTCATTAGCTTCATTTGTTTGGGGGCCTTTATGGTCCATTTGGGACCATACAATGAATGTAATTCCATTAGCAGTATATCCTCAATAAAAACAATTAGAATGTCAATAATGAACATAAATTGTGGACAACATTGATAACTAGATTATAATATTTTAAATTTGGTTGGAAAAACTGAATAGCAAAGCTCTAGTTGGTTCTCTTTATAATTACAGAAAGAACTGGTTGTCTTCTTGGGCCGTGTTGCAGGGTTCATCTTTACTCTTTACCAAAACTCAAGGAAGCAGCACAAGTTGGGTAAGTATTTCTTCTCTCTGAAGGCTTTACACATTTAAACTACGTGGATGGTATCGTACCTGAATTTCACAAAGTATTTCAGAATCCTAGCTAGCTACAGCTGGTATGCAAATAAAAGTAAATGAAGTTTTTTAAAAGATGCACTTTGACTTGAAACAAAAGAGGAAGGCTAGTTAGAAGTTTGATTAATTGTATTATTAAAATCAACAAAGTCTATTTTATCCATTGAACTGAAAGATAGGGTTACTACTTGGACATTATAGAACAAAATAGATCTCTTGAATAAGCTCCAGGGTATTACAGGTTTCCCCTGCTGTCCGAAAGCAGGGTGTGCTCTTCTGAAACCTTTGTGAAGCAAAGAAGCAGTTATCATTAATCTATATGGGAAAATTTTTGAGCATTCCCAGACTGCGCCCCCCCCCCCCCAAGAAAAAAACCTCTTTTAGGCTTTTCTGATACCTTAGGATATATCTTGCTAACAGATGCACCAAAGGAGCTAAAACACAGATGCTCACACAGTTAAAACTGTGGTACTGACATGTTGAGTGTGGTTTCCTGAAAAGGAGCTTGGTGGACCACTTTTGCTGTTCAGGGTGCGTGCTGGCTCCATAATTGCTCGCAGCACAGCATATGCTGAACACTGTTTTCACTTTTCACCTTTTTTAGTGAAAGTGAAAATACTCATCAGATTTGTTTTGGTTAGCAAAAGCAATAATGTCAGTGTTTCGTAGAAGCAAAGTGGTGTGATGTGAACTTTCGAAAAGCAGGGGATGCCTATAAAGCTTTCTTGTGCTTGTGACTTGGCTAATTCAGCTATTTAGTTAGAAAATAAGCAAAGAAATATGCAGGCCCCACCTTGAATTGTGATCTGATCTTTGGATACCTGTCAGTGATTCCAGTGTCCGTATTTGTAGATAATGTCAGCCCGCTTTCAGAAGAATAAGTAAATGTCCCATTACGCATGGGATTTTGAAGTTTTTTTGTGTATCTGAATGTTTACTATTATTACTCTTCGGTTAATTTGTAAAACAAATACTAAAAACTATAATTTGTGACATGTAACAGCTAACACTTTTTGAATGCTTCATGTATCAGGTACTGTTCTAAGGGCAGAAGATTAGGTATATATTACCCTCTTAAGTCTGATATAGCTACTGTTTATCATCCCCTGTTTCCCTTTTGTAGTTGAGAGAATGAGGTATAAAACAGTTAAGGAGCTTGCTGAATTTTGTATAGCTAGTACTAAGTGGCAGATCTAGGTAGCATTTTGTCTCCAGAGTCCATGCTCTGGATATTTTAAAAAAATTTTGGTAATTGAATTTGAAAGGGCAGTGCTTAAATAAAATTTAAAATGAAATCAATCTAATGTCTGTAACTTGCTTTATATCCTACCTTAACCAATATTATCTTATATTTACTGAGTTGCTTTAAAATTAACAGGACCTATGGACCTTACATTTGATGAAAAAAATCAATTTATAAAATTCAAGCAAATTCTACTCATCTGCATTTATAATGCAACCATTTAACATTCTTCTGAGCCAGGAATGCCACAGAGCATGTTAGTCCACAAATACTTTGATGTGGCAGCCCCCAAATTCTCTGGATTGGGCAATAAAATGAACATTCTAGAATGATTCTTCTGTTTTGCTTTACCTTTGATTTGCTTCATTGTTTAGCCAGTACAGTGGAACTGACCTGTAATATGCTTTCCATATTTAAAGATTGAAATTTTGGTTTCACTTATCTTAAATTGATAATTATGTGTTTCTCCTTTTTACCCCCTGAGGTAAAGCATATGGTACTTTCATTTGTGTTAATGCATTCCTACAGGGTTATGTAACTATTTCTTCCTACTTGTGGCTCAACTTCTGTTTGAAATTGAGTGCAGGAAATGAATGAAAGAAGAAGAATGGAGAACAGTTAGAAATTAATAAATTTAAAAAAGTACCCAAAGAAAGTTGGATAATGGGCATTTATTTGATAATTTCTGATACTTAAGGATTGGAAGTTGTGGTATGTACAGATAAAGTAGAGCATTATAGTAAGAGGCATCATTTAGGTAGGCAAGTTTGTATGCTTTTAAAAGAAAATGGAAACTTCTTTTTAAATGGGAAGATGCTGATTGTTAGTAGAGGCTGGTTGCATTTTTTTAAGGTTTTCACTCTTGAGGGTTTTACATAATTGAGAACTCCTAATTAAATCTGATCCTGACAAAGGGTGTGAGGTGTGTCTGTTCATCAGCCAGAGTTGTGTCACTTTGTTGCCATGTGGCAGTAGGGAAGCAGAGTTTAAAATTCACTGAGCTAGCCAGTTTGGAAATTGTAGAATTCTTAATGCGTTTTTAATTTTGGAGATTCCTTCAGTATTTGAATTTTTGCCTTTAAATGAAATTGTGAATCATACAATATATTATCATTTCGGATTAGTATAAATAAAATATAGTCATACTGTATTTATCGTCTCAGTAAAAACTAAACAAATGTGGGAGGTGACAAAATGCTTGGTTATGCAGTCAATTCTTAATTTTTGTTTTATGACATATTTAATGATCAGACTTTCTTGCTTTTTCTTTCCATATGTAACGCTTATGAAGGGAATGAAAACTAATTTAAATGGTCTAAGTAAAAGCTAGTAGGATTATTCAATAAAAAGTATATGAATGTATCTAATGTATTTTGGCATTATACATCATTCATAAATATTAAAAATTGGTGAAATATGTGAGAGACTTCTTAATTAACTCTGTAATTAGGATTTTTAAAAATGATTTGGAAGAAGATCATAGTTTTGTTTCTTTGCTCAGTCACCAAGTAAATTTATTGTAGGTAAAATGTATCCTGTTTGTATAGTGAAATCACACCTGAGGATGGGATTCTAAAGACTGGTATCAAAGCCAAAAAAACAGAAATCACCTATAAGTGAAAATTGTCCTTGAGTATCTCTTAGGAAGGTGTTAGAAGTTGATCTGTAGCAGAGCCATTTTTTACCTTTGAGGTTGGAAGAGATTGCTTTTCCTCCAGTTGAATTTGGTTTATGTTGTTGTTATTATGATCATTATTATTAGTTTGAGTTTGGTTATATTAAGGTTGCAGAAGTTTGGTTCTTTAAAAATTATTTTTCATACGTAGTATAAAACCTACACCTCAGTCCACTTGAAAAAAGAGCGGTTCAAATCTTTTGCTCACTCCAGAGCATATATTCATTGATTGAAGACTGAGCAAAATCATCCACACTATTTGAAGTTGTTTTTGTTTTTAAATAATTCATGCTTTGTATTTTAGTTTTGGTTCCACGGATATTAATATTGGGTAAAGAAAATGTACATATGCAGCTTGCAACTCGAGCATGTAAGATACATTTTACATAGATGCTGTATCATCCCGTAAGCCGGTCTTTCTCCTTTAGGCTGGTTACATTCCAGTTGTTTGCTGTGTAATATTATCTACTGGATTGTGGTATCAGTACCATAAATTATACTTGCTTTTTTTCTTACTTTATTTCACCAGTTTGTTCAACAGACATAAAAACCTGTTTTGTTCTAGGCATCGTGTTAAGTTTGGAAGTTTAGAAGTAAGTAACATGGTCTCTGTCTTCATGGCTTACACTGGAATGGGGAAGACCGACAAGGGCATGGTGACAATAGGACATGACATATATTGTGCTCCCTTTCAGATATCATTCATCATATGCCTTGAGTATTAAAAAAATCACCTCACAAATATCACTAGTTATTCAGATTTACTTATACGTACTTCAGAACTTCTAAAATTTGTCTCCTTTTTGGGTCGGATAATTCTTTCTTCTGGAGGCTCTCCTATAAATGGTATGGTATTTAGCAGGAGACAGAAGCATCCCCACCTCCAGTTGTGACAACTACAAACGTCTCCAGACATCGTCGGATGGCCTCTAGAGGACAAAATTGCCCGTGGTTGAGAACCACTGTCCTGGAGGAAGGGGAAGGCAAATTGGATGGTAGGGCCACTCCCCGGAGAGGACTTAGAAAGGGATACCAGAGGCAGGTCACAAGGAGGAAGCTCAGGGTTTTCTGAGTAGTGGGCTGAGCAAGGTGGCAGTGGGCCTGATGTGATTCTCCCTATTACCCCTCATGTCTTCTGTTGTGATTATAGGCTAAGGCAATTATGGTTAATGTAATTTCTAAAAAACATTCACCTTAAAAATCAACTATGAATTTATGTAGTAGGAGTCAGAAGATATCCTCCTGAGATATAAATGCGAGGGCCTTTATAAAAATATTTGGAAGTTAAGCTTTGTGTCGTGTCTGCTTGTAGAATTGTATTTGTGTCCCATTTGGTTCCATATGCTTTTCTCTTGTGTGTCATTTTGCCGTTGTGCATTATTATGACATCATCATTTTCTTCCCTTTCTCCATCAAGTCATTCTGCCAACAGGGCTCAGTCTCTGAGCTCTTGCTTTCGCTGCTTTCTTCTTGGAAAAATTCTGTCAGTCGACGGCCTGCATATGTAAAATCTGCTCCTGTTTCAGCTGTCACTGTATGTGTTCTTGTTGCATGCCCCTTGCCACAATAATCCCATTTTCTTTGCCTTGAATACGTTGGAGGGTGTATGATAGAGTGGGACTAGAGTTTGAAAAAGGATGAATAACAAACACAAAATTTTGCCAACCGTATTGAATGCATTTTTTACCAGCATTCTGTGTCCTATCGTTGTACTTGTATTTGGTTGCTCTGTCATACTTGGTTAGTTGTTTGTATCTTAGCTTATAGCTAACCATTGACAGAGCATGTGATGGCAACAAGTTCAGTTCAGTTAAATGTGCACATTTGAGTTTTATAACTTTTGAGATATGTCATTTTTACTCGAAAACTAACCTTTGCCCATTGTAGCTTTATGGTTAATTAAATGTTTTTTGAATGACGAAAGTACTTAAGAAGGCCAAGACTTTGTAGAATAGTTAAAATTTTTGTGATTGTTATTATGATTCCACTAATGAAAATTTAATATAATATCCTAAACTTTGTTTTGATTTCACTAATAAATTCAATATACTATCCTAAATGTTGTTTTGTTACAACAAGTACATTATTTAAGACCACGTTGCTAGCCGAAAAGATGAAGTAAAAGGGAACAGATGAAGTCGAACCATTTACTAAATGCGAAGCTACTGAGTAGTTATTGACATTATAAATAGTGCATAAGATTTCACCAGGTTGATGGGTAAGATCCATTTCCAATGACAAACATAATTTTACTTGAAAATACTTTAAGAAATGAAATTTCCTATAACAAATCTTTGACCTTAAGGTTACAATTCATTAACCCTTTAAGATTTTAAAACCTCTAAACCTTTCAGTAAATAGGAATGCTATTTTCTATTCTTAGTTAAGGGACTAAACAAAAATTTAACTTAATGATGGCAAGATACAGAGTAAGTCTATATTTAACATAATTTTCTGCTACTTGCTAATCTTTTTTCCTTATCTGGTTAATAAAATGTAAAAGCTTGCTAAGTGCTTTTTCTTTTCAAACTGCCCATGTCAGCTCCCTTCCTATTCTTTTCACAGTTCCTTATTAAATTGGTGAGGCTTTATTAGCATCTGGCTTTAGTTATAATTTCTAACAAAGGCTGAATTAAAAGAATATGGATCTTAGAGTTTTCTATTTTTATAAGTTACTGTTGTTGACAACATAAATAGTCGATAAGGAAATACTCTTTCCTTATCGGCACAGAATCAGGTTTAGAGAATGTTTATTAGGGGGAAAAGCACTTGATATCTGTAGGTATCCAGATTAATTTTTGTTTTGTGGCATAATCCATAAATATGGCAAATCCAGATATTATTTTTACATATGTGAGAATATTGCCTTGCCTTTTTGAACACATCATTTTACCTAGTCATGTATAGTCTAGGATCAATTCCAAGAAATAAAATTGCTAAAACCAAACAAAACCAAATAATTAAATAGTCTGTAAATTTGCAAATACAGTATTAACCATTTTCCCTCTCTAGGCTTTATTCCACTTTATACTCAACTTGCATATGAAGGCCCCATACTGTATGAAAAAACATGGATTTTTGTTATTATTATGTTCAGTTAGCCAGTATATAGTACATCATTGAAAACAGAGGTTTTCATCTAACTTCTGGAATTTTTTTTTTTCTGTACTGATGGGTGAAAAAAGATTTGTGTGGCTTTATTTTATGTTTTTCTTATTAGATGGAAGTTGAGCCATTTTATTTCTGTTTCTATGAACAATATGTTCATGTCTTACAGACATTTCAATTTTAAAGTGGAAATTGTGATTTTATAATAAAGACAGAAATTTGGAGTAATCACCTATTTGGTTTATTGTTAATAATTGGTCTTAAATCTTTTTGATATGCACATGTACATGAACATCACAAAGGTTTTTCCTTTTTTCTAAAATGAAGTTTGGGAGTAATCAGTCCAAGCCAGAGTTCACAGTGGACCTAAAGGGGGCGACAGTGGAGATGGCTTCGAAGGATAAATCCAGCAAAAAGAATGTATTTGAGGTAATACATTTGTTTTCTAAGTATGATTCACATTCTTAACCATTACTTGGATGTTCTTCTTTTTGAATTCTTTTGAGTTGTATTTCAATGTGACTGATTAAGGGAAAGGTGGTCATTAAGCCAGTTTGGTATCATAATTTAAGAAGAAGCTGGCATGAAGAGTTTGGCTTCATTTGCATAAGTCATTGGATCTCAGACTGTAGATGAAGAGCCTTTGTTCCGTAATCGTGCCTTTCCCTACTGACAATAACAAGGGTATGGTTTTGTTTGGATCTCTGGATGGCTCAGTCAGTTAAGTGTCTGCCCTCATCTTAGGTCATGATCCCAGAATCCTGGGATTGAGCCCCACATCAGGCTCTTACTCAGTGGGTAGCCTGCTTCTTGCTCTCTCTGTTCCCCCTTACTGTGTTCACTCTCTCTCTGACAAGTAGATAAATAAAATCTTAAAATGGTGGAGGTGGTGGTTTCCTTTACCTGCCAAATCTAATACTGGAAAATAAATTGAGACCTTTCCATTTTGTCATTAACACCCCACCACCACCACCACCGTAGGAGCACCTGGGTGGCTCAGTCTGTTAAGGGGCTATCTTTGGCTCAGGTAATGATATCAGGGTCCTGTGATCAAGCCCTGTGTCTGGCTCCCTGCTCAGCGGGGAGTGGGCTCTTCCCTCTGCTCTCCCCTCTGCTTGTGCTCCCTTGTGCCCTCTCTATTGTCTTTCTCAAATAAATAAAAAATAAATAAATAATACAGTCCCCCCCCCCCTCCTCCCTGTAATACAGGATTCTGTATCAGTTGTTTACTGCAGCGTATCAGACTACCTCAGGATTTAGTAGCTTAGGAAAAGAACCGTTCTGTTTGTTCCGTTTGGCCTGTGCTCAGCTGAGTGATTCTGATCTCAACGTGGGACCATTCATGAGGCTTTAGTCATTCAGTGGCTCACCCGGATCTGGATGGTCTAGTTCACGTGTCTGGTATCGGTGCCAGCAGTTTGCTAGGCCTCCTCCTTTAAGATCTCTCCCTCAAGGATTCTGCCCCAGGCTTCTTCAAAAGGCAGTGCCAGGCTTCCAAGAGGATGAGCGTGGAAGCTACGACACTTCCCTTCCAATCACACATCATTGTATTCTGTTGGCTAAAGCAGTCAGAGGGTCAGCTGAGTATTCAGGTTTGTGGGGAAACAGAGCCCTCCTGTTGATGGGGGCGCGATAAAGGCACACTGCAGAAGGGGGGGGGGTGTATATGGAGATGAGAGGAATTTTTCAGACTGTCTTTGCAAACAGTCTTCCAGAACCCAGCCTTCCTCTATAACCTCATGTGTACATCCTTTCCTGTCTTGTTCATGAGTTGCTTGTTTCCAAGTGAAACCTAGGTTTTCCTGCTGTGTTTTTTATTCTTTATTAGTACTGACCCATGGCAGCCTCTGCTTGTCAGGTATTACCTCTCTTCCGGGACCCATCAGAAATGCTACCACAACACCGGTGCTGCCTTTTCATTTATGCTTTTAAAATAGCATTTAATTTAGTGTACCTTACGTTACCATCATCTGTAAATGACTCGTCCCACTAGATGATTATTTTTTTTTTAAGCAGAGAGACTGTATTTTTCTTTATCTTTAAGGAAGAACCTCTAACCGAGATTATTTTATGTGCAGTGAATATTTAGTATTGGTTGACTGGCTTGACTCACTCTCTTGAAAGAAGTACAAGAAAGGAAGTCAGTGTTTCTTGAATTAGCCTTGCAGTTTCAATACGTGATTTCAGAGTGAAAACAAATCCATGGTCAAATAAATGTAGTTAGTGGTATAGATGTTTTTCTTTCCTTAAAAAATCAGAGCACCCTGGAATATCAAAGCCCTGAGACATTTTGAGGGCGAGAATCTTGTTTAGCTTTCTTTAATCTAGTATTTCCCAAATAAATATCATATAACTTTTTTTTTTCCTTTTTCTTTCTTTTTTTTTTTTTTTTTTTGGTGGAATACCTTTTTTAAACATTACTTTAGAAACTGTGTTTGAGGCATATGTCTCAGAATGTTGTTTGGGAAACATTGCCGTATGTTCCACAAGGAAGAAAAATAAACAGTTACCAGCCAGAAAATAGGAGGAATCCTTTCTCTTAATACCTCAAAATTTTTCCTCAATCCAGTGTAAGGAACTTTGAACCAAAGAGATTATACATAAATTAGTTTCTGCCCTCATATAGAATAATACATAGTATCCCTACATGAGTTAGCTCATGATTTGACACAATTTAGTACTTTCTGCCCAAAAGTGATATAACATTTATTGTCTGGGCCTTCTCTTTGTATTAGGCTGTTATATTTATTTGCCTGTTAAGTAGGAAATAATGAAAGTTTTAACACTATCATATATTTTTTTCTATATTTAATTTTAACTGGAGAGAGAAAAACACATAAAAATATCACATTTTATTTCTTTACAAATGAATTTTGTTTCAGTTGTAATGGAAAATGCACAGCTTTGATACTTGAACTAATTTTTTAATGATACAGTATGCTAGATTTCAGCAAGGTTTATGGCATTTGTGTGTTGGAATTTGGGACCCTTAAATTATTAGATTTTCATTGAGAATTTTTTGTGAGGAAAACTTCATGTTTTATAAAATAATTCCTCTGGGGTTATTTTATATTAAAAGGTATTTCATTGCTATGCATTAATCTTTCATCACTCAGTATAATATGGCATCTAGTCTTCTGCCGGTGGTTTTGTGGACTTTGGCTTGAATATATTCATTTATTTAGGGGCTCCTGGCTGGCTCAGTCAGTGGAACATGCGACTCTTGATCTCGGGATTGTGAGTTCAGACCCCACATGGGGTGTAGAGATTACTTAAAAATAAAATCTTAAAAGTACATATTTTTTCATTTATTTGGTTGGAAGCACTAACCATCTCTTTTTTTTTTTTCTCTTTCTCTCTAAAGCTGAAGACCCGTCAAGGAACAGAACTGCTAATTCAGTCTGATAATGACACTGTTATTAACGATTGGTTTAAAGTTCTTAGTAGTACTATCAGTAATCAGGTATGGGTTTTGACTTATGTAAATTTTTTTTTACTTCAGAGCTATTTTTCTTTTCTGCATTCTAATTGGTTATTGCATATCTGGTTTCCAGTTTATATGCGATAAACACTTCTTTAATATGTATATTGACAAGAGGTGGGAAGGGAAATGGTGGTTTAGCAATTCCTTGGGGCTGGTAAATGATTTAATATTCTCAGTTATATAATACTTGCTGGTAGTGGATTTTAAATAATTTTCCCATGAGGCATTGGTCTAAAAAGAAGTAATTCAAGAAGAGGGACACAAACCGTTCCTAGTACATAGTATTTATTCAATGAATAGTACTGTTGGGAACAGTACTATTTGGTGGAGACAGGCCCTAGGTAGAGGTGTGAAATGAATAAAGCTGTAGTTTCTTCATGAGCACATTTTCTTTCCTTGTGATAGCTCTTTAGCTACCCCTGGAGGTGTTCTAGTTCTACCCTGTCCCCCAGCCAGGGAGGTGTTCAGTACCCTCATGTTCCTGGTAAATTAACCTCTTATGTGTGTGTATAATGTGTGTGTGTATGTGTGTATATATATATGTGTGTGTGTGTGTATATATATATATATATATATATGTAGTAGATACATAATGTTATATAATATATGTAGTGTATATGTATAACAAGCAAAAAGAACCTCCAGCTTATATTCTGCTGTTAGTAAAAGCAGGAAGAAACAGATAGGGGATGTACTTTTTGAGACTATTTTCTTGTCCCTCACTATAGGGGGACATGACTCCTGACTAAGGATCATGTATTAGTGACAAAAAGGAAAATGAATACTTACGGGAGTGTGTTATGATTTTAAACTAAACAGATTGAAGAAAAGTTGGGAATCACAGGCTTTACTGGAGAGTGAGAGGTCTTTCAGAGATTGTAGGTGAAATCTTGGGATGAGGTTTGTGATCTTACTGAAGTATTCTACCTCTGTGGGTTTCGTGTTTTCACTTATAAAATAGAAACGTTGGGTTTGATTTTTTTCCAAGTATCCTTTTAAACTCCAAAGTTCTTATGGTGTACTCAGTTCAAAACAACCAGATTTGGAATCTTGAGTATCAACTCATCCTCCTCTTTTAACTCTTCTAGCCCATTATTTACCCATCGATGTAAATATTATTCTTCTGCAGTTTGTAATATTGAGTATTTCTGAATCTTGTCTCTTCCTTTCCATTTATTCCTGAAACCATCATCAGGATCTTATATGTTAGACAAGAGTCACTTCCTAAACAGTTTTTCTTATTTCATCCCCCACCAGTCTGTTCTTAATAGCATTGCTATATGAAACTTCTAATGTTAACTTTATAATCCTCTCCTGCTCAGCAAAGCTTCTGTGACTCTCATTAAAATTCAACAACCTGAGCCTGATCTATCTTTTCAAATGTACCTTCTGTTCTACCTAATATGGGCTTTCCACTCTAGTCATTGTAATCTATTCCCAATCCCCTGAAAGCAAGTATGGCTGCATTCATTTAACACATGTGGGAGTGCTTTGCCCTGGAGATAGAGCAGCATGCAACCAGGTGCTACACCTTTCTGCGTGGAGTTTACAGCCAAAGGCAGAAGATGACTGGAGACAGACAGCTGAGCAGTTAATACAATGAAATGTGATGAGGTTTATGATGGTGAGGGGTATACGACTTACTACTTAGGTAACCTAGTGTTAGGGTCCAGGAAGGCTTTGCAGAGAAAGTGTTTTTTGTTTTGTTTTTAATTGAAGCCCATAGGATCAGAGAATAAGCCCATCTGAAAAGAGAGTAACATATTACTATGAAATTTAAAATATTTACTGTTTACAGAGTAGCAAAAGATACTGTAGAAATATGCACAATAAATGTAGAAAGATGCATGAGACTTCCACAGAGAAGATTGCAAAACTTTATTGAGAAACACTACAGAAAATCTAATTATATGAGAATTGTATCATGGATTAAACGATTCAATAGTATAAAGATAAAATATTCTTCCAAATGATTTATAAATTTATAGACTTGAGATTTTTGAATCTCTTTCAAAATCCTAGTAGGTTTTCTAGTGGAGCTTGGCAAGCTTATTCTAAAATTCATACCAGAATATAAAGGGTAAAAATATCCAGGACACTCTTGAAGAAGAACCTGTAAGGACTTGCTCTGTAAAATGTCAAGACTTCTATAGCTGTACTAATTAATACAACATGCTCTCCATATCAGGGTAGATCTACAGACCTGTGGAACACAATAAAGAGCCTAGAAACCAGCATTCCTTTGGACACTTCATGCCAGATGTAGCACTGTAGAAAAGGAAGAATAAACTTAAAATGGTACTGGGTCAGCTGGATATCCAGGAAGAAATTAGAACCTTTCTTAACACTATACACAAAAATAAATTCTGAGTGGAGCAAAGACATCAGTGTGAAAGGCAAAGCAATAATTTTAGCTTTGAGAACTCACTTCAATTTTTTAACCTGCAGAAGAGACTTTGGTTAGGCTGTACACGAGCTCTAGGATTTCTTTCAGTGCCTAACATCCATGAATCTGTGAGTGAGATTACTAGCTATTGATACAAAATATAATTTGAAAAGATTGTTAGTGTGAAAAATTAATGTGCCATTGGCTAGTTAGTTGTACTGTTAGCACAGAATGTAGCTTCATCATGTTCTCTCACCATAGCTTGTAGGTCAGAGCCTTTTAACTCTTGTTACTGTCATTCTTAAGCACTTGAACTCCATGAGGGAAGATAGCCTCATCATCAATATATAAACCCATTAACCTGTGAATAATCAGCATTTTTTTCTCTTTTGGAATTCAGAATTAATTCCCCCTATTTAGGGGGAAAAAGAATATTTTTAAAGATTTACCAAGTATCTAAATCATATCATGTATACTATGTACTCATTGGGTCCCTAAAATCAGTTGGGAGGATCAGTTGCTGATTGCATTGAGAATTGTGCTATTACATCTAAAATAATCTCAAAAGTAATATGTGTTTGGGAAATCTCTAATCAATAGACAGAAACCGATGAAGCAATCGAAGAGGAGATACCAGATTCCCCAGGAATAGAAAAGCATGATAAAGAAAAGGACCATAAGGATGCTAAGAAACTTCGTTGTAAGTTATTCTTTACCTGTTTTGTTAGTTGTTTGAGCATCTTCTCTTACTTTTCGAGTATTTTAAATATATAAAGGCTGAGTGGAATCTCCAGTGTTACCAGGAAATCCTAATCAGGTATTTGCAATCTTAGTGTTTTCGGAGTACTCGCTTCCTTGTTAACTTCTTGTTACTTTTCAGCCTCATCGTGTGCACCCATACAGCATCTTACTGATCTTAAGGTGTTGTGGTCCTTTAAGAGAAAAAAAGTGTATTAGAATGCACCTTTATTGAGGTATCCAGGAAGCTGAACTATATTGATTTAAAAATATATAATTACTGTTTAAAATCTAGATAGAATCTTATACTTTAAGACGTCAAAAGTAATGGGACATGTACCATAGTTCACACAGGACACCGGGCAACCATCTCTGGGCTAGGGTATGAGTGTGCAGGAGCAGCTGTATGCATTCATATCCCCAGATCATTCATATATATGTGTGTATGTGTGTGTGTGTGTGTGTGTGTGCTAAAGCCAGCAAATTTGAGAATAGCATTTTCTGATGCAGGCCCCTTGTGAATTACATTGTTTAAATAGGAAATTAGCTGTGGCTCTGAACTTGTTAAAAATATTTTTACAAGTCTACATTTAACTGAGAATTTTTGACCTTGGATTGACTTTTGGATTAACTGAATGATTAGAAAATCATTTCTACATTTGTTCTTCCACATTCTAATGAAGGTTAGGCCTATTAACAGACATTGTCATTGACATATAACAGAGTAAACACATGAAAATTTGATTATTTTAATGCTTTACTAATATATTCTTTATGCTCTAAACTTTCCTCAAATACAGTTCTTTTCAAGAAATTTACCTTTTGGATTTTTTTTTTGGAACCAAAAAAGAAATCAGAATTATGGAAATGTAGGAAATTTTTCAGATGGTCCCATTCTTAGTTTGGAGGTAATTATGATGAGGTGTGTTTAACTTATAGTACAAATAATAGTGATGGATATAATATATATCTCTAGACTCCTAGTCCCATAAGGATACTTCAGGATAGACTTTTTTATGTTTTATGGACATTTTTTTCCCTCATCATTTTACCTTCTAAAACTGATGGAGAGTCAAAGGAGATAAGTAGTATCATTTATGAAATAATGATTATAAATTAGAATAACCAGTGTCTTAGCACATAAACCAAAGAAGGTACAGTTTGTGTTCAGTGTTTAGTGATAATGGTTTATCACTTTGAAATTAGGTCTTTGTTAACTTGATTCTTGACATACTACTCTTAAACTATATTAAAGTTAGATGAGTTTATAACTGATTTTTACATATGAAATTAATGTTTTTGAGTGCTAGGTGGAACAATTTTCATCAGTTAAGTTTTTATTTTATGAAATGCTTAATATTCGTTTGTCTTAAGCCACGAAAGTGTCTAGCATAGATTCTTCAGAACAGAAAAAAACCAAGAAAAACTTGAAGAAGTTTCTTACACGGCGCCCCACTTTGCAAGCTGTTCGTGAAAAAGGTTACATTAAAGGTAGGTAGAAGTGATGTTTATAATAATGGACTTTGGCTAAAATAAGAAGTTAGACAGTTTAAATTAAAAACTGACAAATTTCTAACAGTAAAAATGTTTTCATTCTTTGAAGTTACCAGGTTCATTGGTTTAAAATATATTTGAATGATTAAAATTGATTTTTCAGTGCACACAGAAAGTTTAACTAGGGAATGAACAGGTAAATACCAAAGTAAGTTTTTAGAGACCCTGTACCAGAGAAACTACAGGGATGAGATGAATGGATAGAAGACATGACAGTAAAGACTTCCAGTTTTGAGGGGCACCTGGTGTCTCAGTCAGTTAAACGTCTGCCTTTGGCTCAGGTCATGATCCCTGGGTCCTGAGATCGAGCCTCACGTTGGGCTCACTGCTTAGTGCTTCTCCATCTCCCTCTGCCCTTCCCTGGCTTAAGCTCTCTCCCTCCCTTCCCCACTCCCTCTCTCTCTTGCTCTCTCAAATAAATAGAATCTTTAAAAAGATTTTTAGTTTTGAGATGCACAGATCAGAAGAAATTTTGAGTGAAAATCACTAACATAGTAGAAAGAAGAAAATAATGAACAATTTTATCTTGTTTGTCTTCAGTTCTCATTCCAGATGATTGTAAAATTAGTATAAGGTGTTTTTTAAAAATATTTATTATTTCATTTATAAACAACAATAGCAATAGTGGTTGCACTAACAGGATCTTAATAGCAGAGTCTTCTTTAAAATCACATATATTTGTATATACCTTTAGTTCTTACAAGCACTTTTAATTTTAATGATGAAATTTTCTAATAAAAGACTCAGTGACATTAATTAGTAAATGAAGACATAGATAAGGATAATATAATATATATATTTATATATATCATCGAAGTTTCTAAAAAAGACCATCACTGGAACATCTGTTTGCAAAGCATCTAAATTAAAATACGCAAATGGGTTTCATTAAAAAGATATTTAAAACTTCTAGGTAGAGTTTGGCTAATTAAGTGATTCAGATTAACAGCCTTAAGAGTTAGAGGTAAATAGGGACGTCCAGATAACACATAAGAATTTAGTATATTAAGTTTTGAACTTTAAAAAAAAGAAAAAAAAAGCCTGACAAATCAGTGAATAGAAATTGCTATTAATTTTTTACCAGGACTTTTGTTGAGAAATATGAACTGTTGCTGCTTTATGGTGTTGTTCAGGACTTCAAATACTTTGTTTTCCTGAATAGTTAGCACTAATGTGGCATTTCAGAAATGTTGGGTTGAAAGACTGATAGAACAGCCTTTGAATATACTTCGTGAAATCATGGGTTGGCACATGACGGGTATGCACCATGCTTGTTTTAATAGTTTAAAAAATATTTAGGTGTTTACTAAGTACTAGGTGTGAGCCTGTGTGCCATGAATACCTATTGGTTTGAGAATTACGAGGTCCCTTCCCTCATGAAACTTCGATAAAAACAAGAGACAGACCAGATAATTATGACTACTGTGAACAGTCTACCATGGTAATGAAATAGGGAGTGACTGTAACTGGGTTACCTTAGGCTGATCATAAGGTTTTTCTTTCTTTCTTTTTTTAAATTTATTTGACAGAGAGAGAGAGAGATCACAGGTAAGCAGAAAGAGAGGAGGAAGCAGGCTCTCCGCCGAGCAGAGAGCCTGATGTGGGGCTCGATCCCAGGACCCTGGGATCATGACCTGAGCTGAAAGCAGAGGCTTAATCCACTGAGCCACCCAGGTGCCCCTCATAACGTTTTTCTAAGGAGATGACAATTTGGCTGAGGGTGGGAGTGATAAAAGGAGCTAAGCTTGGGGGAGAGGATGGATCTCTGCAAAAGGTATAGAAAACTAAAAGGCTTTCAGGGGAAAGTGGGGTGTTCGTGGAGTTGAGTAAAGCAGGAGAATTGTTTGAAGTGGAACTGGAACGGGGAGACAGCTCACAGAAGGCGTGAGTCACAACAGACCATGTCAGGGTGCATTGTATGTCTTCTGTAGCACCATGAATAGTGATTGCCATTTTGCAAACTCAATTTTAGCAGGGTGGTTGATTTTTAAAAATAAAATCTCTTTTCAGATCAGGTGTTTGGAGCCAATCTTGCTAATCTGTGTCAGAGAGAAAATGGCACAGTGCCAAAATTTGTGAAGTTATGCATTGAACATGTTGAAGCGTATGGTAAGGAAATGAATTTTTTTTTTTTTTTTTTATGTTAAGCACACTAAC